>NC_137874.1:36272550-36840050 GCF_963924005.1 Protomyctophum bolini | reverse complement strand
CTCCTCTGTACGTGTCCAAACCATCTCAGTCTGGCCTCTCTGGCTTATCTCCAAAACCTCTGACATGCGCTGTGACGCTGTCCCTCTGATGTACTCGTTCCTGATCCTATTCATTCTTGATTCTCCCAGAGAGAACCTCAACATTTTAGTCTCTGCTACCTCCAGCTCTGCTTCCTGTCTTTTCCTCAGTCTCTAAACCATACAACATAGCTGGTCTCACCACTGTCTGATACTTTCCTATCACACATCACACCTGACACTTTTCTACACCCATTCCAACCTGCTGGCACTCGTTTCTTCACCTCTTTTCCACACTCTACATTGCTCTGAAATATTGACCCTAAGTACTTAAAGTCCTCCACCTTCATTCACGTGGAACCTCACTGTTCCACTTGGGTTCCTCTCATTCACACACATGTATTCTGTCTTGCTGCGGCTAACTTTCATTCCACTCCTTTCCAGGGCATACTGTATCTCCACCTCTTTAGAATTTCCTCTACCTGCTCACTATCTGCAAACACAAATGGGGATTCCTGTCTAACCTCATCTGTCAGCCTGTCCATCACCATGGCGAACAGAACAAGAAGGAGCTCAGTGCCCACTTCCACCATGAACTCCTCTGTCACACCCATAGCACACCTCACCACTGTCTTACAAATACCATACATGTCCTCACCACTCTAACATACGTCTCTGTCACTCCAGACTTCCTCATAGAATACCACAGTTCCTCTCTCGGCACCCTATGCTTTCTCCAGATCTACAAAGACACAATGCAGCTCCCTCTCTGACCTTCTCTGAACTTCTCTGTCAACATCCTCAAAGCAAATATTGCATCTGTAGTACTCTTCCTTGGCATGAAACCATACTGCTGCTCAGAAATGCTCACCTAAGCCATTACTCCGGCGAGTCATTTACAAACTGAATTGATCCAGTCTAATCCACAACAGGACGATGCCATTGCCTGTCACAATGTTGATGTGCACATCGCCCTGAACTCTATGTAGGCCTACTCCATGGGAAGATTCAGTAGACAAAGCATATGAAAGGATTGCGTAGATCATATACAGTACTGACCTAGTGATTGATGTTGAAAAGCAAGGCTGGAAAGCCAGGTCGTGGCTTGCAGATATAAGTGTTCTGGATTTGTAGCAACAACCTATACATGCTTAATGCTTATTGTAGAATATAGGGATTTGTACTGGTCAGTGCTTACCGTACCTCAGGATACACATTCAGCTAATGAAGCTACTGAAAACAGAAGCCAGCCTGACTGAAAATTGAGAGACATTTCTCATGACTCGAAGAAAGATTTATATTGATTTATTTTATTGCAGTGGTGGATTGAATTCAGCGTTGTTTTTGTTATTAGTGTGCAGAAACAGGCTTTGTTCAGATTCACTGTTCGTATGGCTGTTTCCAAAGCCTATAAACTTGCCATGTACTTCACACAAATAATAATGATAATAATAACAATAAATTAATACAAATCTCTCACACACACCCTCACATGTACATGCACGCCACGCTCACTCTGGCTGATATTGCAGTTGCATTGACATTGTGTAAATGTTGTATTTCAGATAGGGATCAATGGTTAGAATGTGCAGAGGATGTTAGTGCTGGGAGACCAGAATACTGTTGATCCCTCTGGAGGTGGCATAAGTTTTACTGAATGAAAACATCTGTTACAGTGAAGTCGCTTTTCTTCTAACATCTGAACTTGTTTCTTTCTTTTCTTTTCTTATTTTTTCCTTATTTTTTTACACAACAGCCCACATACATAGTACAAAAGATAGTTACATCGCACATTGTGTGCTTTGGTGAAATGACAAAACAAAAGTGTGTGGGATGAGGCAGTCTTTTGTTGGTGGATTGCACCTGTGAGCCAGTTGGAATGCACAGATCATGACTGCAAAGGAGAGGAAATTCAACCCATAGTCCACAAAGTCACAAAAAGTATACACTGCCCTACAAAGTGTAGTAACTATATTTTTGGATACACTGACTTATATCTTTGGCACACATGTCAAATCAGCCTTTAAGAAATGGAGGATAATACAATTACCTCATTAATATGATATTATAATTAGTGATACTGATATTTGTCTGGCCAGTTGAAAGCCATTTGCATCAGCTTGATTATCTGCGTAGTCACTGCACGTTGGCTTTGTAGTGGAGGCTTTAGGAGTTTATTTTATTTTGAAAGCAAAGACCCTGCAGTTCCCTGTGCATTGATTGATGAATGGAATCAATCAATCAATCAACCAACCAAAAGAGCACATAGGGCGCAGGCACATGCATATACGCGCCAAGAAAGCGCTTTATTAGAGCAGGCGTCTCTTCCTGGTTTTTAAACAGCTGGTGGATGGAAATGACGCTCGCGCACGGCTTCAAATTGCAGCGTCGGCCAGAAAACTGGAAATGCTTTCCTCCGTGGCAAGTGGAAGCCACACGCAAGCTTCATTTGCCATCCACCAGCTGTCTAAAAACCAGGAAGAGACGCCTGCCACCAGCAGATTTTTGCCGCGCCTTGACACCCATACAGTATGTGTTTACACTGAAAGCATTTCCGTTTTTCTGCCGACGCATCGAGTTGCAGCCGTGTGCGAGCGTCATTTCCATCCACCAAAATCCCGGAAGAAACGCCTGGACGAGGCGTTTTGTGCGGCGAAGGTGTGCTTGCGCCCTTACCAGGACTGACGAGCATATTGGTCAGCTGCCATATACCTTCCCCAGGGGTTTATAGAGCAGTTAACCAATCATTGCAAGCTAAGGCTGTATTAGCCCTCTGGATAATATGGCAGCTGGCCAATCAATGCAGCTAAAGTGACACGCCTGGCTGAAGTTCTGAACTGGCACCACAAGCTACCTCGCTGCTTAAGAAACTCACCGTGTCAAACATGGATGAAACTCGACCGACAAACACGTTTACTTCGTAGTGTGTACCGAGGAGAGACTGAGACGGGAGCTCATGGGTGCAATGGAACCACAACACGAATGGAAAACAGACAGACATAGAATTGCTGCTAACAACAAGGGAGAGGTCTGTCAAACACTGAATATTCCACCGCCAGCATACCTGCAACAGCTGCTGGCAGCCTACTTCCTCAGTGTCAGTCAACACTTGCATAAGGTGCTGATATCCTGTCAAACTCAGTATCCACACCTTCAGCATAGACCGTTGTACCAACAGCAACTGGCAATTCTTACCAGCCAACTCCCTGCCCATACTGTTGGGAAATTCCAGCAGGAATACCTTTTCATTCTTCACCGGGGCAGTTTTCACAGGGGTATAGTCGAATCTTGGAGGTGGTGAAAGTTCTTCTCAAGCCACACAGAAGATTTTGACAGAGCGTCAACCCAACTTGGCAGAACTGGGATCTAGAAACGAGTAGCCACAGAAATATACACGCGTGTGACAGTATTGACAATGATGACAACTGATGTTGATTAATTAAGCAATCACTGCTATACATTTTCACAGAACTTTATGAAGTTATGAACTGATATGAACTATGTCCTTGTGTATAGGACAAAATAATGTCTAAAATGTTAGACTACACTACAATGTTAGACTACACTACAATGTTAGACTACACTGCTCAATATAACCTATGCAGTTTTCTTAATAGAGGTTATGCGCATGACATGATCATCAAATCCGGAAGTTATGTGGCAAAGAAATACTTTCTGGCCTTGACAGCCCATACATCCAAACAGAAAAGTCATATCTGATTGTATGAAACAACAACGAAATATCTGACTGATACATATTGATCATGGAGTAGTTGTGCAGCACTGCAGCAGAGTGGCTCAGAGCCTCAGCCTGATGGCCTCAAACTAGTCTAATATTTCCCCTGGTCCCTATAGGGTATCCCTTTTGTCTAGTGGTTAAGATATTGGACTTTCACGCAGGAGACCAGAGTTCGAATCCCGGTCGTGACATTGGTGCTGTGACCCGGATCGGGTTTCCCCGTGGGAGGAGGTCAAAAGGGGGGGTGGGTGTAGTATAGTGTGGCTCAGCCTCATGGCCTCAAAAGACTAATATCTCTGAGGGATATCTCTTTGGCCGAGTAGTTAAGATATTGAACTTTCACAATCCTGGGCGTTATACAGTTGCAAATGCAAAAAGTGTGTTGTAGTTTTCTCTGTTGATCTGTGTGTGTGTGTGTGTGTGTGTGTGTGTGTGTGTGTGTGTGTGTGTGTGTGTGTGTGTGTGTGTGTGTGTGTGTGTGTGTGTGTGTGTGTGTGTGAGAAAAATTAGATCCTTCAGTCAAGACCCTCTTTTCTCCAGACATGTACGCCATGTAATAATGTATATACTGTAGGCTATGCTCAATGTCTGTCACTTTGTGACCTTTTGGCTGATTTACCTGTATATACTTCATCATAACAACAGTGTTGCAGAATGCCAAAACTAGCCGATCTACAAGCTCACAATCTGTCCGCAACATGTTGTGACTCTGAGTGCCTAGATCTGCTATTTTCGGTGTGCAACACTATTGCACGGTATCATATATCATAATGGTTGCCAAGTCTTCTTTATGCTCTACTGGCACCATTTTCCCTTCTATCTTCAACTCGGCCAGGGTTGTGGCCGTCTGACAGGGGAGACTGATACTTAAGTTATTGGATTGAACTATCTGTCCTCCCTGTTTGTGTGCTGCTTTGTTTTGGCTCTGGTGAGAGATCTCATTTCTTACTGGCCTGCTTGTATTGTTCCCACACTTAAATAAACACTGTGTGACTGTGTCAGTATTAAAGCTTATACCGTCTTGACTTTGTGAACTGGCACAGAACTAGACTAGCAGAAGCTTGATCTAGATACAAAGACAAACACTGATTTGTTTTGACTAGTCTTAAATAATTTGTTTGTGCCAATTATTAACACCAGTGAATATACCTCTATTCTGTGAAGTGAAGTCTGCCAGGAATGCAAGGCATAATCATACCTGTAGAGGGCAGCATCTGCCCAGTGTTTTCCATCCATGTACAGAGACAGACTCATTACAAAACCTCACCCATCTTGTTTTTCTCCCTGGTTAAACTGAACACACATTAGGATCGAAAGACACTAGTTGCAAGTCTTGCTCAAAGAACTGGTCAAAATGTAACACATTGTTCATTCTGTGGTGTGGTGTGGTGGCTTGCCAACATTCGTATAGGCTGAGTCAAAGACTTGATTGCTTCATTCAACCAATTATAATGAGGATGAGCCTGTAATGCCAGAACACACACAGGAGATTAATAATATATGCAGTATGTATAACTGTGCCTTAGGTAAATGCTGTTACATTT
Source organism: Protomyctophum bolini (assembly GCF_963924005.1). Taxonomy (NCBI): domain Eukaryota; kingdom Metazoa; phylum Chordata; class Actinopteri; order Myctophiformes; family Myctophidae; genus Protomyctophum; species Protomyctophum bolini. The sequence continues at coordinate 36,834,749 of NC_137874.1, read as the reverse complement.
TAATGAATGCATATTCTGATGCATTCATGTATTTGGCCCTAATGACACGTTGATAAAATGTGATGTCTCAATGCCCATGTTTTTTTTTTTTTTTTTTTAGTACAGATTGAAATAGTACAGTACATAAATATGGAGATCATGTTGTTGTTGTTGCTGGTGGAGAAGGAGTTGCTTTTCTTTCCACGTCACAGGCTAATAGAAATTCAATTTTCAACACACTAACAAGGAGCCCTGACACATATGCATTAATCCCATAGGTCAAAGTACAGGACTGCACTACTGCAGCACTACTGAAGCTGTGTGCTGAGCTCAAGGCAGCTTAAGCAGTGATGCCAGCCAGAAAATATATAATAGCAGTACCACTATCCAGTCACTAGCTCAGGGCAAGGATAGGACTTCAGGCTGCATCTGTTTTGGTGCCATATGCAGCTAGCGATCCAAACAGTAAACTTGTTCAGCATCTCAACCTCCAAGACAACTTGCTCCCGCGAGAGGATTTAGGTTGATGCTTTTCAGCAGGACTTTGATTTAGAAATGTAGCCTAATAAAATGCTAAACTGTTAAACCACTGTCATACAAATGTAATAGGTATTACATGGAAATTATGTCAGAGCTGACACGAGGCTTCAGTATCTGAATCCTTCAATGTCAGGCACAAACGAAGGCATAGGCATTTGTCTCATCCTTTATGTTGCCAGGAGAGTTTCCCCCGAGTTTGTGTGTTTTTGCATAATCCTCTGTTTCATATTCATGCATCTATCCATATTTACACCTGGGAGCTGCCCAGCACAAGCACACCATGTTACTGCTGACCAATAAAGCTCTGCTGGAGCAGCTGGAGGCAGGGCAAGCACCTTGCTCATGTTCACCTCAACTACTGTTGAGGTTGAGGAGAGCAGTTTCACCACCCGGAATATAGCATTTAATTAGCCGTCATCAGGAGCTATCATTATGTACTGTATTTGACTGAAATTAAATGTGCAAGAACTTCAGGACTAATTAAAGTACAATTTCACAAACTGATATTATTACATACAGTATGGACAATTTGTTTTCAGACTGTATGCACACATACATATCCTATAGACTATGTGCAAATTAAAAACGCATTCATTTCACATTAAATATAACACAATTACAAAGGGAGACATTCCTTGCAATGAAAGTATACATATTCCATGGAGTAACTGTGTCAATAAACACATTATTGTTTTTGTCCTTTCTGCTCAGTATGTACAGTACTTGCATATTTGAGAAAAAGACGTTGCGCATCAGCAATGGCTTTCAGTGGAGTGCCGAACCCAAATCAAGTATACATAAAAAAAATCATCAGAGCATGCTCTGATGAAGGCTGCATAGCCGAAACGCGTTAGCGTTCCTTTTTGGTGTGTGCCAATAAGGAAATGTGAGTACCTTGTCCCTGTCATGGTCTGTCTCCCTACAGACCATGTTTTCCATGTCAGCCACTCCCACTCTCCATTCCCTCTCTGTCATTGTCACACACCTATTTCCAGCCCTACAGTGCCATGCCCATATTCCACACCTGTGAACACTCCTGCAATTACCCTGCTCCCTATAAGACTGGACTCACTCCACACAAACACTGTCAGATCATTAATTCCTTGTCCCCGAGCTGTACTGAGTTCCAGGTTCTCTGTGGTTTGCCTTTTCTGAGAGGTTCTGTGTTTTTGGACTTGTGATTGCTCTTCTCAAGGTTTGCATTCTTGTTTCCTGTTTTGTACCTTTTTTGAAGAGTTATTTGCTTTTTGGAATTCCCTGAGTTTGTAAGCTTAACTGTTTTTGCTTAATAAATCAGTAAATGCGAACATTCCTGCTCTTGTCCTGCATTTGGGTCCTACCCCCCCCCCTGCCTATCGTAACAGTCCCCCGCTTGTTTAATTTTTGGATGTGCTACCTTTTTGGAATTTTTAATTCCTATTTTTTGATGTATACTTGTACAATTTGTTTTGTCCCATTTTATGTTACTTTATCATTATAATAAGTGCAGTCAGCGCAGGGGAGACACTGCATTTGACGTCTAGAGGTGCATGAGAGACAGTCGGTGTGCTCAATGATTATCACTACAGGTCTAGAAGGGGTCTAAGAAATCAGCAGTCTCCGGGCATAGACATTGAAGCTGCCTCAGAACCTGTTGGTCTGAGACCGGATAGTCTGGTAGTACCATTTGCCAGATGGTAACAGAGAAAAAAAGAGTTTGTGACTGGGGTGGCACGGGACGGGTCCCTGCTGAATTCACCTCCTGGAACAGAATAGATGTCCTGCACGGCTGATAGCTCACTCAGCTCTGTGAAGAAGAGCTGGGCTGTTTTTCACCACCTGCTGTGCCTGCCTGGTGGTCGAGGACAGTGCAGATCTCATACCAGGGAGTCTGGCAGCAGTATACTGCTCCACGCTCGTGATGGTGCATCGATAGACGCTTGTGAAGATGCAGAGTGGGGGAGCAGGGATTGGGGGGGGGCATAGTGGCCTGCAGTTAGCCCATTAATTACCACTGACTTTAGAATTGACTCTAGGCTGGCCATTTTCCAACGTTTTTGTTTCCCAAGGAACCCATTAGATTATTATTTCTTATACTTTTTCATTCCAATATGGTAAATGTAAATCAACTTTCTTTCAGAGACTTGAAACATGCTTGAGATAATCCTATACACGAAAAGGTTGCGTGATCATTGTGTTTCAATGCATTTTAAAATGCATTTGAAAAGTCTAGCACAAAATAATCCCTGGAGAAAAGAATGCTTTATGATTGAAAGTTTGTGTCAGTTGGTAGGAGTTGGTGTCTCTTTTACCAAGCACATGGATTGCTGATTTGCGTAGTCACTTAGTCTGGTGTCAGCTAATACAGTAATTTAGTCTGCCATTGTCAACAATAAGAAAGATAGAGTGGGATAATTAGAATTACTGGAGCAGCTTGGTGTTGGTGTTGAAGTGACAGGTGCAACTGTGTACCAGCATTCAATCACAAGAAAAAAAGAAATAAAGCAGTCTACACTCCAGCCTTGACGCATAAATTGCTCATATTTTTGAATAAAAAAATGTGTTAGGTTAATATCACACAATATCAATAGATCAGTCAGTATGTAACATGTGTACATGCTTAGTCAGTTGAGAGATGGATGGCAGCTTAGAGGGCTTGTGAAGTAGGTGGACGGCTTTTGGGGAAAGGCTGTGGTAGTAGTGGGTAGTGCCAACAATGATGGACGAGTCCCACCCCCTCCAGAGTTCCTGGAACGGATGATTGCCTGGGTGGGCAGTGTCGGAGGCAATCTTCCCTATGTCCTCTCCATGCTGGCAGTGGGTAGCCTCTCAGTGGAGGCAGGCATTGACCCTCTCAGTGCTGTGGGTGACATATGCTGAAGTTGTACCTTTGAAACAGGAACAAGTGGAGCCTGACTGTGATGGAGGATGACAGCGGCTCTGTAGAAGTGGACCAGGATAGGTTACTAGGTTTGTTTGAGTACACCCTTGATACGTTGAGCTTCCTTGTCTGAAGCCAGAACAGAAGTAAATACTGAGGTTATTATAATGAGTAAGCTGCCATATCAGTGGTTCTCAAACTTTTTTAGGACCCCCAATCTGATATGCATTAGTGTAAGTGTAAGTGAAAGTGTACAAAGTATATCAGTCTGTCCACTAACTCTCTGAGTTACAGACTGGTCAACTATCAACCATTTAGGGGACCCCCAAGAACCCCCCAAGGACCCCTGAACAACAGCTGAGCTACTGCTGTAGATAGTTGCATTGCATTTGAACAATATTGTGGAGATGCTGAATACAAAGATGAATCCATTTGCACCGTAAAGAGGTTTATTTCTTAAGGGAATGATTGCAAAGTTTACTCTAGTGTATTCCCATCCACATGTTTCAGAGTACCGAATTAAAAGCTGTGTTTGTCACCACAAGCGACAACTATTCTCTGTGGCAGATGGATTCATTGATTTTGATGAAGCCCACAAGGAAATCAGCATTCATGAATTTGCCATGAAGTTCACATACGGTACATGCATTTTAAATGGGATTTGTGTAATATTATCACATGGAATGGCATGGAAACCTTTATCCCTCACCCCCATATATATTCTGTGCAAAAAAGGGAAATAAATAAAAAGACAGTGAATTTGGGCTGCTGCTGTTGACAGTGGCTCAAAGTCTCAACTGACATATGGAGGATTGTCTCTATAGTAGGCTGATGAGATTATAATTCAAATTATTCATAACAGTCCCCATTCCAAATTACTCACTCCGAGAAAGCATTTCATTTACTGTATAGCATTTAGAGATTTAAAATACTAAATATCACAGATGGCTGAAGACGCCTACTCTGTTAGTGTGTAAATGTCAGATTTGGAGATATAGAATGTATTTAATCTATCTTTCCTTTGGGGTGCACACTTTCTCTCCAACACACAAAACAATGCATACTACCCTAACCACTCATTTCTGCACCACCTATGGCAGTAACCTGTGTCCACAAGTGAAAAACAATTAGTTCTAGACATGATAAGATGCTTTTAATAGGTTCAACTTTTCTTTCAACCTAATGGGGAAAATCTAAATGAAGGTTTTGAAAGAAATTGATCGATGCAAGGCACTTATGGTGATTGTGCTCTATGGAGACAACTAGTGTTTAAGTCATTTAGCTACCATGCTATTTTCTCGCTTGCAGAGCAGACAAGGAGTGATGGCGGCTAAATAAATGGATCAATCGATGTCTGCTGTGGTATACGGAAACAGTCTCAATTCAAATGTGCCAAAAATCCTTAAATAAACATGTTACATGCTGCTAAGCAAGACAATAAGTGGAGTAATAATCGGCTATACAGTCGGAGTAATTGGGAAAGATGTTTTTTATTTATTTTATCCTTTTGATGCAGCTGTGCCAGGTACATGATTAATGCTTTCAAGAGAATATGTCACAGAATATGGCCCTTAGCCTTGATCATGTTTAGAAGTGTCCATCTGCTTAACTGCTGATCATTTGACAAATTGTCATGTGTGGTCTTGCTATTAATAGCTTCTTTTCTTCAACACAAAAGCATTCACTCTCATGTTTTCTTTTTCTTCCTTTTTTCAGGCATCGAAATACAAAAACGCCAAACATAATTTTAAGTTAGATAGTCTGTTGTATTGTGTTTTCTTGGTCATTAGGATAGGCCCGGAGTAACATCTTTAAATGCCAAACAATGATTAAAAACATTATAGCTTTTGCGCCCTGAAACCTGAAAAATGAATAATGGACATCATGTATTCAGATCATCAGTTGATATTTGACACGGTGAGGTTATTGTGGGGTCAGTGTGTGTGGGCCCAAAAACCTGCCCTCTGCTGATTGACCGGGCCCAATAACCTTCCCTCTTCTGATTGGCCGGGCCCAAAATCCTGCCCTCTTCTGATTGGCCGGGCCCTATACCTGCCCTCTTCTGATTGGCCGGACCCTAAACCTGCCCTCTTCTGATTGGCCTGGCCCAAAAACCTGCCCTCTTCTGATTGGCCGGGCCCACAAATCTGCCCTCTTCTTATTGGCCGGGCCCTAAACCTGCCCTCTTCTGATTGACCGGGCCCAAAAACCTGACCTCTTCTGTTTGGCCGGGGTCTAAACCTGCCCTCTTCTGATTGGCTGGGCCCTAAACCTGCCCTCTTCTGATTGGCCGGGCCCTAAACCTGCCCTGTTCTGAAAGTCTTTGACCATCTTCTGCCAGTTTGTCAATATCCAGGGGTCAGAAAAAAATTATTGATTTTAGAGAGCACAGATGTTATTTCCTGTTCGATCTCCGGCTCCACCTCACCTTGTGTCAAAGTGTCCTTGAGCAAGACACTGGACCCCGGCCCAAACTGCCCCTGATGAGAAAGGTAGTGCCTTGCATAGTTAATTTTGGAGGACACTCGTGCCATTTCACACCAGAAATGTAATACATAATGGAAGCAAGATGTTTCTCAATGTGAGCTGTTACCCTGGCCTATCTCCTCTGCCTCTTGCATCTCTACCACAAACATCCTAAATGTTCACTTTAAGAGGGGGGAAACTAACCCAGGAGCCAGTTTACTTAATTATCATCACATTGATTGGAAATAGGGGAAAACAATTAGCCTGACTCTGTACAAACCAATCTAACAAAAGCTCATGAAATGAACATATCTCAGTTTTGTAGCTAATCTGCACATTACGTGAAGTGCAAAAGCAACAATCTATTGATGGGGGAGTGAACTTGTCATGCTTGCTGAGTGCCTGTCTCAAGTTGTTTTTCAATGCAGCTGCAAGATTAAAGAGGTGGGAGTGGGAGGGAACTTGACATCACTGCACTTGACATCACTGTTTTGAAAAGTGAAACTAAAACTGACTGATGGCAGCCAGCTCATTTTAATTATAATATCTTTATAAATAATAATTAAGATAGTTCAATTATTTGTCAAATGTTCTTCTTGATAAGGGCCACGGGTGTTGTCCTGCTAAAATTACATCTGGCCACAAAAGATCACAGGATCTACTGAATGTGACGGTAGAGTACTGGGGGGATATACGTGTAGGCTCAACATGTCCGTTTGTCACCACACCCTTCACATTCAATAGATCCCGTGATCTTTTGTGGCCAGATGTAATTTTAGTAGGACTATGGTCAATTATAAAAAATAAATCGCTGTGTGTAAAAAAAACGTATTTAGCTGCATGTTCGAATGCCCCCGCCCCCAAAAATAGCTAAAATTGTTATTTCTCTATTAATAAACCTAAAACATAAACATTGGTTGAAAAAGAAAAACGAAAGTTGTCCTTTAAGGATGTCACTAAAGAAGAGCTCAACGCGACCATCTGACCAGCCATCAGCTGGGTGAAGCCAAAACTGAATTCCCCTGCAAGATTAACAAAGCACTCCCCTACTCTCCAGTTTTCTGTGAATTTGTTCCAGATATGTGGTCAGGGTGCATACAAAATGAACACAGCTTCTCTTCATTGAGTTCTGACTCCAGGTCAATACAGCCAACCCATGTCCCAGAAGACCTGAGAGGTCTGGATGGTTCATGTTGTATCACAGGCTCTGAAATGTATTTTTGCCTGAAACCATTCAATGCTTGACAGACAGGGAGCCATGCAGTATTAACATCTGAGAACTGGAGTTATGCAGTATGATCTGAGGAAAATAAAGTGGAAAAATGATAAAGTAGTCTATCGAAGTTCTTTAAATACTGGAGTTGAGAAATAAGTGTGGCATTAACAGCTTCTCTTAATAAACTCCACAAGTATAATGTACAAGAATAAATACATTTCACCCCAAAGAAAAAGGCAGACAAAAAAACAACCGTACACAACATCCGACAAACAATTACAAGTACTGTAACATGATACATCCATAGTCCGCATTACATCACAGCAATCCAATCACAGTATACTTTTCTATATCCAAGTTCTTATATATTATTATGCTTAAAACATTGGGCACATACTGTACTGTTACTGTATGGTATGGGTTAGTTCAGGGTCTTGTAGGAGTTTGACATTGTGGTATAGAACCTGGTTATTGGGGCAGATTGGACCTTTGTCAGTCTCTATGATCCCAAGGTACACAGACAATTAAGGCCAAACGTGCATTGAGAATCCCAACCTATTTGCTGATGACATGTCTCAGTAACAGTCTCAGTAACACATGCTCTGTTCATCCCTACTGTCTTAATAGTGCCTTTCCTTGCCAGCTCATCTGATGACATCGCCAAGTAATGCAACATTCTCTCTTGTTTTCTCTAGGTTTTTGAATTAAACTCTCATGTGATGCAATTCATGGCAATGGATTTTTTTGTCTCTTAAATAATATAATCAAAATAATCCCAACATAAAGTCATATATACAACACTTTATTGTCTAAGAAGACTAGATATTTTCCCACACTTGAACTAAGGTTATTTTTCACTTCCCTCTTCCTTTTAGTTTCTTAAGCATAGTCATTCCTATATCCTCCTCTCTACATTTCTTTAACGCCTGGGGCATAACTTCAAATTCATAGTTGGTTTAAATCTCTGAGCATGCTCTTAATATTCCCTGGTATGAACTTGTATGCAAATAAAACTAAATTATTTATCTTTAATTGATGCTTCCACCATAAAGAGGTTACACCATGCAGCCAACCATCAAAATACATCATGCTGCATTTACCTTTGAAAAACACCCTATACAAGTACCTGTTATAAGTACACATTGTCTCATTATGTGCATATTTGTGCTTTATTCTAAGCTGGAATAGTAAATATCAAATTGGCATTGGACTTATATTTAACACTGTATTTCCATAATGATTAAACTTTGTTTGACTTTCACTGAACTCCGTCCGTCCGTCTGTCGCCCGCCCGTCCATCTGTCCGTACGTCCGTCCGTGTGTTTGTGAAGAGCTAATCTTTGAAACCGCTGAACGAATCCGAGTGACTCCCAATAGGCTAAGGAAGAACCCCCATGTTCTAATAAGGCTTAAGCCTCGTGGTGGTGCTATAACAGCCTGCTTCATATTTTGGCCTAAAACTCTAGAACTGTAGATGCTACAATGAAAACATTTTCCCCCTGGATTCATAGGATCATGATGGATCATGATGTTTTTCTACTTTTTCTCCTACAGATTTTGTCCAAAACTAACACAAATTAAGTCATGTAATCAGTCCGATTTTTCATTCCATTACAAAGTTTGTAACCTGTTTTGCAAAAAGTGCCACAAATCAAGAAATCATGCACTGATCCGATCTGCCCCAGATTGTTATTACACATTGAGGGGCATCCAAACAATGCAGAGCGGAAAGCAATTCCACTTCCTTGGGCACCACAAATGCTATCACTGTTTGTTGCAGAAACATGCTCGCATGCATCATATAACAAAACATACCATGAACAAACCTCCAATTGACCCTTCACTAAACCCACCCACTCCACTCTGCCAGTCCAAGGTCCGGCAAGCTGCGTTTCACCCACTGAGATGCATGTTAATTCAAAGTATGGAATTTCTCCATTCTCAATCGAACATTTCAGTAGCAAGATCAAATGGTCTTCTAAATTTAGTCAACAAGGCCCGCAGCAGGCTATATGCATGACATTATTTCAATTAACTAGAAATACGAGGAAATGTTAGAGGGAGAATCAGTATCCAACTCAATCAACTTTAACATCCGACAGGATGTTACATTTAATGCACAGTGACTCGTATAAGGCTACGGTGATTAGTATTATTTCCATGATATCACCTGCTGGGTGGGTGAGACGTGAGTCGTGTAACTTTCCCGACGTTAAGCTGTGTATTTGTTCAACAACACAGCCATGCAAAATAACATTGACAGCTATGAGGTGACAGAAGCTTGCCCAGCTTAGCAACAGTTGCTAAATTACATGGATTGGCATTGGGGCAATCGCTTTTGGGGCGGTTTAGCAAAGGATCCATTGTTGCTCTGTGTGGCATACAAACTCTATTTCCTGCCGCAGCTTCCTCGTGTCCTTACGGCTGCACTCCACTACTGTCATATAACTCTGGGTAGGCAACCCGGCCTGGCAGATCTGCGCTCTGAGGAAGAGCATCATTTTCTTATAATATAATAAATCCCCAGAATACTTGCATCCTTCACATAATTATATAGTGATGACTGTACACAGTCTTTATCAAATCAAATCCATCTTCACCTTCTCATTAACCTTGTTACCACAAGTACAAAAGAAACAATGATATATAGTTAAAGCAGCAAACATGATCATTAGAATTCAGGGAAAAAGAAACAAGAAGCTAAATCAAAAGGCCTTGTTTTTCCCACGTGCCGTAACCATAGAAAAAAAGACTATCCGCCCACTGCTTTCTCTTCAGTCTTCCCACTGTTCCATTTAAATGTCTTGTATATTTCTCCTTTTTTGTCTAATGTGATTATTTGTAGCACTGTACGCCTTGCTGCAAGCCAAATTTCCCATTACAGACAATAAAGCATTGAACTTGAACTTCACTAATGGGTGGCATTTGAGTCTTGTTCCTGAGGTGTCAGAAGAAAAGGATAAATCATCCGCCTCCAGTCACTCTGCACTTTTCCAACTTTCTCTTGTCCAATTTCACTGTAAACTTCCTTTAATGGCAGTCCTGGTCGTAGGTGGTGGCCGTGGGTGCCATGCACGGTTAAAGGCCCTGAGTCATAATGCAAGAATTAAATCATTTAAACTCACACATAGAAATGTAGTAATAATAATAGCATTGTGCATCTCATGGTCTAGTGTCTAACCTTGGCTGCCCCATGAGTCTCGCTCATAGACCATTAGTGGCAGCTTTCAAGGAGAGCGAAGCGTGTACACTGATGATTAAATCTGGGCTTGAAAATAGCATTTTTATCTCTGTAAATGGCACTGCTACTGTATAGTACATAAAACTGCCAACTGCTCCATTTTCCTCCAGATGCCCCTTTGCAAATCACTTCCTTAGGCTTCTAAATACACCCCCTCTTTGTAAACCCTAGTGATGATTCATCAAGCCACTACCTCCTCGGAGTACTAATGTTTTTACTACAATATTTATCTTAACTACTATTAGTTTTTGCTGTCTTATTTCTCTTTTTTCTTATTTCTTTATTGCTCTATATTGGGAATTAAAAAGGAATATTTTGATCCTGCAGTCTGAAACAACAGAATGGAAAATGACTGGCACTGGAGTTTGTGTTGAAAATAACTTGTGTGTCGAAGATAACTCTTAGTGACAAGAGGAGTGTGATGGAGTGGGTGGCATCATGTCCACTTAAAATATTTTGTGCTGAAAAGATCTTAAATAAACCTTTTCTATTAATGTGACAGATATTATTCTATTAGTATAGATTTTATGCCAGAGTAGAATGAGTAGTAGCTGGATGTTACTCGGTCTTCAACCACCAGTCTATGATATCAACCCTAGTATCACAGCAGGTTTGTGTTTTTTAGTTGAGAAATGTTACAGTATATATAACAGTGTTTGTGTGTGCGTGTTGTTCAATATGGACGGACTGTTTAGTAGGCCTATACAGTTACCTTCTTCAGGGGGATGCAGAGAAGGACTACAATTGTATTCAGAATTGCCAGTATTTGGTAATTAACATCAAAATCTGCTGCCTTTTATAAAATGTAAATGAAAATTTCTTTAGTCCAGAGGCCCGGTCTGGCATGTTGCCCATGCATGTCTACAATCTAACTAGTATGGCAAAAGTTGTGTATTGCGTTTGTGCTTCTATGTGTACAAGTCACATAGATATGAACAAGGTTCTTAATCAGTGCTAAATGCATATTGCATTGTAAAATATATCTGAGCCAATTTGTTGACAATAACGGAAATATGGATGTGCTACCTAAAAATGTCCTGGAACAAATCTTGGGACATTGACAAAAAGAGAATGAAAAGACATTCATTGTTCCTGAAAGCCGGACAGATGTACTGATTGGATTGATTGATTTACTTCTTAAACTATCGAAGCGGAGGACTCAGGGATAGGGAGAATAATTTTGAATATTCAGGGGGATGAGTGTTCTTGTGAAATACCTATTAATCTTTGGGACTGTGTAGATAAATTATGGTGTCGGGATTCTATGCATGCTGCCAGAATCATTAGCTACCACAGTCCCTCGTGCCTAGACAGGCGTGGAGACTAATCAGCAGCTGTAATGGACACACTTCATAATTGTCACTTGCCCATGGTCTGGTGTGGAGGCCTTAGTGGGCGCTCACTCCTGAATAAATGTGTAGGCAGCTCATATGGAACGAGCTGGCAATGTGATGTGCCTGTGTGTGCACTCATTATTTCACCTCAGGAATTATGTCTGTAGAATACAGGGGGGATTTTCAACATTTAATACCATAGAATTTCCAAAGTGCAAATGTCGTCCTATTCTTACAGTTACTGAAGCACAGTGAGTTCCTTATAATTAAGAGAACTTTATAGGCAGTCTTCCCAGGCGTGTGTATGTAAGAGTACCTGTGTTAGATGTTTCATCTTTATTAGCCAGAGCATGGTAAGCCTGGCTCTCCATGCAATAATCCCCAGCTAAAGAAACAGCTTTCAAGGAATTAACATCAAAAGCAAAGCTTTGCGTACTGGCGGGGGAGCTTTCACCATAGCCTGCCTCAACTATCTCCTAAGTATTTTCAGAGCCTCAGGGATGAAGTGGAAGTTAAGTTTAACTTGCTCTGTGTTCCTTCGCAAGTCGCTGACCTTGTTCTCAGGTCTCGTATTAATCCCTGATGTGCCTACAATCCGTAAAGGTTTGGGGGCGGTACCATGGGATAGTGACGGAGGGTGAGGAATTTTCTCTAGGGCCTATTACCCTTTCTTTCACTTAAAACCACATGCAGTTCAGCCCTCCCTATGATCAAGGTGACACTCTTAACATTCTGGATTCACAAATTGACATCAAATAATGAAGCTAAATGCTGAGATGATCGAGGCATCCAGATTGCAGCTTCATCCCTCAGTCTGTGCCTTACTGATAGCCATGAACATAATATAGTTCAGATTAACCATAACACCCAGCATGGCTGTAAGAACCTGAGTGATATAAGTCATAAATCACATAAAAAAGTAATCCACCATTTCAGTGCTAAGATGTAAGAAATATATTTTTTATTTCTTTTGCTTATGTCAATCATTGCATTCCGTCAGACTAAGCCAGAGTAAAACCAGTAAGAGCATTACACTTGCTGGTAGCTCATGTACATTTGAGACTCTAGACTGGTAGCATACCACTTTTTTATGCTCTTAAATCACTTTCCAATAAGACTTTCGCTTGCTTTTATCCTTTAAATCCTAAGTGGCCTTTTTAAACCATAACAGTATCTTTTCAAAGCATAATAAAAAACAAAACAAAACAGCAACAGAATTGGCAGCATTGCTTTGTAGGGGGCTAACAAGGGCTATATCGCCTCATGTGAGGTTCAAAGTGAATGCCCCGAAGTAAAATTGTTTACCTGAAGTTACCACTCCCATCGCACAATCATACGGTGTCCCTCCTGGGACAGAGAATATGTTCCTTGTCGCTATCAATTCTATTTATTTGAATTTCTTGGTAGGCCTACTGTATTGTAAATGCATGTCATGGTACACTTTTTTTGTCGCACTCACACAGGAGACATAATAGCCAAACTACTCGGCTATTAGGGTTCTGGTGCTAACACATAATCCATAACTGTGCATTTATTTTATACCTGTGTCGAGTCTAAGTTCTGAGCATTGCATACAAAGTTGTTTGTAACTGTGCGATAAAGACACACTCACCATACAATATAACAACACAACGGTACAACAAAATGTACATTCAACATAACTTATTGTCTCCACCAGGCCGAAGGCATGGGGAGAGAGTATGTTTTGCACTCCGTCCGTCCGTGTGTCCGTCCGTCCATCCGTCCGTCTGTGAACAGCTAATCTCCGTTAACCCGGTCGATGTCAAGTTTTACACACACACTCCCTGGATGCCAACGATGAACCTCTGCCCCAACATTTCCAGAACGGCCTGTTATAGCGCCACTTGGAGGCCGACTTTAAAAAAAGCATTTTTTTAGATTACTCCTCCAGATTCTGTCCAAAAATCCTGCAAATCGTTACACAGTATCTCTATAGTCATGTGTTCAAGATGGATCTGTCCGATATTTCATATTCCATATTCCATCCTAATTGGCAGAGTTTGCAGGATTCCCTTTTGAAACAAAAAGCCTTAAATCATGAACACAGCGTGCAATTTACGTGAAATCTTTCACAGACTTTCCTACTAGGCTGAGGAATATATCCCACCCTTTTCACATTGGCCTGTTATAGGTGGATGTTTGCAAAACACATATTTGGATCAAGATGCCTCAAATCATCCAATTGCCATCAATGGTGTAAGAACAAATGGTACCCTTGTCACATTGGCCTATTATAGCGCCACCAGGAGGCCACAGCCTGACCTGGCGGAGACCTGTGCCCCGAGGGGCACTTTTTCTAGTTACTTTTTTTTTTTACCCTTTGCTTTGTTGGAAATTGGAATCATTATACACAACATACTTATACACATTCCGAGACAGAGACAGAGAGAAACAGAGGATAATAGGCTTACTTGAAACTATTATATTCCAGGCAGCTATCAGAATAGTCAAATTGCTTTATACCTATAGGCAGGAACAGCCACTGCATAATGTCAATAGGTGTTTAGGGGGAAGGAGAGAGAAAGATGTGTTTCTCATCTCGGCTTGGGTAATGAGAAAGCTTAGGAGGTGAGGGAGCATTGACACTTCATTTACAGTGGACCGGTATGCACAGAACAGCTTTCCCTGGTAGACAAACCTATCTCAAGATAAAATCCTTTAATTTTGTGGAGCCCGGCAAAGTAAAGCAAAAAGCACTGCAGAGATAACAATACAACTAGTGCAAAAGTACTATTTGTAAAGAGACAGTACACTACACTACACTACACTACATGTCACGGCTGCGTGATTTGACGACAAGAAACATTTTTCACATGCTAAGAGCCCAACCATAAAAAAAGATAAATCAATAAGTGTTGTATTTTAGCTCTAATCTTGTGAAATAAAATAGAGTATTACCTACATCTACTATACTGTATAATCTGATGGAAATTCAAAATGGAAAATCAATAACACTGAGAATGATTGCTTGGCATATTGCCTCTACTGTATATCCTACTATATACATTTAAGATGGTATTAGTACAGTCACTCCTGCTCATAGTGATGTCCCTTAATGGTTTAGACATTTATTTCATAGCACTTCAAATTTATCAATTATTGTCAAAGGACTATAACCTTTAAGCCATAACCTTTTTAAATTCAAAAATTGCCATCATTATGGCATGATGTTTTGTTATATAATGATGAGTACTTGTGGGTGTTAGGGACAGAAAGACAAGCCCATTTTTACGCAATTTTCGGTCAATGTTAATTTCACACCTTTGATTCAAATTGAAAACAGAATTTCTGTTTCCGTTTGTGCCGCTATTCATTTTCAATCTCAGTGAGTTTATCGACCAGAAAGTCCCAAGGCTCTCTCTCTGACGGAGTTGATACGCTATGGAATGAAACGTGAAAAATGCTTGCATCAACAGGTGTGATTAGATCAATAATGCTGAGGCTTTACTTAGTGCTGCTCCTTATAAGAGATACCCTATATTTCTGGCTGGGTAGTGCAAGTTTCCCATTTGCAACTAGAAAAGGGCGCTCAGTGGAGCGCATATCTCTGCCAGGAGGCATTCTCTCTCTCTCTTTCTCTCTCTCTCTCTCTCTCTCTCTCTCTCTCTCTCTTATTCTGTGTGGAAGAGATAGACTGTAGACAGCAATCGTTATAATCTTTCACCAATAAATATATTGGTTACATTATTGTTCATTGTTAATCAATGTCAATTATTTCTGTGTTTGTCCTTGAATCTGTGTTTGTCCTTGAATCTAGAATGGCATGATACAAAAATGGTGAGTGAGTGAGTTGAGTGAGGTGAGTGAGGTGAGTGAGGTGAGTGAGTGAGTGAGTGAGTGCGTGCGTGCGTATGCGTGCGTGCGTGCAAACGTAAATGTATCTGCCCACCTGGAGATAACAGCTGGTCTAAAGTTTAGATCTGTTCATATAACACACAGTATTTATACAGTATAATAGTTAGTTAGTTTCCTTAAGTTCCGAGTTGTTTATTTCCTGTTGTCACTTTAGCGAATACCTATTTGTTCAGAACACTGCACCATCTGACAATGTTTGGTGAATTAAGTTCTAAAATCTATCCACACTTAAAATTGACCTAGAAAGAACATGGCTGTCCTCAAATTATAATTGGACAATGCACTCCCACAGCAACCTCCACAGAAAGAGGGCTCAGAAGATACATCCTCTTTTCTTCTGTAAATATTTTGTCCATTTTATTTTAAGTGACAAAGCACCCATAGGTTTTTAAAAGTCCTGCTTGTGGGGAAAACAGTGTCATAGGACTTGGAAAAAACAGTCCTATTCAGTCAGAACTATTCTGGGTTTTGTTTTAATAGTCATGATTTACAAATAGCCTATATCTTTATAATTTTTTATATATTGAATTTATTTTCAGTTATCGGTCTTGAGAAGCAGGATGTTATCAATATCGGTTAAAAAAAGTAATGGTGATGGGCCATGGTGGTCTGTTGGCTCTGCAATATGAGTTATTTTACTTTTAGTACTTTAAGTACATTTTGATGCCGATACTTTTGTACTTTTACTCAAGTACATTTTCAATTCCATACTTTTACTTGTAACGGAGTAGTTCTAAATTGCAGTATTGGTACTTTTACTTAAGTAAAACAACTGAGTACTTTTTCCACCACTGTATGCCCATCCGTTGGCCAGGTATAGTAGTGACTCATCACAGCCAAAATGGCACACCCACCGAATTTGCATACCAAAGGTGCGAGGTTTGCAAGCCCTATTGGTGTTGTTTCTGATCATGTTTTGAATTGTATTTGTATGTCTTGTTGATTAATTGAGTGCAATGGACCACAATGGAAACAAGCCCCCTATGGCTTTTTGTTATCCTTTTCAGCATAGATTTTCTGACTGTAGGCTACTGCCATACTGTTAACAAACATGTTAGTATTCAATCAAATTCAATCAAAAAAAGCCTCTATAGTACGCACCTAGAAATATGTGTGATGAAGTTGATTTCCTTGTGTTGTTTTCTCCTCCTCCTCCCATGTCAAGCATCTCCGGGTACTTAGAGAATAGCTATATAAATTTGAGATATTATTACTGTTATTGATCAAACATGCACACCAGCCAGCTGGTACACACGTTCCCATTTCCATTCAATCCCTGCAATAGACAAGCTCCTTGCATCACAACCTGGCATCTGATTCTGAACCACTCAAAATCTACAATAGCCATGGCTGCTGAAGTATCACACCTAATGCCCACTTTTTTGTTGCATGCTGCTGTCCCATATGTATTTGCTATATGTCACACAGACACGTTTCTTCTCATCCAACAAAGACCTTCAAACCTGCACGGCTAGGTGCTTTGAAGGTCACACCGGAGTTTTTCAGAAACATTTCCAGATACAGAAAACACAACAAAACGTGTCCTGCCATCTCTTTTCAGGAGTTCACTTTATGACTCCTAATGTTCTCATTAATGAACAACAGTCACCCAAATTCTATTTCTGTCAAAACGGAATAGAAAATAGGCGAGTAAATACCAGAAACGGTCACTCCTAATGAGGGCTCTATATAAAACCGAATACCCCAAACGGAAACATATCGAGGCAATGACATTATATATATTAAAATTCATACATTCCAGTTGCCCAAAACACAAGGAAATATACTATATACTGTAGTGATCATAATATTATTGTGTGAATGTGGCAACACAAAGCAGATGTGAGGCCTTCTTGTCCGAGTTGATGTGATGTTTGTGTTACAAATAAGAGTGTTCCTAAATAAAGCCATGACCTCTTCACATCTGGGTAGGGCATTCATTTACGAAAAGAAAAAGCTAAAAAGTTGAAATATGGAGATTCTGCCAGTCAGCAACGATATACAATACTACGCCTTGACATTGTATATGACCTCAATTTATGAAGGATTTTCATTTTATACACATACAATTAGCAAGAGGTTTTTGAACTCAGATTACTGTAAGCCCAAATTGTGTATATGAATTGGCTCAAAGAGTGAATAGAAAATAAACCTCTGAAACAGGATTTGTCAGTAATGGGGACAATATAGCAGGAAACAGGAAATTCATTAAGAACAATATGACCCTATTAAATAGTTTATTTCAGAAAGCGTAAAATGTCATAGAAGAATGCATATCTACAAAAGGTTAGAGGAGGTACATGGCAGTCTTCCTTAATGTCTTGGCATGCTTATTAGCAAAGTAGCAATTAGCAAAATCATTGACACAATACCCTACTAAAGGGTCACTGGATAAAATATTTCATAGCTAAAATAGGTACCAGTTCTACAAGCTCACAACATGATGCGTTGTAGCGCATTGTGAGCTTATAGATCTGCTATTTTAAGAACCGTGTACATTGAGATTTTGAATTGAACAAAAAATTGAAAACTGGCGGAGAATATGTTTTCTCCCCTGTCCGTCCGTCAGTACGTGTGTGTGTGTGTGTGTGTGTGTGTGTTAACAGCTAATCTCCGGCACCGTTGGCCCGGTCACTACGAAACTGCATGTGCACACACACACACACACACACACACACACACACACACACACACACACACACACACACACACACACACTCCCTGGATGCCAATTCCGAACCTCTGCCAGAGATTTTCCAGAATGGCTTGTTATAGCACCACCATGAAGTTGATTTTTGCAAAACACATGTTTTATATTTAGATTTGCACACACAAACAAACACACACACACACACACACACACACACACACACACAAACAGACAGCTTGTTCTTCATATAGTCTGGCTCCCAAGAGTTGAGCTACTATATGGAAGACCTTTCTTGAAACCCAGAAGATGTTGAAGTCTACTCTATACACGTGTATTTCTATAGACACTGGTATTTAAATTATTGTTTTCTTCACACAGCCATAAGTATGAACAATAGTTGTCCTCACAAAACCACACCTCCAGTCGGCAGTCGCTGTCATAAGAACGGGAGGTGCGCTCATGATCACTGGCACTAGCAGAGCCTATTTGTGCACCGCTGCACGCGCACCTGCAGCCCATCAAGTATACTTTATGCTTCGTCCCGCGATGGTGTCGCGCACGCAGACCTCTACGCTCACAACAGTCGCATCCGCGATGCAACGTGGGCTTGTATATCAGCTGTTCTCTGTGCGCAATACTGTTGAGCAATGAAGTATAAATGTCTCCTAGTGTGCGTCTCACTAGCCAACACACAGGAGGTTGAATCAACTGAAACCAGCGCTCCACAAAACAACAACAGGTTTGGAGATCTGTTGGGAATTTATTACATGAAACAGTCACCCATGCGCCCAGTCCCAATGTTTGTAAACAAATAATTGGACATGAGCACACCGGATGCGGTAGCCACGCCTGACGCCCCCTCCAGATACACACACGGACACACACCCCTGCTGCAAACAATGATGCTCCTTATGTTTGAGTAAAACAGTGACGTAAACTACTTTATGCAACTTTACACCTAATGGAAGTTGGAGTAATCTGGGTTGTTGCTCAGTCACAAGTGTGTGACGTTCAAGAAGTTAATAACAAGTTTGGTCGATATTTGTTTTTATTCTGACTGCAGGTGAGTTAGCTGCGTATGCTAAGCATTAACGTGTGTGTGTGTGTGTGTGTGTGTGTGTGTGTGTGCGACTGGAGGGAGGGTGAAACAAAACAAACAAAGGTAGACTATTTGAATTTGAAGTGCTGTGTGCATGGGCCATATGGGGACCTCTCGGCACCTCCCGTAAAAACTTTACGGGGGTGCCGAGAGGGGCTAGTCATATATACCTATACATTTATAGAATAAATATACAGACAATGTTTAGTTTGGGCTGAATTGCACATCTATATTTGTATCTCTCAATTTAATTCAAGGCATACACTATTCCAGTCCCCACAGTTTCCTTCCTAAATGTATTATTTATCCAATATAACACTTTATGTACCTACTAGGCTGTGTTGTGACCGGATATAATAGGCTGTACTGTATACTACTATGCTATATAACCGGATGGGTGCAGTATACGTATACAGGCTGTGTATGTTTGTATGCTTTTGCTAGTGAGTTGTGACCGTGTGCAGTATGTGGCTCTTGGTCAGCTCACTTTCTTTCTTTCTTTCTTTCTACCTTACTTATACTTACCTACTTACTTATACTCAAAGTTCATGGTGCCTCTTTCAACCTGCTCCACAGGAACACGAGCCAGGGTGATGACCCCAGACCCCAAGCTCAGCTTCTTCACAGACCTGACTGAGTCCATTCTCCTGTGCATGCTGTGAATGCTGGACCCTAGAGCGGCACTACACCAGAATGCTATATGTGCAGTACTAAACATCCAAGGCTGAGTGAGAAGATGGCAGCCAGGAGAATGAGGCTGGTCGGTGCCATTGATACTGGAAGGAAATGACTGTCCAGCTAGCCAGATGTAGAGTATAGAGGATGGAGATCTCTGGAGACCCCGCTGGATGGCTCATCATGAACTAGAGAGAGACCCTGGCATGCACTCAAGGTAGGAACTTTTTGCTTCTGTGCTGCTGCTGCTGCTGCTTGTGTTGTATGCTGTGTGTAGTGTGATTCAAGCTGGTGTACCATTACATTTGGAACCCAGCATTCTTCCTCACTGAGTCATTATAGCAATCTATGAACGTTCAAATTTGCCTAAGCGGGTTTGGGCACCATGCAAATGGCCCCTTATATCCTATGGTATATCTAGATCCTGCGGGAGTTGCTGACACAGACAGATCTCGAACAAAGATAATATTCTCAGATTTGTCTGTCTGAACGATATTTGTTTAGTATCAGAATGTAACATGTGGCCTTGTTTTGTATGGGTCCAATATTTACTTCAGTGACTGTGGCAAATAAATCTGTCATATGGCCAGAGACTCTATGGCCTGTATCTGGTCTCCTAAAGGGTTTGGCACCCACATGAGACAGATACAGCAAAGGGATAATGTTACATATTTAGTAAAATTTGGTGTTTTGTTGGATTACCTTACTGGTGCATGCCTTGAAAGAGACATTTTATTAAGTAGAGCAGCTTCAGATATAACACTGCAAAATAACTTTATTTAATAACAGGTTCTTAACTTCTTAACTCATTGTATGAATTGTTCATATCAAAGTCTGCATTCATTTTCTGACTTTGATTCAGCGACACCATTGTCTCCTACTGTAGCTCTTCTGTCATCTGTTTGTCTCTGTTTTGTGTTGCCTGTGACAGCTGGCCATGGGTGGTGCTACCTATTATCCAATGAAAATCACCTGTGAGGCGAAAGCTATTTTTTTCTTTTGATTTGTATTAATGCAAGAACAAGTTTCCAGGAATAGAAAGTCTGCAGTATTAGCTTGGATTCCACAATCCCCATCAATGAATGTTACTCGTAGATGGGTTTCTGACCTGTTTTGACAGCCGTCAAAAATGGTACCATGTTATGAGTATTAGTGAGGAGATGAGGACCAATTATCTGAAGATAAAAGTGGGTGAAGTCATCCTTAGTCACACGGTCACACATGCGCTTCATACAAAGTCGAGATTTCAGATGTGTCTGTTCCATTTCCAGGTTGTCCTGTGGGGCTGTTGTCAGTGTCAGTATGTGTGACAGTTTTCCGGTGTGTAGTTTGTGTTGTCAAGTCAACACATGGCGCTTCAGTCAAGATTCCCCATTGTTGAACCCGATGCTTCACACTCGTCGGAATTCATACGCCTCAATTCAACGCATTCAATGCGCTGCAACAAAGACTCGCCACCCCTTCATTGAAGCAGAATTGCCTGAAGTGCATTCGTGACTGGGCCCTTAGGCTTTAGGGGAGACATTGGGACTATTGCACATCCTTTGCGGGTGGTCGTCCCCTTTTTCTCTCCCCTCTACCTGCTTTAGGATTGTAGCACCTGCAGCAGCCAATTAATGTTCACACTAGGAGACACAGTCGATACCTACTGGCAGACATAGTATGCACCTTCCAGGCTGCATAACAGTTTTAGGGGAATTATTTATCCTATTGTTTTCTCCACAATTTGTTTCCTCAACATGCTTTAGTATATGTTGAGTTTTGCCTTTCTAGTTTTGAGTGTGAGATCACCAACAATCTAGTTTTCAGGCTTTGTTTTGCTTTATCTTAATCTATGCTCTTTAGTGATTAGTTAAGAGAAGCCTTATTGGAGTGGTTGTGACATTCAGTGTATCTCACTACTAGGAATGCCAGAAAGTGACCATCAGCCAAATCGAATAATCGATTCGTTGTTTAAAAAAAAAATCAATATCAGATAAAACTTTTAAGATTCTATATTATGCACATGCCATGGTCACATAACCATTATATGTTGAGTGCATGTACAGTTTTATAATCAGTTTTGATGAGTAAACCTTTGTGGAGATCTTCTCAGTTCTCATTGTATGCTAGTTACTGCCATTCAGGATGGAAAATGAAATCCATTTGGATTTGGGGAGAAGTAGTTTCATAAGGGGCTGGTATGAAGTTCTACAGAAAAGTTCACTAGTCTACACTCTCTACTCTACAACAGCCTTCATTTCATCTGATTGTCTGTCTGGCAGGCACTTAACAAGCGATCGTTAACTGCCTGAGGGGCAGAGAAGAGTGGCTTTGCTCAACTTGATTTATACTTATAATCTCCACTCTGATGAAGGTACATGTTCGATATATATCATGCAGCATTACTTATTAACCTATATTTTGGCTATTACATTTATTTTTTATTTTAGATTATGAAATATTAAAATTTCGATTTCAGAGACACCGGCGATTAATCGGAAAATCGATTAATCGGCGGCATCCCTACTCACTACCTCTCCACGCTGGACATGTCTTGTGGTTAAACCCAGCCTGGCCTGTCCCAAAAACAGTGTGATCTGCACGCATGGGCCCTTGTATCTTCCATGGACAGATCATGATTCTGTGAAGATGCTGAAAGCTCTCATCTGTATGGATGTGTCGATGTGTGCCTGACAGCCAGGTGTAGACATAGTTCTTTATATAGTCAAGAAAGACCATCTCTCTGACTCTGATATTTCCAAAGTTTCACTTCTGAAATCTCCTTCTCGTATGTGGAGATCAAATTGGAGTACTGTACCTGAATATTTTATCCAGTGAGTATTATTACTTTGCTAATACATGTGCCAAGAACTTAAAACCTATGACCGGAGGCCCCCATACTAGTCCTGGTCTACAACCTCACAATGAGTAGTGAGCTGGTAGATCTGCCATTTTCGAATGTTTCCCCCAGAATAGGCTCTCGCATCATGTGGTTAAGTTAAGGAACACCTTGGTCAGGGCTGTGTTCTGTCCTAGATGGTATAATTTCCCATGTTTGAGGTGTGCCCAGTGTAGCACTATGAGTAGAAGTGATGTTTTCCACATACCCATACTGGAAAAAGTTCAACATTAGGACATTGAACTCTTGCAAAATCTCACCTATTTCTTGAAGTACCCTTGTGTGGCCAGACAGTGGCCTTGTGGTTAGAGTGTCTGCCGTGAAACTGGGAGGTCCGGGTTCGATCCCCGGCCGGGTCATACCAAAGACTGTAAAAATGGGACCCATTGCCTCCCTGCTTGCATGGTATACTCAGCATCAAGGGTTGGATTGGGGGGGCAGATCAACTAGAAATCATTCTTCTCTTTCAATGATTTTAAAAAAATCATTCTTGAGCGTTGCACAGCTGCGGCTCACTGCTCCAAGAGATGGGTCAAATGCGGAGAACAAATTTCACTTTACATTCATTGTTTTTCACACTTGTCATCGTTTTTCACACCACAAGAGCCCTCCTTCAACACTGGCTCCGTCTTAACACAGATCAGATTATGTAATTTTATGTATTATATTTGTCAAAGACGTTTAGACCTCACCTAGCTTCTATAAAATGCCAAGCTTACTGTACTTTCACCTTTGTAAAGTCAGCCAGAAAAAACATTACTGCAATAAGAGAAACTTAAAGAATTCAAGAGCAAAGGGAGACATTTTTAGCAAGCCTGACTAAGCATAAATACATTTGCCAAAGTTCTTATCTAACCCAAGGTTCAGCCCAGATATGGGTCCTGTCAGACTTGTGACAAAAATAAGAAGATAAATGGTAAGACAAAATGTTAGGAAAATGGATACAAAAATAGCAATGTATGTGTGTGTGTGATTAGATATGTCTCAGTGGCTGCCACATCACGTCACTGCTTAAAGTAAATTAATAATAATAATAAAGAAACACTCATTATAACGTGATTTGGAGTCTTAAAACAAATGCACAGTATTCCAACAAAACCATACTGACTGATCCCGCCCTCTCTTGCACCCTGTAACGGTTGTAACCTATTACTTGTTATTACGCGGCTTGGTTGAATGCTTGATTCTGATATTTCTGGATCTGGACCGCTCCGCTCTATGACAGACCGATGCCTAATCAAACCCGTGGAGCACCTGCTGTGCTCCGCTGATTTACTGCCGTTTCCAACATGACAGCCATGTAAACACACACACAGTGTCATTTACAGCAGAACATTGCTCTCAAAAATGTTTTTGAAAAGTGAGAAATAGACAAAGCAGTACCCGAAAATGGATTATTTTTGATCAACTCACTTCCTTGTTTTCCGACTGTGCTGCCAGCTGGGCAGACGACATGCAGCGTGCAACACTTTCATTACCAAGCAAGGACATACAAGTCGTTTTCTTCTTGTATTTTGGGTCAATTTATTAATTGTAATAAGCGGGATAATGTATGGCTGAGTGGTCATTGTTTATAGATAAATCGCTGACAGGCTGATTAACCACCGACACAACACTTGCGTCACATTAGTTGTCTCCAACAACACACCCAGAATGTGATGAGGTTGCGGGTCTTGATGCAAATGCTTCACGTACGTGCAGTAAATGACTTGGACATCTTTGTTGCTGTGTTATTCCTATACTGTAGCTAGTAATAAAGAGCTCCTTTGGTGAAGGTAAAGTGGTGTAGGCCAAAAGTGTTTCAGCCTGCAAAGTCCCCTGCACTGAATTTGTTGCTGGAACAAAGCCCAGTAATCCATAGGAGATGCTCCGCTGGAGCCTTATCCCGTTTGGCGCATGAGTCATTGGGCTTTATTAAAGTCAATCTGGGCTGAACACCATGCTGTGTGATTGGCAGGCATATTGCTTTGACCCTCTGGCTCCTGTTGTTGTTGTCCACCGGCTCAGCATGGCCATTTATTTATGGCATGGTTTGTCCTGACCATGGAAATGGCATGGCAGTGGCCTTACATGTGGATGCTGGCTGTCCAGGGGCTCATATGCCTTTTGATTTCTACTGGACTGCAGCACAGTAGTATGTATGGAAGCATATATCTCATTAGGAGGACCAGTGTTCCTCCCTACACCTTACCCTTTCAATGGTGAACCCCCATGTACAAGATGGAGAGAAACAGACCTCGATACCGCAATCATTAGGGGGGGAAAACACATGCAGTAATTGCTAACATGGCTCTAGTTTCCATTCCATGTATTTGCTCATGGCAAATATTTTCCATTACAGGAATGACCTGCATCTGGAAAGTTTCACGCTGACTTGCTTATACTTTTCATTGTCAAGAATAATAAGGGGCTTTATGGAAACACAGCAGGACACGACTCCCCTAGATGTCTCCGCATGTGTTGCATGCCACCCTCACCTTCTTGTTGTGCAGACACTGTATAATGTATTGTATATTTGGCCCTGTGTCTCATTTCCACTCCTGTTGACAGGTACATGCTGCCTCACTATGTGGTCTGCTGTACCGCATCCTTCAAATAAACCAAACAATCAATTTACTTCCAGCTCGTATGCAGAGAGGCTGCTGGGCATTTAGTTTAGTTTAGCTCAGCTCAGTTGCACATAAATTATAAGCACCGGAAGAGAAAGACAAAACGAGAAGATGTTAAGGTGAAGGAAAAACCTCAAAGGATTTTATGAAAGCACTTCACATCAAAAGACAGACAGAAAAGATATCACAATGATGAGCTCAGACTGAGATTAATTGAATAAGAGACAAAGTGATGAGTCAACATGTGGAGAATAGTAGGATGAAATGACTGGGAAGATCAAATCATTTAAATAGACCTGATGGTGTGTGTGTGTGTGTGTGTGTGTGTGTGTGGGTGTGGGTGTGTGGGTGTGTGTGTGCATGCGCGCACGGCATGATTCATTAAGCAGAAAAGGAGGATGAGATAGTGTGCAGGGTGCAAATGTTACTTTTAAGCTCATCAGGCTTTTACAAAACATTACAAAATAACATTTATATACACAGCCTTTTTGTGCCGCATATAATACTGTACAATAATTTAATCTGCATTACCCATTCCTACTCTATATAACACGTTCCTACTCTCACATATGGTCATGAAGTGTGGGTCATGACCGAAAGAATAAGGTTGCAAATACAAGCTGCCGAAATGAGTTTTCTTCAACGGGTGCGCTGGCATCTCCCTTAGAGATAGCGTGAGAAGTTCAGTCACGCAAGAGAGCCTCGGAGTAGAGTAGCTGCTGCTTCGCCTGGAAAGGAGCCAGCTTATGTGGTTCGGGCATCTGGTTAGGATGCCTCTCGAGTGTCTCCCTAGAGAGGTCATCAAGGCACGTCCCACTGGGAGGAGATCCCCGGGCAGACCAAGGATGAGATGGAACGTCTCGTGATCCCCCGGGAGGAAATTACTAATGTTAAGTGTTTGAAGATGGATGGATGGATGAGGTGTGTGTGTGTGTGTGTGTGTGTGTGTGTGTGTGTGTGTGTGTGTGTGTGTGTATGTGTGTGTCTGTGTGTGTGTGTGTGACTTATATAGTGCTTTTCATAGTACTCAAAGACGCTTTACATATGTGGGGGCCAGGGGAGGGAACATAAGAAAAAAAGGACGTGAGTGCGTGTGTGTTTAGACTTCAAAGCTGGAAAATGGGAAAATATTCCTAGTTCATTACGCACTTAGAATGAGGTTTTAAAACCCTAAACACAGCATGATTTTGGCATAACAAAACATTGGCAATGTTTTGTTAGGGATATGCACTCAGAACGGCCCATTAATTCTTTCAGATCATCCTTTCATCGTTTCCCCCTTTATTTTGAAATACTCACCTACAATATCTTAATTCAGACTTGTCACATCCAGTGAAAAGTTGGAACCCAGTCTGGCCTGAAGGACATGGACTTGGCCTGGAAAGTTGGAAAGTGGTTGGGACTGGTCCGATTATTCTGTAAGGATGGGGAAGGTTCTTGGTCACAAGCGCGGAAAGTGCTGACCTTTGGTCTTGGATGTTCTTCAGTTTTGGGAGCAGATTAAGAATGCTTAAATTGCAAGGTTAGTTTTAGGATCTCATACAGACAAGGTTGACAATTAATAATCGGACAGAGACTGGTGCTGGCGTGGATGCCTTATATAAGGAGGGGATGACGTCACAACTAGGTAAGAGTGACGGCATCCCTGACAGCTTGCGTGTTTCCCGGTGTCTATACCACTGTTTGGTTTCACCTGTCCTTGGTTTAGTCTGTGTGTTCCCCCCTCTCAGTGAAAGTTTGTCTTTGTTTGCAGTGCAGAGTGTTCCAGCATTTTTTCTCGTGTTTAGTTTTCTTCAAGGTTTTCTGCTTCCTTTATCTGGACCTCGCCTTTCTCTTCTCCTTGCTGTATTTGTTTGCCTATCTTTTGACTGACTCCCCATGTGTACCATACCATTGTATTCTCCCTTCCAGAATGGTTTGCTTATCTTGTGACTGACTCCCTGTGTACCGAACCTTTGCAAGAACAGACTGTCCTTTTTGCCAGTACTGTTGTTAAATAATCAGTTTAATTCATCACTCAGGCAGGTTCCTAAGGTCTACGTCTAAAACAACATTGACATAATTTTCTAACTCAGAAAAGCTTTGCAAATGTAATTAATTAATTAGTTAATGAATGCATTTTATGTATTATTTGATCCAAAAATACACACATCCATATGAGCAGAATTATACTTCCTTTCATGCAATGTAATCAGCTGGATAGTACGTTTTACAATATGGACATTTATTCAAACCAACCCTGTTATGCCACTCATTGATCACAGAATTTTTAAATGACTCATTTTCATGTAGGTTTAATGCCCTATTTAGCATCGCAAACATAGCTCCAACACTGTAGACTTGTAGAGCAAAGAAATTCTGACAAAATAAAAAACATGAATTGTGATTCCTGAGATAAGGGACAAAATATGTCCTACATAGAAAATCGTATTAATGTGAAATATAAATTAATTATTGGAAATAAAACATGTAAAGGCAGTGTGTGTACTCAATGTCAGCAGAGTTGGACAAAATTGTGTCTCTGTTCCCAGACAAGACCTGGGACAAGACAGCAGCCTGCCCTAAGCCATCAGCCACAATGGCAAAATGCCAAGAGGAAAAGGTTGTAGAATATTACAAATGCATAAAGATTAAAGATACACTGCAAGAGCATCAATGACTGCTGGAATCTTCATAGAGAGGCTTGAGGGCATCGTAAAGTGATGCCTGGGGTACTGGACCAAGCATTCAATTTGATGAGTTGGGATGATAATGTGTTGGAGTGACTGGTGTGTGCAGTGGTGGAAAAAAATACTCCTGTTTGTTACTTACTGTAAGTGAAAAGTGCCAATACTGCAATATAGAAATACTCTGTTACAAGTAAACGGTAAAGTAAAAGTACAAAAGTGTTGGCATCAAAATGTACTTATTAAAGTACCAAAAGTAAAAGTAGTCATTATGCAATGTCTCGTTTCAAGTTTTCAAATGTATAATAATCTTTTGAAAATTGCAGATCTACAAGCTCACAATGCGTCAAATTGTGAGTTTGTAGAACGGCTATTTTCAAATGGCCGAAATGTATATAGGTTTGAAGTGGTTAATGTACAGTATGTTTTGTAATAATTCAAATGTACAAACTACAAAGCAACTATAGTAACTTAAAAGTACACTATTTTGACTCTGAAATGTAGTGGAGTAGAAGTAAAAGTATTGAAAATTGCAAATACTCCGGTACTCAGTAAAGTACAAATATCAAATAATTGTACTTAAAGTACAGTACTTAGTTACTTTCCACCACTGCCGGTGTGTTTAGCCACTCATTGCAGCTATACTGGTGGGTGAGGGTCATACTTGGAGGAGAGAACAGGAAGTCAGGCCAAATATAGAACACCAAAGCCGACCCCCATATCTCTGAGAGTGTACAAATATAGAACCACATGGACCTGTAATGGGTCCCTTTGGCTCCATTTGTACACGGCCCCATCAGGGTCCAATCGTTTTCTAACTTTCAATCACTTAGTAGGGGACACCCTGGCTGGAACCAGCTCAAAGACCCCTGGGGGTCTCCCATGCCACTACGAGAAGCACTGCCGTCATTGCATTGGTCAGCTGCCATATAACCACCAGAGAAGATACAACTTTAGCTTGTGCTGTTTGGTCAGCTGCCATATCTTTCCCAGGGGTTAGCATAGACAATCGGCCCAAATGTATGACCCTTTTTTCTCACTGTCCTCAGTCCTCACCTGTGTGTGTGTGTGTGTGTGTGTGTGTGTGTGTGTGTGTGTGTGTGTGTGTGTGTGTGTGTGTGTGTGTGTGTGTGTGTGTGTGTGTGTGTGTGTCACGTGTGCGTGCGTGCGTGCGACTGCGTGCGTGCGTGCGTTTTAAGACCTGAGGCAGATTACAAAAATGTCTTTTAAATATTTTACACAGTTTTCTGAAAATACTGATTGCTATAGAGCACCGAAGTCTGACGTCACTTTCAGTAGAGGGCGTCAGTCCCCAGGTTCATGTATTTGTTTAGTTGCATTGAAATCGCCATAGGAGGATTTTTAGATTGTTTCATATAAGAACTGTGTTTGAAAAATAAACATGTCACCCCGGCCGCTTCACTCATATGGATATGAAGAATCAACTGACTGAGAGAAAACGCTAATGTTACTGCTGGTGAATTAGTTAGATTTTCGCTAGAAGCAGACTGTATCATATATGAGTGACTGACTGTTGCAAACGATACAGAGACACCTCCCTGACAATAACGCCGAGACAGCTTGTTTATTTTTGGACCACAACGCGGTCTAGTAGACGATATTAAGATCACCCCATGTTATTCTCCATAGAGAAATTACTTCCGCGAACCAGGGGAATCGAAGGGATGAGCGAGTTACGTCAGGACTTCGGTGCTCTATAGTGGTTCTCAAACGTTTTCATGTCAAGGACCCCCCCAAAATGATATGTATTTGGCCTCAGACCCCATCACAAAAGTATTTTATTCCAGGTACCTCCAGAAGAAAATATTTTAACTTGTAGATGTGCTATTCTTTTACAACATTTGTGACACACACACACGCACACACACACACACACACACACACACACACACACACACACACACACACACTCATACAGGTATACCTCAAATCTATATGACACAGATGCGTTCCCACTTCCTGGTTTTAAATCACAGTATCAGTGTACTGTATATCCTTATACCTGTAGCCACCAACATACAAGAGCTAGTTTGTGGTGCCACAGCAGCTCGTGCACATGACTCAGTGTTGGACATCAAAAGGAGAATGTTGAGAGCAGAGGAGTGGATGTGAGTCACATACCATGTAGACAAGAGACTTCTAGGAATCCCTTTGTCCAGCTGCAAACTAAGCTGGCCTTGAGTGTTGATGAGTTATTGAATGTGTGGAGGGAGTGGGTGGCCTGACAGGCATAGCTCATCAGAGTTTTAATTAGCACGACTTTAACAGCTCTAAAGGTGTTTGTTTGGTTTGTTTTGTGGTGCCCACACGGCTTGCTCCCACAACCCCAGAAGGCTGCAAGTGAGTAGCTTGAGTGAATCTAGAAAAAGGCTAGCTACTGGGGTCCAGAGGTAAAGTGAGGAATCTGTGAAATGCTCTTACATGTGTTTGATTAGCATGCAGTGATTCCAAAGTGTTTTATAGTTTTTTTCACTAGTAAGAGACCACACATTCTGCTCAAGGCGAGGGCAGGACTCTAGGTGGGGGTGTAGTCTCGGGAGCCTGACGACAGCTGTAGCTCTGGCCGGGAGCGGACCGTCGCCTCTGCTCCGACACTGCCACCCTCGGGGCTCCTAGGAGACGGAGAGAGAGAGGGAGAGAATAGTTAGCGGACGAAGCTTAGGATGAAGGGGGTTTGTTGGGGAGGAGGGGGGGAATTGTGACGGCACGAAGCAGCATCAAACGGGAAAGTGACGCGATAACTGGTGTATTTATACTGTGGTGAATGTTTTGTTATTGGCTGTGAGACTATAGGAACGCAGGTGTAATTGATAAGGTGATGAGGAATGGGTTGCGTTGAATACAAGTTCATGTCTTAGCCGCGCAAACTCTACTATAATATTATGGAAGCAAAAAGTAGGTCAGCATCATGCATGTGCAGAAATAAATAATATTGTCAAAACACACACTGACCATTACCAGTGAGTTCTTTTGATCACTGAAATGTGTGACTGCTGCCTAAGGGGCTGCAACTCGTCGAAAACGAGTGTCTTGGAAAATGGGCACTGTGTAAATAACCGATTTAAAGGTTGTTTCAATCCGTCTTTTAACTTTACCACTCTGACATCATAATTATTAGGATCCCACAACTAGCTTTATATTTTATTTTGATGTTCAGGGGAGAGAATATATATTTGTTATATATCCCCCACCCCCACACAGTTGCTGGATGTTGTGAGTTACAGCGGATAATGAGGTCACGGATGGGGCAGGGACTCTGTGAGCTCTGCAGAACCTATATAGAAGAAAATAAAGACATGCATTTCATTAATGACAAAAGCAAACAGTTCATTGATCATAACACCACATTCCAAACGCAGCCACTGCACACTGATACTGTAGCTCTCTGTATTTTCCAATAGAGTGATTATGAAACAACAAACCAAATGCAAGAAGAAAAACATATCTCTACAATGACTTGTTTAAAATTATATCATCCAGCATGAAAACAATATAGGGGCCTACAACATAGTTTCACTGTGAAGGGAATGTGCAGACTAGATCTATCAATGTCATTATAATATAAAGTAACCAAAGTCCTGGATGACTGAAAATCTTCATAGATACAATGCCTAACATTACTGCAAACCATCAAAGAAAATCGGGAAATAGAGAAGAAAGGCAAAGACAGACAAAATAAAAATAACAGGAAGGCACAGTCAAATCAAATATACCAAAGTCTAGCATACCGTACATACACAAGGTGCATGATTAAAAATCAACAATGGATAGATGGCATAACGGAACGCAGAAATGCTTATTGTGCAGGCAAAGCAAAACAACGGCATGATTAAACTGATGGGGATAAAGAATGAAAAACAGAACATGATGATATAAAAACACATCAAATAGTAGCAGGAATAAAGTGTGTGTGTGTGTGTGTGTGTGTTTGTGTGTTATACAATTTATAAAAAATCCTTAGACAATGACAATAAGACCACACCAACCAAATGGTGTTTACAGTCCATAATACACAACACCAATGCTTAGAAAAGTTTGCTTCTGCGAAAGGTCTAAGATTATGAATATGAGGGGGGAAAATCACACTTGTGATGTGAGGGACTTTTCTGTCCTCACTTTTAATCCTCGCATTCCGTGCTCAGCCACTCCAATCATCGCTTTGGGGTACACACAAACACACAAAGCTGGCCATAGGAGGGTCTAGTGCCCCTCAAAGAAAATGTAAGCTGCTCATCAGCATGTTACACAACTGGGTCACAACTAAGTGGCCAATTACTATAGCGTTTGAAAGGATCTCTCTCTTTCCGCAGTCTACTCTCTGCTTGTAACACAATGGCCATTGATCATGTTGTTAGCGTGTGAATATCTAAATGTCTAAAAGGTCATGCATTTCTATAATACCTTTATCTAAAGAGTCACCCATTCGCTCACCAACACTGGAGGCAACTCAAGTCACCCTGCATTCACTCGCTCAACAGGAGCACTTCTGGTAGAGTCACACTCGAACCAGGAACCTTCTGGTTCCCAATCGTCTACTACTGTACCTCCTCCACACATAAAGTACATTTAAAAACCATTTGTTTTACCATTTTTTTATTAACACAATCAGCAGCAGGATTTCTTTCAAAATAGCAGCTCGGAGTGCCGCGCAGATATGGCCGCTTTTACTCTGAAAGCCCCCCCCCCCCCCTTCCCTTCCGTACAAAAACCGGGAGAAATAATGTTGCTTGCATACCTCGCTATGTTCACGATAAAGTCGCTCGATAATCCTTTGTGTTCATATTTTAAACGAGAGGTATATCCATCTGGTCAAAACCACGGAGAGCTCCCTAGATTAGGAGATACGAGCCTCCATACATGGGCATGTGGGTCGGAACGGTGGTGATATGACATTCAGTATTTTAGCCGTGACGTGAGCGCTCCCTCCTGAGATACTTCCGGGTCCTACTTTTGTGTCCCCATAGAGTTATACTGTGTCGCTCCGTCGGACTAAATCTGAGATGAAAACAACCACGAAAGTCTCATTTTACCGCTTTCCTTGCAACAACAAAGCTACTGCTCTCCCAAATCTGGCTGTGACAGGCCGTCTGCCCCACACGGAATACTATCGCCATTTTATTTCATTGTGTAAAGTGTAAACTAAAATGACTAAATCCTCATGAATGCAAACTAGATTCAACATACTCAACCCTGCACACATTCTAAATATGCCCCCGAAATATTGTACAGAGAAAATGGACTGTTACCACCTTCAATAATAATGATAACAATAGTCTTTATTGTCTCCACATCATATTTCTTTTTTGTCATGGACACCTCAATGGCTTCCTTTCTGAAGAATAACGTCACTGTAAAAAGATTCACGCGTTTAGATATTCTATTTACAACGAGATGCGGATGGGAGCCGGTGCCACTTGGACCTGGACTTAACGTAACTATAAAATGACGTCGGACTTAAATACAGAATACAGTAAGGCAAGGCTAATTATTTGTAGCCTATCACACATTTCAACAACAAGGCAATTCAACATGCTTTACACAAATCAATCACAGAAAACACATTAAAAAGGGACATTTTATACAGTACATGGAAACAAACTAGTAGAGCAGCATCCTGTAGAAGCTGCAAATAAAAGTTGTGCCTCACAAATGAGAGTTAACTACAGGGGGTTGAAGTTGATGGCGAGGAGTAGGTTCGTATCCCCCGTTCCCCTGCCCTGTAAACTGGTGGTAGATCAAGACACCTGACAGCCTTTGTGATTATGCCGCCAATGTGCAGATGAGCTGGCGTAATTTGTGGAATAATAATATTATTGGCACATACCCCCTCGAATGTTCATTGATAGCGAACCACCAGAGCTGCCCTGAGGAGCCGTAGGTATTTCGGTTGTCAATATTATTATAAGTGGGGGAAAAAGAGGTGACTAAAAGGAGACATGATTGTGCTGTGGCAGCCTGCGGGTCTGCCGTCAGCCCGTAACCAGTGCAACAAAGGCTAGAGGTCAACTCGTCATAAACGTTTATGTGTACAAAATAATAATATCTCCTACACAGAAAAACCTGTGTTCATTCAACTCGGATCCATGTATTATTATTATTATTATTATCATCACATTTTACTCTTTACTGTCAAATATAACTTTATATGGGAATGAGATGAGCATTTTGTGAGCAGCTGCAAGGAAGACATGTCTTCCTGCTCTCCTTTGTATCACTGTGTCTCTGTGAATTAGCTCCTGCCTCTTTGCGTACTGTCACTCTGTAACTGTATAACCAGTGACAGGTTTGATGTTAAGATTAATGACTGGCCAGGGGCAGGGACACCGAATCATATTGATCCCTGGTTAGGGTGAGATACCTCGTCTCCATGGCAGCGGGCCAGAATGCAGCAGTGTGGTTGTGGTGTATCAATCGGAGGGGACTGACATTAACACTCATCATCAGGGGATATTTTGCAGTCATGTTAATTCACGCTCCTCATACACACACACTGGTCCTTTTTTCGTCCTCCCTCAAGGTTGCAATTAATGATGTGGCGTCCCAAACAAGGCAGTCTCTTAGTCTGTTTTAATTCTACCAGCGCCCAATTAAATAACACAGCTGATGCATAATGATCATATTCCTTTTGTTTGGAAATATTTTTTATGCATGGATTTGTATGCGTGACGGGACTGAGTAAGTAAGTAGGGGCGCTCCACTGAATTTATGGATTCCTGTGATTTTTATTGAGGGGGGAAATGAGAATATAATGAGAAAACTTGATCTCCGAAATGACAGAATATGTAGCCTTTACCAAGCTATCTGTGCAGATAGCAGATCGGATCGGTGGGTGTGAACATGAAGGATAAAGATTTCTGCACCGATCAATCAAGCAAGCACGAGAAGTAGACGACACGGGAGGAAATAAAGCATTATCACTGTGAGTGAAGAATCGGGTCAGGACTGTTATGCGTCTGCTTTCTGTAGGCATTGCATGATATTGAATTCAACAATAGCACTATTAGCCAGTGCTGAAATTAAGAACAGCTCCTAATGGACATGAGGGATTAATAATGACTGGGTTATTAGATGGCTGCTGTATTATTCATGTCTCTCATTACACAAGCCAGTCTTAACAAAGAGGAGCTCTCTTCTGGATATGCATACCGTCCGTTAAGTTTAAATATGCTGACGAGGATGTACACAGTAAAATCCTCAGTGTAGATATTTATCCATTTGTAACTCGGAGTGTGTACAAATGTAACCTAATGGAACCATAAGTGCCAGGTCATTGCAAATGGACCCGCAAGGGTCAGGCCAGGTCCATTTAGTTCTTACATTGTACAGATTGGGAACAGGCATTCACTGGATTTAAGAGAAATAGGATTAAGTCAAGGCCTTAGAATTTCTATGTGGTGTGTTGCCTGTTCAACTCAGAACCGCTTTATGGTCAGTATGTAGGACAGTATAGGATAATCACACTTAGGATGAGCCTATAGTGATGGAGGAGGTCAGAACGACTGCAGTAGAAGTTCACCAGAATGGTCCAGCAAGATAATATGCTTCCTTAGCTGGCGTAGGAAGAAGATTCTCTGCTGGGCCTTCTTGACGATGGAGCGGTCCTTGGGGTTCTTCTTGACGATGGAGGGGTCCTTGGGGTTCTTCTTGACGATGGAGGGGTCCTTGGGGTTCTTCTTGACGATGGAGGGGTCCTTGGGGTTTTTCTTGGCGATGGAGCGGTCCTTGGGGTTCATTCTCTGCTGGCCTTCTTGACGATGGAGGGGTCCTTGGGGTTCTTCTTGACGATGGAGGGGTCCTTGGGGTTCTTCTTGACGATGGAGGGGTCGTTGGGGTTCATTCTCTGCTGGGCCTTCTTGACGATGGAGCGGTCCTTGGGGTTCTTCTTGACGATGGAGGACCCCCCTTAGAGGTGCCTAATACTGCAAACAGGTTTGCAATGTGGTTCTGACTCAATCACAGTAATGAGCAAAGTCACATTTCAACCTGAAATTAAAAACCACAAGAATTATTTTATTATTAAGAGATTCCACTTTTTGACGGCCGCTAATTGTTTAATCCAGTGTTCCATCGCACGTAAAACGCTATACCTGTACATTTGTTTAATGATGACGAAACCGGAAATCAAGTCATCATCTGGGCTGCTAGGGCTTCTGGGAAATTGAGCTCAATGTAAGTGGACGGGGGGTTTGTTTGGACTACAATGCCTCATGGAGGCGGATCCTGTAGCGCATTGTAATGGCCGGCTGGTGCTGATGATCATAACATGCCGCCGGATTTTCGTCGTTGAAAGCTGCAAATACTTCAGCGTATGCTCTAAAGGTAATAAAACAATCTCGGCAGCGTAGAATATTTGATTAAATAGCAGGTAACGTGTTTTATGGAGTCAAATTGTTAAATTAATAATATTTGCTAACACAATCAGAAAGGCACTCTGCTGTTGTAATGGCATCAAGCAGAGCTGTCTCCATCACTGGAATGCCAGTCTGGCCAAATTGATGTGGAAAAAAGGTAGTGGTCTGATCAGTTCCCACTAAATGTAGTCTGACGTATCCCACCCTTTTGACTCTGAGCCTCGCATTACAGATAATCAGATATTGATATCACCCTTAAAGTAGAAACCAATTTCGACCACACCGTTGTGTCAAGGCATTTGTAATATAAAATATTTGCAAAGGATACATCTTAAAACCCTTTTTGGGCGGGAACCCCATTTGGTGTTAGCATTATGTTGTGCTTTAGCTATTGAAAAATAGCAGATCTACAAGCTCATAGCGCGCCACCGAGTGGCGCGCTATGAGCTTGTCAGGTCTGCTATTTTAGAAAAACGACTGACATAGAAACATAGCTTTTTCAGAAAACTGTCAGGATGTAGAAGACATTTTTAGAATCTGATCTCAGGTCAGAATGGGTGTCCCTTTGTGTTTGTTAACTGGCTGTGGTAAACGCCTGGTGTTTCAGGCATGGCCCTTCATCTGTAGGGAGAGAGGCACACGGCACACAGTGGCGTGAAAAGGTCACCGCTAGTGTTGTGCCCTTTATTAGCCACCATGCGGGCTCAGGGTATTCCGGATAGATAGAGGCCTTTGACGGACCAGTTGCCTGCGGGAGAAGCTCTTCTATCTTGGAAGTACAGACCGTTCAGTACACAACCTTGTTCCGTGCTGATTGCATTTCATCACTGATCTCACCAAAATAAATGCCCCTCAGGTTGTGAATACAATTAATATCTGTGTCATCTTCATTTCCACCTCTTTCATCCATGACCAAGCACAAAACCCCCCTGTGCCATTTGTCCCTGTGAGCAAGTGTAATAGTTGCACCCACTCAGAGGGTGGTGCAGCTGAGGTGGGGAGATCAATAATGCACCAAGAATGTACATTTCTATTTAATTTGTGCTTCTCACAGTACTGTGGTCTGCACATGATTAATTACTTATCTTAAGTTATGTTACTGTTACTGTGAATAAATGCTTTGAAACAAACATTTTTGACATCAAGTCGATGTTGCCACTTTAAAACAGCATGTCTGTTAGATGCTTTCTCGTCATAGTTCCTGCCCATTGCTGATTACTCACATTTGGCCACTTCACTAATCAGCTAGCTATACATTGCCATTTACTCACACACTGTCTTGACTCATTTTGTAGCCATTTGGTGTTGGACTCTCAGATTTTGTTTTTGTGGACCTGAGAGTATAGAGTTCTATCTCCAGAAATAGAGTTGTTGTGTAGTTTTGACCTTCTGTGTCTGTGGATACTTGTTTTTGTCTGCTGCCATGGACTTGGTTGCTTGAAAAATAAACCCTTTGAGTTTGAACCGCTCTGGTTTATTGGGTCTTACTCTCTCACACCTGTGACAAATAGAAATTTGAATTGCAAACAAAGGCTTTTTGCATGCTTTTGCATACCAAATGTATTATCGCACGGCAATGCACATCTTAGTCTTATGCAATAATATTTCCATAAACGTATACTGGAAACTCTAGTTTAATGTCCCTGTGTCCCCTAATGACCCCTCTTGTATAATTTTAATCTAGTTAAACCAAAGGTAAATGAGCCAATCGTTTAATTATAGTATATTATATTATTCTGTTCTATTTTAAACTTGCAGAGGGATGCAAATTTATTTGCAACCTTTGTATAGTGGTGTGTTCATCACTCACAACACACCAATATACCCTTTGCATACACATCTGACTCTTTTGCCTTGTTTTACCTGAAGTTAATTTGCTCAAGTACAATGATATTATAATTATTTATATTTCCTGAGTACAGTCAGTGTGTCCTTGACCTAACTGATCTGTTTGTAGACATTGCAACTAAGATCATTGGTATGCAGTATACATGCAAAATGCTGCATGGAAACAACCTTGTTGTGTGCCAGACTCTAGTTTCTCCTTTTTATTTTCTACACTGCAAAACTCTGAGTGTCAATGTACCCTTATGGTTCATTTTCTTCACTGTTAAATTGACATTCAAGATGTTGCAGTGTGTACAAGCGTAATGTGAGCTGTTTTCTCAGCGTGTGGTGTAGACCCGCAGAGCTTATGCTAGTATAGATCAACTTTAAGGAGGCATTGGGTTACAAAGCTATTATTCTACTACTATTAATAACAGAGATTGGAGACTATTAGAGAAGGGATGAATGACTGACTATTCTACATTAGGACGGGTATCTACAGTGTGCGCTTGTTGCCAGAGACACGTTTTATGGAGAGGATGCCCCCATGGGAATATCTTATCTGATGGAAGCTTTCCAACAGCTTTGTGCAGACTAAAAGGCTTGGAAAAGTCAGCCATTTACCTCAGCCCAGAGGCTTGGTGAAGGCGCTTTGTTTGCCATAGCTCAAAGGCTCGGAAATGCCACATGTTTATCATGGACCGAAAACCTTAAAGGCCACTTGCTCTCACTCTGAAAGCTATGATGTTGACTGTGCTTTCTGTGATTAACTGCATCATGAGCTGACAAGCAAGGGCATTCATTCAGTCTGAGACGCCGTCCATGGAGGCACCACACTACACGTGCCTTTAAGTGAGGACATCTCGGTGTCTTCATTTGGCTCACCTATTACATGGAAAGACAATGGAACCGTGCAATTGTTACCATGGGGATTCAGCGTTTTATTTAATGAGATACCGCTGCCTTTAACAGAAGCTCACACAAAGTAAATTGTGTTTTCGGAACTTGATTTCTTTTCTAATGGTATTTTCTTATTGCCCTGTCATGATTGCATTTCTTCACAGAAACACTGCCAGTGTTTCTCCACTGACTGGACGGTTATTCCAAATGATCGGTGACACGGCCTCAGTTCAAGTGCATAAAGGATCACTGCAGTTTTCCTATTTCTCTCCTCGTGGCATGTGCGACGCTTTCCCTTGATCAAACAGATATCCAGACTGCCCTCCAACCTGGTTGTCATGGGAACAGGTGTCACATGACCTAAAGTGAGACAAACTTTGGATGAGAGAGGATTGGCTCTCGGGAGGGGAGTCAGTCCCCCTTCTCGATTCATCTGACACGGTTACCTAGGAAACAAGGCCGTGAGACAGGAAGCTGGGGAAAGATGTAAGCTCTTGTTTGTTTGGATAACAGCAAAGAAGCTGCCTGGACTCCAGGCATCTTGCTACATAGTACTTGGGGGTGCTATTAGAGTGGGGATTTCATTGTATGGTGTAGCAAGGATCTGGATAATATCCCTCTACCAGCTCTGTTTCTCCTTTACATCACTATTGGATGAAAAACAATAACCCACATGATAAATTATTAACCCATTCTGAACGGGAACCCATTTTGGTGTTTAGCATCATGTTATGCTTTAGCTATTGAAAAATAGCAGATCTACAAGCTCATAGCGCGCCACCGAGTGGCGCGCTACGAGCTTGTAGGTCTGCTATTTTTGAAAAATCGAAGAGCGACTGACATTTTTAGAATCTGATCTCAGGTCGGAATGGGTTAATCAGACCAGTGTGTGTCCAGTGGAAACCTCGTATGAATCTGATCTCAGGTCAGAATGGGTTAAACCTTGTTGGTGGGTGCAGCTGGAAACACCGCCTGCATGCCCTCTACAATACCTTCTTATTGTTCTACGTCCCGCTGCACATGCACTGTTGATATGAACAATAAGTCATGCTGTGTAAAACAATCATTCAGTAGCATCGAATGGCACGAAATAAATCATTGTAAACAAACCTTATCCAATTATTGCAAGTGTGGTTGCCTATTTATATGACATATTATTGTGATGTCGCCGTATATTGTCCAAAAAGTGTATACTGTGAAATTCGTCTCGGGAGAGGGGGAAAAATTAACGATAATAATCTTTTTGCCTATTGGCAACCACACTAATAATTAGTGCCCTTCTGGGCAGTGGGCACCAGGTCTCCACCAGCAGGATAGGAGTGTGTGTGATGTTTGGCAAAATGTTTAGTAATATAAACATGTTTTGTGTGTGTGTGTGTGTGTGTGTGTGTGTGTGTGTGTGTGTGTGTGTGTGTGTGTGTGTGTGTGTGTGTGTGTGTGTGTGTGTGTGTGTGTGTGTGTGTGTGTGTGTGTGTGTGTGTGTGTGTGTGTGTGTGTGTGTGTGTGTGTGTGTGTGTGTGTGTGTGTGTGTGTGTGTGTGTGTGTGTGTGTGTGTGTGTGTGTGTGAGAGAGTGACGCGACTTGGCCTGTTGTAGTGCCACCATGTCGGCAATTTGAAAACTGAAGTGGCATTTCTTCCTCATCCTAGTGGGAATATGCATGCATGCACAGTTTCACCGCAATTGGACGCTGCGTTGAGGAGTTGTAGGCGATTTGTACAACGCGGGTACAAAGCGGTCTACTCATGAAAACTTTAGAAGCCAATCGTAGCCAATCAGGATGGATTATGAGAAATCAAATAAACCCGTCTTGGTCACATGAGAGCATGTACTGTATACCGATTTGCGTGAAATTTGTAATATTAGAAAATGGATTTTGCATTATGTCGGCCTCCTGGTGGTGCTATAAAGAGCAGATGTGAAAAATTCCAGGCAAAGGTTTTTCCTTTGCATTCAAAGTTTTACACGGATCCGTGCAGAACACGATGTGTTCATG
Source organism: Protomyctophum bolini (assembly GCF_963924005.1). Lineage (NCBI taxonomy): Eukaryota > Metazoa > Chordata > Actinopteri > Myctophiformes > Myctophidae > Protomyctophum > Protomyctophum bolini. The sequence goes on along the minus strand of NC_137874.1, from coordinate 36,793,563 downwards.
ATTTGCGGCATTTTGTTTGAAACTGTGCACTCCTGCGAACTTCGGTAGCCAATCTTAGCCAATCAGGATGGAGTCTGAAAAACCTGAAATACCTGTTTCGTTGAATGGTTCTAGAGAGACTGTGTACCAATTTGCGTAATGTTTGGACAAAATCTGTAGGTGTACTGTCCAAAAAATTGTTTTGCACAAAGCGGCCTCCTGGTGGCGCTATAAGAGGCCAATGTGAAAACCTTGGGGCAGAGGTTCAGCCGTGGCATTCAGGGAGTGTGTGTGCAGATTATGATCAAGCTAACGGTGCCGGAGATTAGCTGTACACAGACGGACACACACATGGACAGACGGACGGAGTGCAAAACATACTCTCTCCCCATGCCTTCGGCCCGGTGGAGACAATAATAACCATCATGGCCATCATCATCCTCGCACCCACAACAACAGCAACAATATCATCATTATCAACCTTTAGAATCGATAATCAAAATAATAATTTATCAGAATTATTACCATAATCATCATATTCATTGTCATCAGCACCATCTTTACCACAGATTCCAAACCAACAGAGGCATCTCATCTGTGCACTGGGACTGAGAATGGAGCAGTGAACTGAGGCTGATCTGTGTTGTTCCCCTGAGAGCAAACATTGTAATTATTTCACTCCAAGCGGTGTGGTTAAGGGGTTAACAAGAGGGGATGTTTGGTGCACTCCCCAGCAGCCCTATAGGACCAATATGTACTGTTGATTTGGACAGCACGGAGAATGAGTATGACACTCCCTCAATAACACTGACAACATGTGTGCTGATGGGGCTGGAAAGGGGACTTGCCTCTGGATGTTTTACAGGTCCCACTGGCTGTCAATCATCCGTAACGTGAGTTTGTTTAGGCCTGTGAGTTATTTGCATCATGCTGGTGTGGTGAGGAGCGAGTGCTTGTGGGTGAAATGGCATGAGTAAACACTGATTAATGATCGCCTAGTGAGTATTCTGAATACCCCCCTCTATTTTTTCCCTTTGCCTCTCTGTGATGAAACATCTTTCATGTAACAACTTCACTGTCAGACATGTATGCCAATTAAAATACCTGTGCTTCAGCTTGACACAATTCACAGAGTTTAGTGCACTGCACTGTAAACAAGTTCCTTCTCTATACAGTCTCTGGGCTGGTGTTCGTTATAAGGTGAGGGCCTTCTGATCTACAAACTATATGATTCTTCCACTGTTGTTTGTGAGAATCAGAACAACAGCTATGCAGCAGATAGCTTTCTATCCCCACCTCATTAAAGGGTTCCTTCGTTCTTTCCTCAGATCAGGCAACCTGAAGCCTGCTACACACACTGGGACATCAGAGAAAACATTCAATATGGTCTTGTGCTGCTGCGTTGAAGTGCAAGCTCAATAATCAGTGACCCAGTTATTTTAATTGCTTACCCACAAACACAAAGGGGGGAAAAAAGATAAATAGCACAGCCTTGTTCCTGCACCAGCATTGTAGGACACAAATAAGGAGCATCTCCCCATTAACAATTACGTGATCAAGGCACTCTTTCACACAAAATCATGAAAGGGAATATATTAACTGTAATAAAATCTGCAGCCATGTTGCATCAGAAAGTACAAAAGGACAAAAATCCACAGAATAATTCAAACACTCCCTGACCTGACCCAAAAATGGAAAGCTGTCGTCAATCTTAAGGTATGCTACGACTCGAGTGATAGCCACTCAAGCTTAATTTAATTATAACCCTCTTAATATGATTTGTATCTTTATTTTGAGTCATTCTCCATGACATTGCTTGATGTATAACCATTCATAAACATATACTGCATATGGTACAAATAAGCAGATTTGTGTGTGTGAAGTACATTTAGGTTGGTCAATTACATTTAAAGCCTATAGTATTTCACTCCAATGGTCCAGTGTCATTTTGAGATGTGGAGCAGCTACAGTAATATGTGGAGTGGTTGTCCCCCGATTGCTGGAGGTGAATTTGTCATTCCTTTTCATGTGACACTCCAACAGCACGAAAGCTAATTTATTTTACTTTACTACTTGCATGACAAAATCCTCACCTATAACCCATTCTGACCGGGCACCCATTTTGGTGTTGGCATCATGTTATGCTTTAGCTATTGAAAAATAGCAGATCTACAAGCTCATATCGCGCCACCGAGTGGCGCGATACGAGCTTGTAGGTCTGCTATTTTTGAAAAATTCGAAGAACGACTGACATTTTTAGAATCTGATCTCAGGTCAGAATGGGTTAATCAGACCAGTGTGTGTCCAGTGGAAACCTCGTGTGAATCTGATCTCAGGTCAGAATGGGATAATGGCATGCCAAGAATGGGGACGCCCGGTTGAAAGTGGTTACATGTCGTTCGATGTTAAGCGAATCTGTCGAATACAACATTTTTGTTGAAAAGCACCAAGTACAAAGAGCCTTTAGGCTGTGGAAGTGTAGAAGTGAAAATGTAATCCTTACTCCCCACACTCCAACACTCCCAAAGGTTGTTGCTTAGGTCCAAACATTACTTCTGACCTGCAGTATAGGCAGCGATCAGTTTGTGCAAATCAGCTGTCATCAGACAGCAATGCAGTGATTTGGTTCCCCATCCATGCGAATGCAATGCAAGTGGTTTTAAAAAATGATTGAGGCTCTCGACTGTCTGTGGCTGGGGTTAGGTAATCTCTTGGCCAATCCATCTTTACAATGTATGAGATTGTCTGCACCATCCGGATGTATGAAGACAAACAGGATTCTGACATTCCGAGTTTTTTTAGCAGAGATAACTGGCATTTGCAACCTTTTGATGTGCTCCCTCCAGGCTTGTGTGAATGAGACAGATCTGGACTGTGGCCTGTGACATTTAGACAGCTGCTAGAGCCATTCCGGCGGCCATTAAAGCAGGATTCATTACTATAAACCCCTTTCAGCAGACACATCTCCAGAATACTATCGTCAATATGGGGAGTTGAATGGCAATTATTCAAAATCATTCGTAAACTGTCTATTGATGACGCAGTAGTCAATAATAACAGCAGTCAGACAATTTCCTCTCTCCAGATGGAAACAATGAGATTTCTATTATAAATATCATTCCTCACATAAATAGTGATTGTATAATCATGCTTATTGATCATTCAGGTGTAACCCACTGTAGAAATTCTCCATGGTCTGAAGGTATGCCAAACTGTTGTATTGCCAGCCACTATAGATGACTTGGAGTTAAATAAATAGTTTAGAGAAGCTCGATCTGGCTTCAAAATCAGCCCTACAGTATAGCCGGTCGGTTGAGCTGCTTAGGGCTTACTCAATAATTAATACCCTACCCCAGAGGCCAACAACAGTCCCTGGATCTTGGTTTGACAAATACTGTGTGATCAGTGGTGATACACTATACATGTATTTTTTTGTTTGTTTGTTTAGGTCATTAGTCTCGCAAGAGAGAGACTGTTGAAGAGGCCACGGTTGTTTCTTTGTTTTGCCAATGGGTTCCCAGATTTAGATCACATAAATGGCAATGTATTTTTAAAACAGAAACAGCATTATATTGCTTTCTAAGCATTCTATTTGCATTTGATTCATTTCCTTGACAAGCAGTATATTCTTAGCTATTTTACGTTATTTTTGAGTGGTGCAACCACTGTATACCTGTTTGTTTGTGTACCTGGATGAGCATGAGTATGTGACTTATTAATAGCAGTAGGGGGCGCCAGAAACAGAGAGAGGGGTAGTGCTGTGTCTCTAATGAGAGAGAGAGAGAGAGAGAGAGAGAGAGGGGGGGCATTTTATATTGCTGTGATGCAAAAATAACGGTAGTGGGTCGCACACACCAAGACTACTGACACTGATGAAGGCTGGATAGCCAAAACGTTTGTCCCTGTTCAAATATGAAATAAACAATTTGAACTGAAGTCTTGGTGTGTGCGACCCACTAACGTAATTTTTTATATGTTTTGAACGGGTAGCGCACCTACAGTCAGAGCGCCGTGGTCACACGAAGAGTAATATTGCTGTGATGCTGAATCGCTACAGTACAGTGCAAAATCCCAAGCGTGAATTTAACTCTGAGAGGTTAAAACTAGGCCCTTGCTTGACAGTTTACCAGCTCCAAGATAATGGGACGGTCACGGAGAGAGATGAATATTATTTTAAGTAAACAAATGCGTCGCCGCCTGACCAGGGAGCGCCAGCGGCGCCACCGCTAGAGTCTCACAGAGGACGCCGTCGCGAGCCGGCGCAGCCTGAACAGAGAGCAGCGGTGCCTCCACCAGAGTCTCGTCAAACCCTGAGGGGATAGCCAGCCATGCATGGTTTGACGTACTCGATCTGCATTTTTGAGCCGGCCCGCAACTCTACATCTGACCTCACTGACACCAGTTTAATAGTTTAACTCCTGCTTCTCAACTGTGCCGTATTAAGAAGCTGTTTCAGCGCGACCTCGCTTCTCACCCTCAGGCGTCTTTATGGTGTGGTGTGGTGTGGTGTAGTGTTGTGATGTACAGTGTACACTGTTAAGTGTAACATTTAGATCCTCTGCTGTGCTGTTTGTCTTTCTAAACATTCTGAGTACTACCAGTTTTATAGCAAGCATTGTTAAAGGCTATGATTTTATGCCATACAGCACCCAAGTGGGTGACATTGTCTAGACTTTCAGTCTCTGCCTGAAGGAAATCTACCCACCCTAATTAGATTGAATCAATGCAACAGTCAAACTTTCAACATGAAAACACATCTCTCCTCCTAAATTTAAATTCCTAAAATCTGATCATTACTGCTATTTAGTAACTATGCCTAAATAGGCTACATCTCCAGTGTGGCAGATGACTTCCACATGAATCAGGACTGAGAAAGTCGGACAGTAGCAGTTGTGTTCAGTTTTATAAATCAGATCAGACATTTTGTCATTCAGCTAAACCCCTGACTTCAATGCACAGGATGAATAATGATGCACTGCAAATATATTTCTTACATGACAGTTGCACAACATCTTTTTCCTCAGGCAATGCATATCACAACACCAAGACTGGTTCTGCTCTAATGTCTTCCAAATCACAAAAAGCTAAATGTGCTTTGTTGGTAGGTAGAACTAGAAACCATTCAAACTATTTACAATGTGTTGAAAACGTGTGGGCACCATTAGTATTAGTATTAATTAATACAACATTAGTAACATCACCTTATGAGCTCGTAGATCTGCTGTGTTCACTGCATGTTTTCAACAGAATAAGGACGCAAGGGTACCCGTGGTCAATTACCACTGCCTGGTCCTGTAAATGTTATATAAGCATAATATGCAATGCATCTGCAGCACTGGGGATAAAATGGGCGCAGGGGTTGGTTAAAGTGACCCTAGGTGTCTAGGTGTTTGCTGACATGCATTTGGAATGCAGGGCTGAGGAGTACATTTCACCAGTGCATGCCACAGTAATGAAAACATCATCAAGAACATGGTGATTATAGCTGTAGGCCCTTCATTGATCTCATAGCAAGAAGGACCATCCCCTTGCTGCTGTGGGATAATGGCCAAACCTTTACCCATGGGCTCAGATTGATTAGCCTGCAGGACCCCCCCGTCGCTGTGACCGTGCCACGGTTCCGTTATGTTTAATGTTGATGAAGAAGTTTTCACATTAGCTCAATCTTCAGAAGCTGTATGAAAGCGACAGGAAGGGAAACATGCTTTACATGTATTATATAAAGCTACTGTGTTTGATTAGTGAAGAACTGACGGTTCATAATAATTACAGTTAAAAAAAAAAAGAAACACGAAGAAACCTGGAAACATGCATTATTCATGTTTCTTTTGAATGAGCCTTGTGTAACTGGCATTCTCTAAATAATGCATGCCTGTGTATCTTTGATAATTGGGTTTGCATTAAAAGTGATATGCTCTCCATTCTACAGGGCAGATTGTATCCATGGCTAGTTATTGCAAAATATTGATTTCCCTAAAACCCTGTGTGCTAGAAGACATTAGTCAACTTTGCCCAGAAGCCAATAGTGCCTAAGTGAGTGCCTCACATGTTGCAGTGGGGAGGTGAGGGATATTTTTTAATCTTATATTATGCAGCCTCTGTAAATCTGATTATTCCTGTAATGAAGAGAAATTGAACCAAAAAGATCAATAGGGTTTAAGATATACAACACACAGCCAACGATGGGAAATCTACATTCCAAATTTGATTTAAGACCTCTTTGCTGAATCGGGTGTGTAAAATCCAAATGAGATTTCCCAGTCCTAAGTGGCAAGAACATAAACTATCAACTATCAGCATTTAAGCCATCCCTTGCTCACTGAAGCTTGAAGGCAAAGGCCATTGTACACATAATTCAGTCAGCCAGATGTAACTTAAATGAGAAATTAAACAATTGCATTATTAAATCTTAACACAAATCATTGGCGTAATATCAAGTAAAAGCATCCAAACCTCTAGTCTAACTCTGAATATAATGAAAAGTATTCAAATTGAGTCATGACTGTACTTGGAATAAAAATACTGTTTGCTTTGATAATATGGTGTGGGAAATGTATTTGCTACATCTATGAGTCAATTCATTTGTGCTGAAACGAGTGAACACATTTTTTCCAAATAATGCTATACCATTCGGTCTCCTTTCTCAAGTGTAAAATCTGCCTTTCTCTGGTATACTGTGGAAATGATAGAACTATTTTAAAGCGGATAGATCGGATAGATCCCCAGCGAAATGGTTGCATATCAATTTGACATTTTTAGGAGACATGGTATTTTTAGATGCTTTCATACAAAGATAGTAATATGTCAAGACACTGATGATCGGGTTTGTCACAGACAGACGGTGCAAAAGAAGGATGAGTGTGAGCGACTGAGAGACAGATTTCTATAATATCCCACTGTCATAATTTGTCACGCTCAAATTCACATTTCTAAACACATCAATTTGAGTCATTTTCACCATTAATTATTTCAAAGCTGAGTTGTTCTGTGATTGAGGGGAGCAAGGGACCCTGGAACATTGCAAACAAGCTGAACCTATTTTTCAAGAGATTCGGGAGATGGAGTAACATAGTGTAACACAAGGTATGCCAACAAATTGAACAAGCTGGTGAGGAAGGCGAGCTCCATAGTTGGAGTTGAACTGGGAAATGTCGTTGTGGCGGGGAGGATGAGGAGGCAGCTGGAGGCTATCCAAGAGAACCTCTCCCATTTCCTCTATGATGAGCATATTCAGCCACAGACTCAACCCTCCTTGGCACACCGCAAAGCACCTTGGCCAGTCCTTTGTGCCAGTGACTATAAGAATGAATATTAGTGAGTTTTGACAACTGACAACTGAGACTCTGGCACATGGACTACTAGGATGTACATTGCCAAACTTTGACAGAAGCCTGTCAAGGATATCGGTTGCTGGCTTGGGCCGGCCTAGCGGTCCAGGCACATTGGCTGGTAATGCCACACACACACACACACACACACACACACACACACACACACACACACACACACACACACACACACACACACACACACGTCCTGTCACATAACTGTCTACCTATCAGTATCAATGAAGACATCCATCCCTCATCAACTGCTTTTATTTGGTGTTGGGTCGCATGTGCAACAGCAGAGAGTTCCAGACTTCCCTTTCCCAGGCCGTATTAGCCACTACATCCTGAGGCATTCCATGATCAGCATGGAGATATAATCCACCCCATCTGAAGATAAGATAAGAAAGATATAATCTTATCTTATCTTAATCATACAGAGGGAAATAATAGGTAACTAGAATCATACTCGGCCATAATTACACAGTCAGAGCAACTGCCAAGCTATATGATTTATGACAGAACATGATGGATATTAATGGGTTTTGTAATTGGTGCATATGTTTATGAAAATTGCTGTCTGCCTCTGACATTTTAAGATGTCAGATAATACAAACAAACCTTTTCTCAAGGTCTAGCCAAACAGTCGACAGCATACAAAACAAATAATAGATCCTTATCACCATTACTATGAGAAATGTTTAGCCATCTCCAAAATATATGCTTGTGAAACAACAATGGTGTTTTGGTTGTAGTATACTTGAAAGTGCATCAGGCAATTGATGCTTTATTGCTTTATTACCGGCAAGGACATTGAACAATCAGCACAACTTAAGTAACTGAAAAGTAATATAGCCTATATAGAAAAGTCATTAACAATCAGACATGGAACCCTAAAAATTAAAGAATAACTTCTTCTGCTTAGTTGAATAAGACATTTCTGATCAATGTTATAGGCCACAAATGTTCGGTCTCCATTATCGCATTTGTATTACATATTCCTATGTACAGTATGTACAATAAAATTCTCATAAGCACATTTCAACCTGACATCCCTATTATGGAGAGCTTATGGAACATTGCCAGTTGACGATTGGCTATTATAGCTATTTTTCGTAAGTCGTTAAAATGGAGCGCTGGTGTTGATTATGAGAAAGGAAACTTCTACAATGGCTTAGTGAGTACTTGTCTTAACCCATTCTGAACGGGAACCCATTTTGGTGTCGGCATCGTGTTATGCTTTAGCTATTGAAAAATAGCAGATCTACAAGCTCATATCGCGCCACCGAGTGGCGCGATACGAGCTTGTAGGTCTGCTATTTTTGAAAAATTCGAAGAACGACTGACATTTTTAGAATCTGATCTCAGGTCAGAATGGGTTAATCAGACCAGTTTGTGTCCCGTGGAAACCTCGTATGAATCTGATCTCAGGTCAGAATGGGTTAAGGATGATGTTCCATACACTTCTTATCATGACTTATGTCCTGCTGCGGTTGTTCATCATTATTCAAATGCTGCACGCTGAGACAAATCTTGGGGACTATTATGACTCTTGAAGCAGCCCAGCAAAATGCATTAAAAAAATGAGATTTCTATTTAGATTGACTATTTTGGATTTATTCACACACAAGTGAGCACTTTCATTCAGTGACCTTCTTTTGTTTATGGTAATTTTTGAACTTTTTATTTAGCTGGTATACACTACGATTCTAAAAATAAACAAGAAAAAGAAAACAGCACGCCTCATTGGCATGACATAAAACTTTTTATCTAAGGAATACTTTTTTCGTACTGTATATCAAATGCAAATTTCTTTCTTCACTATTTCATGCTGAAGTTGATTAATGTTCATCCATAAAATATAAGAGTAGATTTTGAATACCTAGTGTATTATGAGGAAGTATAGTTTTATTTAATCTTGCAACATAATCTTGTCTTTTTGCCATTAGTAATACCCAGTGGGAGAAAAAAAAAGTCTTGCATGCTGGTAGTGACATATTCTCAGAATGTTAGATCTCAGTGGGACGTCATTAGATGTGTTGGAAAGACTTCTCACAGAGCTGGTACACAGTGGGAAATATTTCATTTCTCTACGACATACCCAGAGGTTATAAGCTGAAAACGGTTTGACGGTATTTTGAATGTTGTGTCATTGCAATGGCTAAGTGGTGGGCAATATTTGCCAATAGTATATAACATAGCCAGAGGTTATAGTAAGTTGAAAACAGTTTGTGTGCATTTAAAACACACGTACGTATGCTTCGTTGAGCAGAGTCCCCCAGGGGGCCCCTCTAAACACTTTCAACATGAAAATACATCTCTCCATGTAACTCACACGTCCTAAAATATGATAATTACGGTCATTTAGTTAATTATGTATAACACTCCAGTATGCCAGATGACTTCAACATGAACTGAGTTTGTTTTTCAGTTTCGTAATCGGATCAGCCATCACGGAATTCAAGTCGCACCAAATCTCTTTGCGTAAATTGGAGATCTACAAGCTCACAACGCGTCGTGTTGCGAGGGGTTTGAGCTTGTAGATCTACGATTTTTTTCACCTATTATGACATGCACAGAATAAGGAGGTCATATTAATTAGAAAAATCTCTGTCCTTCCGGCCGTCTTTGCATTCATGCGTGTGCGTCTGCAGTTTGTATCTTGAGAACTGTCAACTTCAAGATTTAGATCAGTACGTAGTTCTCAAAAATAGCAGAAGCTTGTACATCTGCTGTTTTTGAACATTTTTGAAAAATCTTGCAAGTGTTTGAAACATTTTTAATCATTTAGAAAACACAAAGCTTCTCTTCTGGGGGTCCCGGCTGCCACAATACATTTTCAGATGGGGTTCTGCGGCCGAATACATATTATTTTGGGGGTCCTTCGCACAAAAAAGTTTGAGGACTACTGATTTAGAAGGCATTTGTAGAATCGGCCTCAGGTATTAAAGGGTTAACTAAAAGTGAAGGTCCCCTGCAGGATCAGTAAAGGCTTTTTTTCCTCCACAACATTTGCCTTGGAGGTTTTATACATACATTTTAAGTGCATAGTACTATAACTATACTATGTAGGCCTATGTTTTTCTTATATAAACCTTGAAGATGGTGACCATGTCTTATCTCCCTTCCACATTGCCTTCCTCCAGTAGTTCAATAGAGTCTGTCATATGTTTGTAGCCTATGTGTGTAAACAGAATTGAATATTGTTGGCCATAAATAATTGATGCCTGTTTACTTTTGCATGGCTGTGAGTTACAACTTTATCATTCCTTTATAGTGGAACCTGCACACTTGAAGCTGCAATATTATGAGTGGGTGTTTAAGGTAACCGTAGACCAGAGTTAAAGTTGCATTGAGTATGTAGACATACCATTATAATAGTGGGGATCATAAAGGTGTAAAATGTCAGGAGACGTTTTGAAATGTGGGCGAAGAGTGTACATGGTACATACCTGTAGGGTATTTACATGTAATTGGCCCTTGAATGTATTATTTTTGTAAAAGGCACAAGACCACCTGCGGGTATATACAGTAACATTGAGCGAGCACTGTGTCCTTCACTTGCCTGTTAACACCTGAAAGAGTAAAGCCACTAATGACCAGTCGACTTATTCGTATTTTCAATTAATTCTTTCAGGTGCATAAATCTCTCAATTTATATCTGAATGTGTTAAAAATCATGTAAAAGAAACGATTAACAGAACGTTAAAAAAAGGACCAGCTTACTCACTATTGTGTTTTCCATTTCAGAATAAATACTTTCTGAAATATGTCACATCTTGAGTCAGCCTGCACTGTATGGATGTAAAACAGCTGTAACACACTCGCAGGGGGGAGGGGGGGGGGGGGGGGGGACATGCAATGCCATCAATAGACACACCATTAGTGTTCTCTAAAGTTGAAAGGAACAAAACAATTTCCTTTGTTTCCATGTCATTACAGTCCCCTGTTGGGAAAGGTAGTCAGACGTGTGGCCTCAGTTTACAAGATTGTACCTGGCATAAATGGCCTATTTTACACTGTAAATTGTTCCATAATACAAAGACATGAAGAAGCAAAACTTGGAAATTGCTGTATTTCGAGTAAGGCAAGCAGGCATGATATAGTAAGTCCAAATGTTGTTGGGCTTTGCGACCGAAGGTCGCAGTTAACTATGGAATGGTGCATTTCCCGTGTGTCGGGTACCATTATGGTGCCCACCCAGGCCTCGTGATATCATGTGACATCATCAGGGATGGAGATGTGGAGACCCTGATGCCATAGTAAATGTGACCTGCTGTCGCAGACAGTTAACCCATTCTGACCTGAGATCAGATTTAAAAAAAATCTTTTAAATCCTGACAGTTTTCTGAAAAAGCTATGTTTCTCGTTCTTCGTCGTTCTAAGATTTTTCAATAGCTAAAGCATGACATGATGCTAACACCAAGTGGGGTTCCCGCCTAAAATGGGTTAAGCCCATATCATAGACTGTAAAAAATATGGACAAAGCGTTCCCCGGGTCTAACATGAACGTAAAATGAAGCCTGTCAGTCCTTGCAATGGAAGTCGCCATCTTTCTAGATCCGTTTTGGTCCAGCTGGCCATTGGCTGGCCCAGACAACGAGGCGGTACTTCCCCCCCTTCTTCTCCGTTGGTTTTTATTTTGACTCGAGTGGGTGAGGAATCCCTATCATAGACTGTAACGGTAGCCACGCCCCTCAGAACATACGCGACTTTATGGTCATTTTTTTAATTAATGGGACCATAGTTTTCCAAAAAGAATATTATGACATTAGAAATGAGACTTTAAACTAGTGACTGGAAGAAGAAAGTATTCATGACCATGTTTATTAAGGTAATACAGTCTAGGTGAAGTTGGGCCCAAATACATGGACTTCTATGGGGCTATGGGTTTTTTTGAGCCCAATGACAGCGCCACAACAGGCCATTATATGAACTTTCATTTCCATAGTGGCTTCACAAAATATCTGTCTGACTGCCCCCCTGGCCCATATAGGAAACAGTTGGCCGAATATCCGAATATGATTAATATTATATATCTTTTTTCCTACCATTGCTGTAATGGCCGTACCTTAAAGCTACCTGATTTATGGCAAAAATAATCATAATATTATGGGTCCATAAAACATTTATTCAGCTCTTTTTAATGCATTAATTGCATACACTATTCGGTGATATATTTTCTGCCTATTCGGGCCAAAACCCGAATAGGCCGAAAATGCCAATGTCAAGTTAGAGTTCAATTTAGCACCTTTTTATCGTTACATTTAGGATGCCGTGCCCTGGTACTGCACAGTAGAATGCTTGATACAAAGTTATAGCCCCTCAAGCTAAAAAGCTTCCTGAGCTGAATTACCGAAATACCTCCACTTCTGGAGGATCAGACATGCATGGTGTCTGTCTGGAGGGATTGTGCTTTAAGCACGGGGCGAACAAAGTACTATAAAAGCCAGTACCCATCAACTGCACTGCACTTCTGCCATGAATACAGAGATTTCAAACTGTGAAAGTAATGATCTTCCAGTAAATATGAGAAGTGTACCAGATCTCTTATATTGTCCAACATGACATCTTATTCTTTTGCCATTCTGCACTTCCTTTAGTTTGTATTCTTCTTTTCATTTTTTTAACACAATGCTGCTGTTCCAGTTCCCATCTCAGCAAATCCTTAAAATGAAACCTGGCTAATACGACAAATATGCCTTAATACATTATAATTGCCCTCTATAATTAACACCTTCATTATTTTTATTCATCTTTCACTCAATAGAAACAATTCCCGTCGCAAGTTGATGTCATTTGTCCTGTGTGTGGTCCAGCCCTATGGAATATTTGGAATGCATGTGCTTATAAAAAGTATTTAAAATATTGCTTTGATGCACATATTAACCTTAGGATATATTACGTTTAGTTTTTTTTTAGCATATGAGTATCTATACATTCCAGACATGACATCATCAACCTGCGACAGAAGCAGTCCCTATGGAGTGAAAGATAATAGTATTTATGAATTGAATTAATTAAAAATACTTAAGGTGTTTTTATTTTTTGGATTTTAGTTATAGAGGGCAATTATAATGTATTATTAAGGCATATTGGTCTTGTTAGCCAGGGATCCTTTTAAGAGTTCAGTAGCCTATGAAGCATAGAGAACCTCTCTCTCATAGTTGGGTATAGATCCATCATATTATACTGGGAATGTACTGCAAGACTTAGTGCAGCACTCAGAAATGTGAGAGGCATTGATATCTGCTCCAGCTGGTGTTCTGCTTTTAATTAAGTCAATTTAATGTCAGGTAGTTGTCAAGGCCAAGGAGCTTCACACTGGAGGAACAAGTAAAGCATGCCTTTGAGTCAAGCCTAATTAAAATGGAAGGCCAGATGTTTGCGTAGCCTCGTTCTTTTAAGTTTATTGGCAGCCGAAACTTTCTCTCGAACTGAGACAAATCTCAAAACTCTGCATGAAATTAACCCATTCTGACCGGGAACCCGTTTTGGTGTTGGCATCATGTTATGCTTTAGCTATTGAAAAATAGCAGATCTACAAGCTCATAGCGCGCCACCGAGTGGCGCGCTACGAGCTTGTAGGTCTGCTATTTTTGAAAAATCGAAGAACGACTGACATTTTTTAGAATCTGATCTCAGGTCAGAATGGTTTGATCAGACCAGTGTGTGTCCAGTGGAAACCTCGTCTGAATCTGATCTCAGGTCAGAATGGGTTAAACACTGAGATCAGTTCACGACATTTGGCTAAGAAATATATGTATTCGAGATTTGCAATTGGATGGGTGGAGGCGTGCTTCACATTCTTTGACAGCGCTGCCCGACGGCAGCGACATCAGGGTGTTTGAATAAAAACAACCCCATGATAGTATATGAAATCTCATCCTAACATCCTACCTGCTGTCATACATTTGGAACATATCAGCTGCTGAGCGAATTATTGGATAGCATTTCTTTAGCGATTCAGTAGACAACCAAGTACAACCACAAACCACATAATGGTTAGTTATGTCTCAACACAGAGAAAAATGAAAGCTGCGCGAAACCAAACTGCAATTCCAAAGTTAAACCGTTAATATATTTGATACAACTGAAACTCCTGCAGGGAACCATTGTCCTATACCGCCTTTGAGTGAGCTGAGTTGACTGGCGGCGAACTGGTGACTTGATTTGTGGCTTTTCGCAGGAAAAAGAGGCATTGTTTCAGACAGTGTGAGGATTGATTTGTTCACCTCAACTGCTGGTATACATTGAAACCCTGCAAATTAACTACAGTTGCTATTCCAGATACAGTACCTACTGTATGGCTTCATTAGTGTTTGTCAAGAGTGTAGTGCAGAGGGAATACACATCACAGGCTCTGGAAACTAGTATGCCACAAAGAATAAAGGATGTCTTGCTGGTGTGTGTGTGTGTGTGGGCATATGTGCCGTCCCGTAATAACCAGAGTGGTCTGGAGGGAGTCCCTAACTGATTACAATTCAGAAGTCTTCAGTGATGCTTACAGTGTCAACTAAAAAGACCTGTGCGTACTGTACATCATCACTGTCAATAACTGCTCATCAGTTCGTTGAAATTCAAGTCACTGGTCATAATAAGTTATAGAGTTGCAAAACTGTCTTCTGATTTCATATTCTGGAGACTCTAATGATAGATTACACTTTATATAAAGCCAAGCCTATAATGTATTGTTGCGGGGCGCCAGCTTTGAGTGTTTGTGTAAACATTGAAGACAGAAGTGAGGACGCAAATTGGCCAGAATGAGATGATGTTGGCCGCTTCACCTCCCAATGTATGAATGAATGGACCAATACATCAAAGTGCTTTGAGTAAGCACTGCATAGAAAAGCGCTATAAAAATGCAACCCATTATTATTATTATGTATGATGATATGAGCGCCCCTCACTTCACACAGGTGTTTATAAACATACTTATAATGCATTGTAATCTGCTTAACTAATTATTTTCTTCTCTCGCCCTCTCCCTGTAACAATAACAGAAATCAGAAAATACACTAGTATTTGAGTCTTGTGCGACTCCGCTCAACCATACAGGGTTTTAAAACTCTGTATACTATACGTGTACATACTACATACAGCATTTTGTGTATATTTCGCAGTCCCCATCAAAACACTGTGCTGGGAGACTGCACTAGACCTTGGCTTAGACCGTGCAGGTCAGAGCTGCTAAGGCTCAATAATACTGTGCTGGGGGACTGCACTAGACCTTAGACCATGCAGGTCAGAGCTGCTGAGGCTCAATCACTTTCACATGATTTGTACTCCACCTAAGATAGAAATGCAGCAACCTGACCACAACCAAATTTAAGACCAAGATAGTTACGATAGGAAAATAATCAAAAGTAATTGCAAAAATCTGTTAGTGTCTGCCAATTATGACGTTTAATGCATTATAGATTATACTGTAGACATGGGCCTCATACAGTGGCTACAAAAATGTTTATCAAGCCCAGATTATGACCAGGGCAACACCGTTTCCTAGTATGCTGTTAGTTTACGTGCAAAATCTTCTGAGATATAACTAAGTAACAGTAAATCTTGCATGCAAGAGTAAAATGCAACCAATTAATGGAAATGTAAGTGTGCGTGCGTCGGTGCATGTTTCATTTACAAACAGAGATACTATCCCTGGTGTTACTGCGCCAGCTCCTATACATTAACATTGGCACACAGTAACACCTACACTTAATGTTATTACCTTCAGCTGCCTTTATCCATCAAAATGGCTGCTGCAGTGAAAAGAGTCCATAGTGGAAAAATGTTCCTTGGAGCACTTTATTAACAAGGTGCGCCCACACTCCAGCCACCACTGACTTTAGACGAATTCAACTTAAACCTGATAGAGAAAAGGTCAGGAGCAAAGCTACAGCCACTGCATAGGGCTATAAGAACACCCTATGGCCATTCACATTACTGATAAAACACAGTCCTCAAGGTTAAAATGATGTGAAAGCCGCCCACCACCACTGATATATACATTTGAAGCTACAGGCTACTACTATCTACTAGCTACTATCTGCACTGTGTGCAAGGTAGAATTCATAGAATACTTCGAGATGAATCTGTTAGCATATGATATGGGCAAAATGTGGAGTCCAAGAATAATATAAATATTATGTGTCAGGTTTATTTAAGCAAGGAAAAACATATTTGGCAAAAGCTTAACTATTTTGATTGGAAAGGGACATACAGTACCCTGAAGTAAACACAGAGAGACTAATAAATCCATGCGACACTCTCGCCACTGTGCATGAAAGTGGCATTATGTGCTGAACTGGGTGATTAAATAGTACGCTCATCTTTATAAATAGCTGTTCCAGGTGTCTCTTTATTACGGATTACTTTATTAATCATGACTGTCCTTTTTTAACTTTACATTAATGTGGTGTCATATACACTTTATCATAGACAGTCATAGATGGCAAAGTGTTCCCTATGCACTCACACGGTCATATACGCTACTGTGTCAGTGTTTATGCCACACTCGAAGAAGATAATAGGAGCTGAAATCACGAGAGACCACCCCACTGTCGTTTAGTGTCTTAATTAGAGATACAGTTAGCGTCTCCATATTATTGGGCTCTCATTTCTTCTCGATGCTTCTCCCCCCTCGTCTATTTCTTCCAGTAAGGCGGGGTGGCCGGTGAAGTCAAGCTAAGGCTGTTTCCGTGGTAATGAGCTGTCAAGGATATAAAGCTCTGCTCCCTTTTTTCCCTCGCATATCTCTTCTTCCCAAATAAGGGCCATAGACGAGAGCACTAGTCTGGCAGCAGCATCTGTGGAGCCCGCGCGTGCCCTGGGGACTTCAGTGTCACAGATGCAGTGTATGAACGAAGTGAATGGAGAGGTTCTCCCTGACTGCAGGCCGAGGGACTGGAATGATTAGTCTTTTAGATGTTGTCTGTTGAATGAGAATTGGGTTCTAAGGTGCTCAGAAGTACCGGTCTGAAGGATTGATTTAATTTGCCACACACTAATGAGAAAAATAAATGCCTCAGTCTCTGGCTGTTTTGGGGTTTGGTGGTGTGTTTCCCTCTGATTGTGTGCACGCTAATAGACTCTTTTATCATGCATTTTGGCTTGCCATAAAGCAACACACTCTTTCTCAAGCAATATGCACAGCTATTATGCCTCTCTAGCAGAGATCTCACAGGTGTTTTACCTCTGGTCAGATATATCGTGAATAGTTTCTGAAATGTGCTATGTTATGGTATCAAACATTTCTCTTTTTTTCTCTCTTTCTCTCTTATGACACATGAAGCTTGACTTGTTACTGAGACTGCACCCCAAGGCAGTATTTGATGAGTTTGGGCTGAGGTTACATTTGATGCTTTGGGGTGAGAATGTGACGCCTCGAACATAAACGTGAATCATGTACACTTAATATTTAAAACACCATTAAAAGCACCATGAAAAAACAAGTTAGAAACGAGCAAAACGGCATATGTGCTGTCAGAAGCGAGGCATGCCTGACGGAGTGAGGTCATAGCCAAACGAGTGCCCACACCGTCACCGAGTGAGTGCCCATCGGCGAGGTATGCAACTCAAATTCAGGCAGGCATTGAGTTAACCGAAGTCAGCTTCGTGCAAAGCTGACTTCGGTCAACTCAATGCCTGCCTGAATTTGAGTTGCATACCGATAAGGATGGCAATTGGTTATGATCAGTGTCAACAAGATGCACGAAAGGGCATTCTTGTTGTCAATATCGGATTACAAACACACCGAGGGCAAAATATGAGGCCTTGGGGTGCTGATAATGTCATGATTTCACCATGAATTATTAACGCATTTAGAGACCTGTTGTAACCTACAGTATACTGTACGTTGTTATAACTTTCAATCCGGGGGCTAACTCTGTGTCTCATTATTTGTAGATATACATGTAGCAGCATAATTATAACTACTGTAAATAACTAACTAATAACTATCACATTTCAAATAAAACATACAATTGATATTATTTGTATTCCATCCTTTCATACAATTTAGGCGTAGGCTACTTGCACATCAAGTGAGCTTTCCTAATCTTTAAAATAATCTAAACTAAATATAATGTATTGGAGTGAATTGAATTGAATCTGAAAAATGTAAGTCTACTGTAAAAAGTTTGCTCTTTGTAACATGATTGGAAATCTCTTGGCACAGTGCTCTGCACAGCATGCATTACTGTAGGTTGAAATTCCCCACCTGCGGCCAACTTCAGCTTTCATTTGTCCAGCCATTTCCATTTCCTTCCTTTCCACACCCAACTTAAGACCACCTCGTACAAACAATTTCATCTTTGTTTCGACATGTTTTTTCAGTTGAAAATGCTTCATTTTGTAGTTTGAAGTCTAATTTAGCCATTTTAGTGCACAACAAATTTCAGACAGCCACCTGTCTTAACCACTTAAAATCCTCGATACTTAGTAAAACTTGACCTTTGGCTCTGTACTTGGTGTGCTCTTTTGTCACTCTATACCTAATCTCTCTCGCCGAAAATAGTGGCGCTGTGATGCTTTGCAAGCTGTACATCAACAATTTTGGGGCGAATGTTCCCCAAGGAATAGGGATGCTATGGTTCAAGTGGTTAATTCATCCTCTGTTGACGTCCCATGCCAAAAATAGAGAAGATCTACTTGAATATTGGCTATTTGTGGCTAGCGACGAGTCGACGACACCATTGTACAATGAAGCATGAATCAGGGTTTATCTTGTCTTTGGATCTGCAGACACTATTACAATTGCTCATGACATGCTTCGTGTAATGGATTTTGCCCAGATAATATTATTTAGGCTAATTCAATTCACGGCCGACATGAAAATACATCTCTGGTAAACACATTGAAATCAAATCCCTCTTTCCCACGCATATTACATCTTTCTGTACTTGTCACTTCCTTGTAATATCTGCGTTCTTTAGAAAGTTGCACGGAGGCAATTACACTCTATACCCACTGTCATCTGTCTTGTGTCTGCACAATCTATCACTACTGGTGAAATATTGCATATGCATGAATATGATAGCTACTTATGCTTTTAATAATGGTCCATACATTATGCAAACCCCGGCCAGTCCGAGGGAGATGACCCTGGCCAGAATTGAAGTCTTCTTTCTTTTTTGAGGAGCGCTATCCCCTCCTATGTCCAGCTTTTTGTGTACAGTATGTGCACAAACTTTGTCCTACACAAACATTAAATTCCCATTGACAATGAATGCACAATTATACGTCATAGTGTCTATTTTATGATGATGTACGATGATAACTTATAATCTTAGCATATTTTTTTATGTCTCTACTCTTGCCTGTATCTTTGTTTCATGCCTATAGTGCGGTGCTGTTATGACAAGTGAAATTCCCTCGGGGTCCCTAAAGCTGCCTGCATGCATGCATGCCTGCCTGCCTGTCTATCTGATACAGATGGTTTGACTGACAGACAGACAGACATACTTTCATTCTTCAGGTGTTCAGTGCCCCCTCATCATTAGTGAAAAGTAGTAGTTTTCAACCAGTGGTCGGGGGATTTGGTTTCATTTTACACTCAAGAGTAAAAAACATTGGCATTACTTAATTTACAAGAAGTCTACACAATTAGAGAATGTAGAAGAATTGTTACTTTGATCAACGTTTGCCTGTTCTCCTATAGTACCAACATGAACACAGCATGGAATTGTGGACCGAATCTTATTCAATGACAACAAAATACAATATACTAAGTTGAAAAGTTACTTGAAAACCAGTGTTGTGAAGTCTCTCCGGAAAAGAGTGTGTGTGTGTGTGTGTGTGTGTGTGTGTGTGTGTGTGTGTGTGTGTGTGTGTGTGTGTGTGTGTGTGTGTGTGTGTGTGTGTGTGTGTGTGTGTGTGTGTGTGTGTGTGTGTGTGTGTGTGTGTGTGTGTGTGTGTGTGTGTGTGTGTGTGTGTGTGTGTGTGTGTGTGTGTGTGTGTGTGTGTGTGTGTGTGTGTGTGTGTGTGTGTGTGTGTGTGTGTGTGTTGTGCTTAATGTCACAAAGCACTTTGAGGTGCATTCTGATGTGAGTCATATTTTCCATTATCATCTTCAGCTTTCTCCGCTTTTGAGGTTTCATTGGCCTGTTCAAGTGTGCGTCATAGTTTTGACTCAGGTGAACAGTTGGTCAACACAACAAAGGGTCAAGGAATCTGGGTGTGCTCAATCTTTTCAGTCTTATATGTTTTTTTTAACCCTGACTATATGTATGTTTAGGCAATGTATTGCTTTATTTTTTAGAGCATCTATTGTACAGTTGTACAGGAAGATTAGAGAGAGGCCACAAGGGCACCCCAGTCTTCAGTATTCGTGAAGACGTAACGGGTCAGGAATTGTTGTGGACGGGGTTACCACTGCACAAAATCTGAATAAGAAAATGGAACTATTTGCATACGTAGGTCATAATGCCAACGTGATTCAGTACCAGACACTATATAGCAATGATCTATAATTTTATTTTCTATATTTGTCTCTTAACTTTGTTGTTCTGTGTGAAACGAGAGCTTCCAACAGTGATCAAACCTGTGATCAATTTGGTTACAAGATAGTCATTCATTCTACTATAGAGTACCTTTCTGTGCTGTACCTCTAATGTTCCCCGTCCTG
Organism: Protomyctophum bolini; assembly: GCF_963924005.1. Taxonomy (NCBI): domain Eukaryota; kingdom Metazoa; phylum Chordata; class Actinopteri; order Myctophiformes; family Myctophidae; genus Protomyctophum; species Protomyctophum bolini. The sequence goes on along the minus strand of NC_137874.1, from coordinate 36,772,638 downwards.
TCTCCATTTATAGATGAGGGGGAAAATGGGACGCTGTAATTACAGTATGTGTGGTTTGGGGCGGAGAAAAGAACAAAAGAATAGAAATAGTCTTACACCTTTCTATTCTTTTCCTCTCATCTTTAGCCTCTATTCTGGTTCAGTCACTGCTTCCATCCACCATCCTCTTAGGATGCTGCATCCACTATGTCTCTGATCATTGTACTGTTTACGATTGGTCAATAATTGTAATGTTTGTAATGACCTGAACACTATTCTGTTGTTGGTCTTAATACATACTTACAACATTTTTGGACAAAACGTGAATGTATACATTTTGTAATTCGATGTGTTGGGTTTTTTTCTTAATGCACTTATGTAATGCTCCATTTTCAGAGGTGTTTCGGGTGATTAGATATTTTATACATCTTGGGTCGATTTACACCTGCATTTTCTGAACAATGTGGGGGGAGGAGGGTGTAGTGTCCCTGCCATTGGCTTCTGAAAAGCAGAGCAATTCATTTAAATAAAATATGTAAAGGATAGCGTACGGGTACAGTGAGCCATTATTGAATTAAATTATTGAATTCAGTGCGATGCAGGATTGATACACGTTATCCCACTTACTACTAGGCTATACGGGCATCATTTCACACAAAATATTGATTTACTAATGATTTCATTGGCTGTACTATACGTCTATGACTATACGTCTTCTGTGACACACTCATAAGTGTGTACACCATAACAACAATAATAATAATGATAATTATAATAATACTAATAATATTATTATAATAATACTAATACTAACTAAATACCGTTCCTGAAGAAATAGTGTGGGCTGGAGTAGCTCGCTAAGATTTCTTTTTGTGTCCAGAAATAAATTAAAACATTAAAAAATACATTATATTACATTACAAAATAGTACATTGCATTTCAAAAATACATTTCAAATTGCACTGATGCTAAACGACAGCAGTGAGTCAAATATTACAGCTCAATAAAAATATATAAATATATATGTATTGTATGTATAGGTACATTTATATAGCGCCTTTATCCAAGGCGCTTTACAGAGATTGTGCATTACATTCACCCATTCATACACCTTTACATAGATTGTGCATTACATTCACACACACACATTCATACACCTTTACATAGATTGTGCATTACATTCATACACCTTTACATAGATTGTGTCGACTAAAATCTCATGATATTTAGTCGACTGAAACTTTAAGACATTCCAGGTGACTAAAAAAATGTGACTAAAACTATTCTTCAAGAGACTATGACTAAAACTAAAAATCTAAATGTTGCTGCCAAAAACGACACTGCTACTCTCTGTTTCAGATGTGTCCCCTATGCACCTGAAGCAGCCCTCCTCCATTACTCTATGTTTCAGATGTGTCCCCTATGCACCTGAAGCAGCCCTCCTCCATTACTCTATGTTTCAGATGTGTCCCCTATGCACCTGAAGCAGCCCTCCTCCATGAGCAACAACAACAAAGTGGACGTTGATGAGGAACCTCTTGAAACAACGGCCCAAACGAGTCTCTCACCTGCTGCAGGACAACTTGCCCAGTCACGGTGAGTCCATATGTACATATAATCCTCAACTCATAAAGCCGCACACACACAGGCACAGCATATGCCTGCCCACAGACGGATACAGTTCATCCACCCAGTGCCGGTTCTAGGCCTTTTGAGGCCCTAGGCAACATATTATACAGAGCCCAAAATGTTTATAAACAAATCACAAATGTTTATAAACAAATCACAAATGTTTATAAACAAATACCAAAATGTTTATAAACAAATCCCAAATCCCTTGGTCCTACCCCCCCGACCATGAGACTTACTACAGGTAAACTGGTAGTGGTCCTACCCCCCCCATGAGACTTACAAATCCCAAATGTTTATAAACAAATCCCAAATGTTTGTAAACAAATCCCAAATGTTTATAAACAAATCCCAAATGTTTATAAACAAATCCCAAAATGTTTATAAACAAATCACAAATGTTTATAAACAAATCACAAATGTTTATAAACAAATACCAAAATGTTTATAAACAAATCCCAAATCCCTTGGTCCTACCCCCCCGACCATGAGACTTACTACAGGTCAACTGGTAGTGGTCCTACCCCCCCCATGAGACTTACAAATCCCAAATGTTTATAAACAAATCCCAAATGTTTGTAAACAAATCCCAAATGTTTATATACAAATCCCAAAATGTTTATAAATAAATCACAAATGTTTATAAACAAATCACAAATGTTTATAAACAAATACCAAAATGTTTATAAACAAATCCCAAATCCCTTGGTCCTACCCCCCCGACCACCTATCTGTGGTCGTCCTCTTCCCTGAGCCAGCTGAAAACCTGACCGCATACCAATACGGAAACTAGAACTAATAAAAAACAAAGCTTAACAGAAATCACAACATAATAGTGCATCAATAAAAGCAATCCCAGCTATAATGATGAGTTCCATAATTTAACTGCCCTAATAATAAAAGATCGGCTTCCCATACTAGTTTTTATTTTTGGTAGAACATAAATATCTTTGTGTCTTGATCTTGTGTTGACCTGATGTTTCTCGCGAACTAATGTTAATTTATTCTTTATGTTTACTGGTTTGTTAGATGTTTTTTTAAATCAATGCAAGAGACTGTTTTCTTATGCACTCAAGTGCTGTGGGCCATCGCATTCTGTTATGCAGTTCACCCGCTAAGTACAGTACGATGATGATGATGTATAGACGGTTGGACCTCCACCCACGGTACTGTACCCACATGATCTCACATAGGGGCCAAAAGATCACTCTTGTGTGAAATGAGCGGTGCCTTTGATGAGTTGATCTGCTGCACTCAAGGGGTGAGCACGCACTACATTTTGCCATTGACTTGAATGGGAATTTAATAATAATAAATCACTACTCAAGCCCACAATAATAATTGATATACTGAGACTAGACAACTGTCACCTTCTGGAATTGACTTTAACCACTTGAACCCTAGTCTCCTTATTCTAGTTCTACATATTAGGTGAACAATCTGTGAAATAGGCAAACAAACAGTCACCAAAAATAGCAGCTCCACAAGCTCATGTCCTGTTGCATCGCAACCCGTTGAGAGCTTGTAGATTGGCTATTTTTGGTGAAGACATTTGGTGTGAGAATGAAGGTGCCAAGTATAGACCCCTCCTGAGGATCTCCATGCAGTCAATGAAGTAGTAAGCAAGTAACCATGGAAACCAACAGTCAGTTGACCCATGGAATCTGCTGTTTCTGTAGTGTGAGGTGGCTTGATGTACAAGTATACCCTGTGGATCACGCTTGTATGTCATATAGGTACTTAACCCTTGATGCTGAGCTCCATACAGGGCGGCATTTAGAGTACCATTTGGTATGACTCGACCAGAGCTTGAACCCCCTATGGATTGAACATATAGACCTCCATACACTCTGACCACAAGTTCACTGAGCTGGTGGTCACTATAACCTGACTCCGCCAGATGGGGCAGCAGAGAGTACACTGGGTTCCCCCCCCCCCCCTGCTCCCATCTGGGAACTCTCAGGCAGACTCGATGCTCTGGCCACCAAACGGCCTGGCCAATCAGCGGCAGCTAGAGGCGGGATCAAGGCAGGACTGTGTATGCCTTGATCCCACCTCTAGCTGCCGCTGATTGTTGGGGTGTCTGACTATTGGTTGTCTGACTATTGGTTGTCTGACTATTGGGTGTCGGACAATTGGTTGTCGGACTATTGTTGTCGGACTATTGGCTGTCGGACTATGTGCACTATCATGATTCATGCACCTGTGCATGTGCTACACCGTAGTCTACTCTGTACTGCACTGTGCTCTGTGCTGGTGTTACACTAACACTAAAAACTCAGCTTCCCGTCATAATTCGTGTGGTCAGGTCATGGATAAGAGAGACATAGTCAACTCATCTCACGCTACCAGCATGCTTGCTTCCAACTAACCTCCCTCCCACACAGAGGTATTTCTTGTCCACCTCCTCATCTGTCCTCCCTCAACTTGGCTCATTATTTCCTCGGCTTTCAACAGAATGGTGGTCATCAGTGCCTTTTCACTGCAGTCCAATGTCAACACCTCAAATCAGCTTACCACAAAGGACACAACCACAGCCTATTTAAGCTCTTGGCCGTACGGGAGAAAAGAAGGATTTATTATGTGCGTCATAGATAGACTTTAATAACATTTATAAAAGGAAATTAAAGTGCCATTCAACATTGATAATAACGAGGGGAAAAACATTGGCTAACATAATAGTTTTTATTTATACTGTGTTTTTTAAGGCTGAAAAGTACTATACAAAGCAAGTATTATTATTTTATTATAATAACTAGCGGTGCCCGTGGGGCCTCTACAGCGGTGCCCCTTTGGCACTGGCCTACTTGGAACGATGCAAGTTGGAAATTAATGCCCCACCCAGATATTATGCGTTGGAGCCTCTAGTTCTTTATGTCAGAACAGGCCAGCTCCATATATGAGCCCTGGGCAGGGGCCCTGTGCAGAGCACGGGCAGAGGCCTTTTTGGGGTGGTTCTGGACAACCGTTGGTCCGACCGACTCGACGCTGGCCACTGCACCCCCTGCGGTGAGGTGGAACGCGTGCGTCGAATTTGAAGTCGGTGGGGCGAACGGTTCTCGAGTTGCGTGGATTACACACAGACAGACGTACAGAGACTTGGTACATTTATAGATGGATAGATAGAAAGATAGATAGATAATACTAATCTTAGTAAACAATAATTAACATTTTCAAGGTCCACTGTGTTCCAAATGTGTAGGTAAGGCAGCAAGAGTATAGCTTCCTCAAGTAAATGGAGTACACCCCTCATAGTTTGAGGTCATGTCGTGATCGAATGGAAAAATATCAATAATGCAGTTGTACAGTAGGAGCTGAAGTCAGCTTTACCTAGCCAATGTGTAAAGGTCAAATCTATCCTATAGGAGTAGGACGTGGGAAGAAATTGACCCTTAGGAAAGCGCAAATGGCACCTACAAAGTAAAAGACCTATCCTGAGTGTACGAATGGAACCAAATGGAACGGTAAGATATAGGAATAGTGTAGAACAGGAGCAACAGTGTTGCTGGAATCCTGGACTTGGCACAAGCAAACCTGGAGAGAACAAAGTCAGTCAGAAAAGTGGAGTGTTGTTAGTGGAGCCAACACACTGCCAGGAGGCGGCAGCATAACGTGCCAAAGCATTTTCTCGGGAGACAATAGATAAACGGAGACAGTATAGTGAAGGCTTAGGCTTAATACTTTGCCGCAGCCGCATGACAATAATGAACGAACAAAAAATTACATATTATAAACTGGAAGGAAAAGTGTCAATGCGAGCAACGAAGCATAAATTAAGCCTTGGTTGGAAATAATTGGATTACAATCCATTGTTGTAGCAAACTATAAACTGTAAACTGTGCTGACATTATGACAGTTTTCAACCAGTTGCCAGGTGAAGACCCCATATTTTATGTGATCTGACACAGTGATTTTCTTTTTCTTTTTCTCATGAATGAAAGTAGAGGATCAGAGCTACAACATGAGGTAGAACTGAAGTTCTGATGAATCATGCTTCTAAGTTACAATGATGATGCAATGGTGATGCAACCCAAATTGCATCGACTATCCAACCAATATGCCCATATATAGGCATTTGGAGATCCGGTTGTCCAGAACCGCAGATCCAACCCGATGCCCATGTGTGACATCAGGGATATCCATATATGGGCGTAAAAGGGACACAGGCAGACAGATACAGAGATCTCCATATGGGCATAGATGTGACACAGACAGGCAGACAGATGTGCAGTTACAAGTTTCAACATCAACAGGTATTACAAAACCGGGTGGAGCATGCATACACAATTTGCATTGTTCCCGACTTGCATCGTTCCCCAGTATCAGTGCCACGGTCTAGTGGTTAATGATCATTATTAGTGATCAAGTTTCCAGCAGGAACAATCGAGTCTATACAACAGATTTTCAACAGAAATTGAAATGCCACAACAAATCACATCTGCTATTACAACAAACCAGAAATACCACATTGTGTTTGTATTCATCCACCATTTGCAGTTTATATCGTTATCCGGATTTGGTGCTCGCCTTAAAACTCCCTCGTTTTGTTCCGCCGACCTCACACCGACCACTCAGTGGGGCAGTTCTTGTATTCTTGTATCTGTTTTTACTGAGAATAAGGTTTCCCATAAAGTATAGGGTTATGCATAGTTTTACTTTGGTTAAGTTTAGGAATAGGGTTAGCTTTTGGCACCGTTTTACTGAGGTTAAGGTTAGGAATTATAGGTTCGGTTTAACCATAGTTTAAGCATAGTTTACTTAGGTTACGTTTAGGAATACCAGCAGTTACGCCGGATGTACGCCCGGGCTGGGCGGCTTTGTGTGTAGAGGCGAATGTGTTGGTATTCTTTATAGCCATGTTTGTCCAGACTCACATGATATACTTAGTGTAGTGTAGATTCTAATGATCGTGTCCAAGAGGACATTTTGTGCCAGATGTAATCAAATTCCCTCAAGGCATTCCTGGGATGGTTGGATGTCCTTTCACCAGCTGAGCATTCTTCATACTCAGAAATGATTGGAGAAGAATCCAGGCACGTCATGCATTATGTCTGTCACTTCTATTCAGCACACTAATTATACAAATGCACGTTCGACCTGTCGGTTATGTAAAAACAGAAAATGTCTTTAACCCATTCTGACCTGAGATCAGATTCATACGAGGTTTCCACTGGACACACACTGGTCTGATTAACCCATTCTGACCTGAGATCAGATTCTAAGAATGTCAGTCGTTCTTCGATTTTTCAAAAATAGCAGACCTACAAGCTCTTAGCGCGCCACTCGGTGGCGCGCTACGAGCTTGTAGATCTGCTATTTTTCAATAGCTAAAGCACGACATGATGCTGACACCAAAATGGGTTCCCGTTCAGAATGGGTTAATCCCCTTTTTCCACTTTAATTAATAATTTTGGAATTGAATTGAACAACTTCAGAGAATACTACTTTGTGAGTTCACCTAGAAAGGTACATTTCACGAAATTAACTTTTCCTTTATCGTTTTAGCTCAAATGTCTGACTGTATCTCATGATGTTTACATTTTTCTGTCTAAAATTATTCAATCAATCAATCAATTCCCCAATGTTTTGTAATGTCTTTCAATGCATAATATTAGATGCTTCCCAAAGAGCTATTTTAAAATCATTCAATGCATGTCCAAGTGAATTAAGTCTGAGTCTAAGCCATGTATCATATTTCAAATTGAGTCATAGACTAAAAAAGTGTATATAGGGTTTAAGCAAAAGTCTCAAAGCAAAGGAGTTCAAGTCGAGTGCATACCCAGATTTTTGAGTCTTAAATCCAAGTGGAAGTCTCAAGTATTCTGGTTTCCCATATTGTGGGACAGCTATATGGCCTTGCGGAATGAGTAGAGAGGCCTACATCAGTGGGGTCTGGGGATCCCCAGGGGTCCTTGATGAGGGAGTTCCAAGATGTCCCCAGCTAAATGCTAGTTTGTAACCAAATGTATGGGTCTGTAACTCTGAGAGTGTACAAACAGAACCAAAAGGGTCCATTTGGTTCCGTTTGTACTCTCAAACTTAAATTAACATTGATTTTACAATATAAATTGGGGTCTCAGAGACAGAAATGCCATTAAATGGGGGTCTGTAGACTAATATGCATGTCAAACTGGGGGTCTTTGAAATTAAACGGGTTGAGAATCATTTCTAGACCCGTAAAAAATCTTCTCTTATGGGAGTCCCTGGCATATCTTTTCAAATGGGGGTCCACAGGCTAATTAGTGTTAATTTGGGGGTCCTTGACATGAAAAGGTTTGGGAACCACTGGCCTACATCATGCTGTTACTGCTGAGTGACATGAATCCAGATATAGGGGTAGTTTGTATAGGGATAACTTTCAGTAATGAGTAGGTGGCGTTATGATAAAAAAATACAGCTTCTCTGTAAAGATTCAAGGATCGAGGTTGTATCATTAAGATCATGAATATTGACAGAAAATAAAATAAATGTTACTGCTGCTCATTTCACAATGTCAGGCTGGGCTGGGATCAAATTAATTTCTCAACCAAGATTGCCATCTCAGTACCCTGACAAGAATGATGTATTGCACTTGATATTCATTTTCCGTCATCTGAGGCAATCTCCGCACTTTTTTACCAATCTAATAGAGGTCCTCCAAAAGAACAGACATCACCAATTTCAGATTGAAAATAACCACTTGTGTTGTACAATGACAATGGATCACCTTGGTGAGTGAAAGAAACCGAAACAATTCCTGCTTAACCAACACCTATCGTTCAGCTTGTCATATTTTCTGGATAGATAGCGATTTACATTCAATATGGAAAATATAGAATATATGCCATAAGATTTACTTCTTCTGTGTGTGAGAAATAGAATTAGGACTGGTTCTGGATAAGATGTGCCATGTTCAAAGAAATGTTTTCCTGTGTGTGCTTATCGTGCCACAGGTAGCACTCCATCAGTTGTTATTATTAGGGCTAGAGTATTGGTGCGTGATATTGGACTAATATAATGTGTACTGAAACCTGAGCAGAATGTGTGAAGTAAAATAATGTGCTCCATGTGGGGGAAAATAGATTGCATTGTTACAATTGAAATTGCATGCACTCACCAGATTTTTGTTTAAAGCAACGTTATTTGAAACCATGGTGCTGTAAATTGATATTTTAGAGCAAGACGCACCATGCTCATGGACTAATAAGCGTTGGAATGAGAATAATATTGGCCATTGGGAAATTATTTAAGCTTCAATTGTGTCCAGCCTTTGTCCTCCTTTGAAGTCAGTGGTAATAGTACTGCCACTGACAATAAATCCAGCAAAGATTACACAGGAACATTAGCTTGGGTGTTTACAGATTCCATTGTCGTAGATTGAACTATTTTACCATAGAGCAAGAGGAATAGGAATTCCAGCCGCTGGGAGGCAAAGCATTGCCCCAGGCCAGAGGCAGTGTTTTGCATAATGTGGCTGCTGTATCGGTTAAATTATTTTCCGTTGAACATTCATACTGCGGTAAAATTGTCTGTGATTTTTAATGTTGTGATTGATGCTGTATTTGTAGTTACGTGCACCATAAATCATAATGCATGAGCTCAACACTATGGTGTAGCCTGCAAGATAACAGTTTATGGGCAATAGAGAGTGCTTGCAGTGGAGGTGAGAGTGCTGTGTGAGTGTGAATATGCCTATTCTGTTGAGCAGAGATTTCATGGTCGAATTCCTTTCCCAGTGTCAGAGTTGAGGAATAATAATAATAAGAGATAATTCAAGTGAGAGTGTTGTTGTGTCTGGACCACCACCAGGACTGTACTAACTGCTTCCTAATAGTAATTAGTTTAACCTAAAATGTTAAAGTTTAAGGCAAGTCAACTTTGTTCAGTGATAAGCATTTCAGCCTTTTACATTTTGCATGTGAAACTGCAAAATGTGAACATGCACAGGCTCTAGGTAAACTAGCATTTAACGCAGCTCATTCGGTCAATTCAACATTTGGAATGAGTTACAAGGATAATGTTCCTGGCATAATGCACACAGGGAAATAGGCTAATGCCCTATACCAGAAGTTAGAGTGAATCGAGACTTATTTGCTCTGCTAATGCTGAAGTTAGGTATGTGTTTATACTCTACTGTAAATAGTATGACCCACATTTTATGATTTAAGCTGTTAAATAACCAAACAAAAACTTCAGCTGATGTCTATACATGTCTGTGACCAAAAGTCAGCAGCGAGGAACCCACAAATATTACATCCTGATAAGAAAAGATAAATGTATGCTGAATAGGCTATTGAACATTTTTCCATTATAAAATTAAAAATTGATACTTAAACTGGAAAAATATGCTTCTCGGAGCACAGGTCTTTGTTCAAAACGGGCCACTCCTGTAAACTTTTGAAGCCAAATCGGGATGTAATATGAAAAGTATGAAAGAAAGTCCTAATGACATTACCACGATGATGTACCAACAATGTTGAGTGATGTTTGGACAAAATCTGTAGGAGAATGATAAAACAATAGGTTCAGCTAAAATTGGCATCCTGGTGGTGCTATAACAGTCTGATATGAGAAATGTGGGGCAGAGGTTTTTTTAGTGGTGCAACCACACCTACAACCAGCACTGTCCGTGTACACCTATGTATGTATGTGTTCACGTATGTGCTCACGTATGTATGTGTTAATGAGCACCAGTATGAGTACCAGTAGCTGTTGTGCCATGCAGAAACGGAGAGAGAGAGACAGTGCTGACAGACTGTTGCCTGCTAATGAGAGAGAGAGAGAGAGAGAGAGAGAGAGAGAGAGAGGGGAGTTGCACCACTCAGTTCACACAGGTGTGATTTTTACTTTCACTGGAGGGAAGCGAGTGGGGGGGTCTCTGCATGTGTCAGAGGGTGTCTCTGCATGTATTCGGCACCTGTCAGCAGGGAGTGTTGGGCGTGAGGAGTAGAATGAAGGCTCTAGTCTATGTCCTCCCGGTGGGGGCTCCTCACTGGCAGCAGGTGAGTCAGTAGGATAGAACAGCAGGGACAACACAGAAATGTGTGTGGGGATTAATTAATTGGCATAACAACTAAATTGGGGAGAAAAGTCGGTGAAAAACGAAAGGAAATACAAATAAATAAATAGTACATAGTACATTATGTAGTACATGCATGCATGCACAGTTTCATGCGATTGGTCCAATGGTGCTGGAGATTAGCTGCTTACAGACAGACACACACTGACACACAGAGTGGCGAAAACATGTAGTCTTCTCAGCCACCACGCCTTCGGCCTGGCGGAGTCAAAAAGTATACAACATCTTCTTCTCCAAAGTGAGTGACACCCACATAGTCCCCAGGACTTTTTTGTGTTATCCTTTTAGTTTCGATGTCTTACGGTCCTTGCGTTTTTTTGGAAAAACGGCACAAAAACGCTGCTAATTTTTTTTTTTTACTTTACTGTTAACATTTATGACTAATAAAGTATTCAACATAAAAAGAAAACTGGGAGAAAAAAAATCTATGATTGCGTCTCAGAGGGGGGGGGGGGGGGGGTCAAGATTGTAATGTACGGTAGCTTCATTCTTTCAAACTGCAGGGTAAACACAGCATCAAAGGAAAGTGATAGCATGCACGGTGACACACTGGAATGGAAGAGAGGAAAATAATCTGGTGCCCTGGACTCCTTATGCCCAACAGTACCTGCAGCGCTCACTAACCTACATGCATAAATGAGTGTTTGTGATCTAGGCTACCTGCAAATAAATGAACATATCCACTTCTCATAGGCAAGGAGTTAAGGACTGCAGGAATGCTTAATTCATACTAATGTATGATGGTATCGCTCAGACACTCAACACAAATTGCCGATCTACGAAATAACCTCCCTGACTTTGTAAATTGTATTTAGGTATCGTGCAGTAAAAATGGTAGATCTACAAGTAGCCTTGGACTTCTGACAGATATACAAATTTTGTTTCCACCAGGCGACACCATCATACGATAAAGTATGAATGGGGCTTGAGTACGTAGGAGGTGTTGCCACCAGGCCAAAATGAACAGATGGTCCTCTCTCATGATCTGGACTCATGACAGGTAGTGACAGACATGTCGCACAGCAGTGAAAACACACATCACAACACAGAGCTGTGCAAATATTCAAAATGTGTGACCCTATCCTGATCCTGACTCCCACAGGATGATCTGTGAACGCACATCATTGTATTCTGACAAGCATGATCTTTAATCACGGAGCGACACATTTCCTTCTATTTATAACACCGGATATTGGAATGGCTGTGTGGCTGATCTTACAGGTGAAAAGTCACACGACAAAAGTCAACAAGAGGGGAGATTATGTTTGTGCATGTCTGGAAGGTGAAGCTTCTGAGGCAACGCTAATAGACAAAATATCTACAAAAACACAGTATTTTTTTCAGATGTCCGTGCTTACCCACTATGTTTCCTCTACTAATTCGGCTGTCTGTCCCTGGTGCACACATTATTGTTAGGGCTTTGCTTGGTGCTCATTAAATGTCATTAAGGCTCTATCTAATTTGTATATAAAAAAATATATCTACGCTACTGGGCTGTGTGTGTGTGTGTGTGTGTGTGTTGATTTACATACAGTAAGAGTGAAAACACAAACTTACTTAAGCTAGATTAGAAAACTCATTAAAGAATCAAAGCGCTCTCCCACACCCATTTTCTTTTTACTCTCTTATGACAGAGACTATTCCCAACAGGGCCGGATTAACAACTCTGAGGGCCCCTGGGCACTGAAGCTTGAAGGGTCCCCTAGTACACATGCACGTGTGAACCTTTTAATTTGGGCCGTTTTGGGGCAGTTTTATGCCGTTATCTTCTCCTATTCCCGTCCGCCTCCACCGCCCCCCAGAGTGACAGTCAGGCAGTAACAAGCACATTATTTTTATTTTACCCACATAGTAAGCAAATGAGTGAGAGAATCCGCCAGTGCCAGTGTATTTCAGTGTTTTTACCTTTTTTTTGTGGAGCCACCTGACGCGACATCACGTCTTTCATTCCACCATAGAATCACCTCTCCACCTGCCCTCATACAGCCCAGTGGGCCCACCTTGAACAGCCAATCTAGCGCATTGTTGCTTACACACAATTGCACTTTTCAGCCGCATTCTCAGGAACAATAAAACAAAACAAATTTGGACACCATTTATTTCATTCTGATTAGTGGGGAAAGTTCTGTGTTTTTTGCACGTGCCCATATGGTAGATCCCGCCTTGATTCCCATTTATGATTTTGGAATCTTCTGGTAGATGTCTTTGTAGTACTTTGGTCTGGCATGTCTGACTCACGTGGTGTCCTTTCCAGCATGCATCATGGTTTCCTTTTTTCAGAGGAAGCTACTCGATTTAGTTCATTTCAGTATTATGAAAATATATCAGAGTGTTGCATCCCTTCAGGCTATGGGACATGTAGCTCCATCTCATGCATGGACACACGCACGCACATGCAGTGTGTTTGTTTACAAAGTGACAGAGAGACGTGCAGCAAAGCTCATGGCTTAGTTCTAACCTATAATGTTTTCAGATACATATTTTAGCGTGATGATTAACGGGTGAGCTTCATTTTTATTGGCTTTCATTGATGTGAGCCTTCACGTCATCACGCAGCACGTTTTCGTTTTAAGGAAGTAATTAAAATTCGATTTTATGGAATTTTTATATAAAAATACACAAAAAAACAGAACATTTCCCATTTTTTTGGCATCCATTGTTACAGTAGGTATGCCCTAGTCTCGCGTTAACAGACTGTTGCCTCCGCAATTTCCAAATGCTTCCATCATACAAGCAACGGAAGTAAAATATAAAGCGGAAGTGGAGCCTCCTCCCCATTTTTATCCTAATATAAATAGAATTCATCTAAGCATAATTATATAGCTTGCTGTTTAGAAGAAAAGGAAATAAAATGTAAAGATAACTTAAAATATATTTTCGTGAACGGAAATGGCAGCTTCCTTATTCTGAATTCAGGAGGTGTAGTTCCAGACTCTATATAGCATTCGGAGATTGTGGAGTAGTTGTCTGGCTACTCGAGACTAGGTATGCCCATTATGACCAATGGATGTGGTCTAGAAGTGTGAAAAATATTTTTCATTTCACCAGGTCTTTAAAGTGTGGATTGATTTATGGCTCAAGCCGAAAATTGTGCCTGTAGAAAAGATTTGATTGACAAATTAAATTCAAACATCCATGACTTATTTAATTTTTCAGGTACACTTTAAATGAAATCTAGTTATCTCTTTTTATGTACAATTTATGACTGAATAGATGAAAGCAGTGGTTCTAAAACTTTCATTATAAGCATACCCCCAAAACAATGTTGTTAGACTATTCAGTACATTTTTTGGTCGTTCTGTCTTTCTTTCTTGTGATTATGACTTGAATTAATATTTGAACATGAGCTCAGGCCAGGTCGCCAGGACAAAAATGATGCAGTGAGCTAGCTGAAAATGAAAATATGTTGAAATATGTGCATGTTTTCACGTGGAAAACACTGCTTTTAAGGGAATGGGCGTGAGTGGGTGGGTATGATGTGTGCAGTAACAAATAGGAGCCTGCGTTCCATCCCTATAACTCCAATGCACCTCTTGATGGCTTGATACTAAATTCAAGGTATGACAGAAGCACCGTCCTCTCGATCCCCCTTAAGTACTGATCTGACCACACTGACACGCTTAGCCCACATCGTAACGGGCCATTTCCTATATCCCAAATAATCTCAACCAGATGGGGTGGAAATGGCTGACACTGACTGAGGATGGAACACATCAGTTTAGAAACTGCACTGTACTAACAAATCTAAGACCACTTGAATGGCTTATCCCCACTGCTCTACTAAGCATTATTTTTCTCAGATTTTTGGTCACTGCATATAATGATATGTCTTTGTGGAGAATGCTCAGTTGCCATGACTCACTAGACATATTTTACTTGTGTTGTTAACTATTTTCAGCAAAATGTAGCTATATAAAATAATTGTGTATATGCCTGCGTAACATTTTCTTTCCTAAATGTCACTGTACAGGCATGATTTATTTACAACAGACATGACCAAAGCAAGTTAGAATTGTCAGGTTGTTAACTTAAACAGCCTTTGTGTCTAGTCGTCGTGTTGCTCGGAGTGCGGTGCCAGTAGAACACACCTGACTTGCTGCACTTCAATCAGCGGAGGCTGCCAATCTGCCAGATATGGGTCTCTGTCTGCAGCTGATATACCTTAACAACACCCCACTGGCACAAATTCCCTGGTGGGTTATACATATTTACATTTAATTATACCAAGTAAAGGATAGTGCAGTGAATAAACCCTGACAGGTTTCACTACTACTGTCCACCTCACTATACTGTACATTATCCTGCTTATTACTGTGCACAAAAATATATAAATTAAATATTTTTGTTCTTGTTAGATTAAAAGCTTCCGCTTCCATAGCAATGTGAACAGAGACAGAACACGAGTCTGTTACTGAGTCCAAGTAGTATTATATCAGCAACTTCAAAAGTGAAATTAGTGCACTGCATATATATATCCTGTTGGTCGTATAACTTAACAAAATGAGAGGAATCCGCACAACAACCAGTACATAACAAGGTTTCTGACAAAGGTTGTCCTCCATCAGCCAGGTGATATATCAGAAAGTTATCAGCTTTCACAGTGTTGCCAGGGTTATTGCGTTCACGCATCATCTTCATGCTCAGGTTCCGGCACCCAACATTGGCCAGGTTATTGCGTGGGTGAAATAAGCTCTTTCGCTGCCTTTCTCCCTCTCCCTCACCCTGCCTTCCCCCCTCCCTCTCTCGTGCTCCCCCTCTTTCTCCCTTTCTTCCCATCTCTCCCTACCCCACCCCCCACCCCACCCAAGAGCTACATGAGTTAATATTACTTTAATGTTGATGCTGTGGAGCCTGCCAGGCTCAAAAGGTTAAAAAATATATTGGACAAGACAATAGATCAAAATATAATTACAATTTCATGACCTCACGACAGTTAAAGACTGCAAAGGGAAAATGACAGCACATCCAGCAATGTTCTCTTGGGACTTGACTACTCAGGATAGATGAGTATATGAGTAGATGAAAGATAACTTGCATTAGAATTTAGTACTTGCGTTGTAGTTTTGTTTTCATAAAAGTTACACATAATTAAAGTCTCTAGTCTTGGTTATCTTAGCTTTTGTTCTTCAAATATAATCATAAGTGATGTAGTGTAAATGGATAAAATGCCTTTAAAGTATATTGGCTTCATGCAGCTAAAAGGATGATAAGGTCCTTAGGTTACACAATTGGATGGGTATGATCCTTTTATCCAATTCCATTCGCATTGCTTTAAAGGTAGTATATTATATTATTATTTTTGTTGAAAAATAACTGTTACTGCTCTATATTCTGATCACTCAGAAAATAAGTTTTCAGTTCGGGATACCCAATCAGGAGAGAGAACTCAAAACGGATAAACGTGATGAAACAAAAATATAATTGAGAAGGCAAAATTGGATCTGGAAGACTATGACATTGAAGCTTATAAATTGGTACTCTCTCCTGTCCTGATTGGATGAAATTGGGAACCCAACGGAAAGTTTATTTTCTGTTTATTTAAGAGTTGGAGAGACAGCGAGACTGTTATTTATTACAAAATCTCTATAGCAATGAGTCCGCCAACAATGGCAAGGCCGTGTCAGCGGCATACCATCTTAATAAAGCAAAAAGGGAACTGGAAGTGTAGCTGGCTGCCTGAAGGCCACCCCTGTGTTCCACCTGCCAGTCCTAGAGGGAACTGCCCCAGCCAGCCTCCCGTCTACCCTCGTCCTGGCAAGGAAAGCCCAGAAACATGACTGGCACATCCTGCATCCAAGCAGACTCAAGTCCCATCACCCCTGCAATATGCTCCGTTCTATCCCTGAGGACATTAACATGCATTAACTAGGCCTGCCCCCTGAAAGTCAGTTGAGACTCGCTCAGTCGACGCAAATAATTTAAATCGAGCATTCTTGGGTTTTTTTAACCGTACAGTATCTTCCTTTTATAGCGTCAATTTAATTTAGTTGATCTACTTCTTGTAAGTAGATATCAAATATAACCAGTGCAGGCTAATAATATTAAGAGACTCAGTTTTAATGCCATTTTTAGAGGAAATATGATTTCTGTTGATGCTGCCATTAATGCCAAGCCATCATGACGGGATGTAAACAAGAACGCACGTGTATTATACGTACCCAATAATTTTGATATGAAACTGAGTAACTGACCTAACAGATTCATTGCAATTTACAATTTCAATTTACAATTTAGGCATTTAGCAGACGCTCTTAATCCAGAGCGATTTACATTAAGCAAGAACAACAAGCATGGCAATACATCACATACAAAGTAGTTATCATGAAACATGCGTAAGCTAAGAACGTAACAGTGGAATATCTATATAATGAAATCATGTATGTATATATATATATATATATATACATTGCTTTTAAATGTTCAAATATATTCATATGGCACTGTTGCACTTGACTATGTAATGTGCGCACTAAATCAGCACTGAAAGACTTGCAATTGTAGCCTCCTATTTGATCATAACGACCTATTTTTGAGGGTTGCTAGCCCCTCCTATGCACAGCTTTGTGTGTCTGTAGCACGGAATGTGATTATTTGTTTGGCTGATGTATGATGATAAGTGTGCCCCTCGCGTCACACAAGTGTGATTTATTTTGTATAAAAACGAATAGTCGAATATTTGTATTTTCACATACACTGCTAAACACGAGTTCCACAAGTTTGATTGTTAAAGTACTGAATCCCAGACCGCGGTCGGGTGCAGCTCTACTATTAACACATGGCTGGAGGCAGGAGTGGGAGGCAGCTGGGCCCACACAAATCCATCGCTACATCTGGGACCTGGCGAGATGGCGCCAAAGGTGAAAACCCACCACGCTGCAATGGGGACCCAGCTGAACCGCCTACGTACTGCCGGCCAGCCGCTTCAAATCATCTGTGAAGTATAGTGGGGCTTGTCAGACAGCGCGGCATGCGAGTGTGGTGCAGTCTGAGAGCAGACTGCCGAACATTATAATTACCACCTTCCCCCTACAGACCACTTTCAGAAGATACAAGGGCATAAATTGTGGTTATCGGTTGTACGGTTGTACATCACTTAGTCATCTGACGATACATGAAAGAAGAAGCAATAATTACTATCAGAATAGAGCATTAACCTTTTCACACACACACACACACAAAAATTATGTTTTGTTTAAAAATAGATATAAATATCACTTACATGTACACCACCTTTAATGGGTTCCTGGTGATTGGGGGACTTGTTTGGACCATGGTTGTGCTGCTGTGGATCAGTTGATTGGCTGGCTGTATTTCAGCTCACGGCTCACAGTAGCTGTCCAAAGGCACGTGGATTGAATATTATTATGAGGAGAGGAGGGGGTGAATGCCTCACCGTGCTGTATATGCCACTAATAATATTGTAAGGTCTGTGTGCACAGTCTGCACACTAAAGTAGAATGATGACCACCTCATTCCAGCGCTCCAGTCCAAAGTTGGATGGTTGGGAGCTGAAGTAATTTATATAGTAAGCAAGCAGTCTACCAAACAAAGTCCATTTACTGAGCTGCCTTGGTAAATTATCGTCCACCTCTAATGGAGGTGTCTGTGATAACCAATGTGCAATTACTGAAATAAATGAGGAAATATTTTTGGAATTGTTTAGAGCATACAGTATACATCTTTTATTAAAGCATACAGTATGCTTAAGAGAATGCCAGTGAAGACCTCTGCTCCTGTTCTATGCACATTCTCAAACAAATTGAAAATGCAAATGAAGCACCCTTTGAATGTTTAAACGCGCTCAACAACATTCAATTCAAACGTTAATTAAATTTTTAAAATGCAAACCTACAGTTGCAGTTTATTTTTCTATACACGCATGTAGCATATTTCAATGACCTGAATAATATTGTTATTCGATGGCATCTGCAGCAATACTCCAATCATAACTGAAATCTGGAGAGAATAGACATCACCACATGACTCCATTCAAGTTTGTCAACAAACTCTTCAGGAGCGAGAGACCAGGAAAGCTGTAGGCGACATAGGAGGAGGTGGAGGACTACTTCCAGGGAATCTGCTGTTATTCCAGATGTGAGGAGGCACTGTAGCTAGGAAGGAAAGCATTCAAAGGGAAGGCAGTGGCACCGATAAATCCCTTTGATACGTAGCCATTGTCTTGGCATTCCTTCTCAAATGAGCTCTGAGAAGGACCCGAGCAAGATCACCACAGGGACCAAAAAGGCATCATGTTCAGAAATGCTATGAAAACTGTGGGAACTTTTAACAGTAGCATGGGGGAGAAACTTTCTTGCTAGCTGGTTGCTGATGCAGGCAGAAGACTCCATGGACATTCTGCCAAACCTCCTTGACACGGAGGAGTTGAGAATATCTGGTTAAGAAGCTGACTTTTCTTGTTCTGGTGTATCAGCGTTTTATCGGGTTCCACTTGCTCCCTGAGTAACGGCAATTCTCTTTGGTTAGTGGGCATTAACTCTTTGGTAAATACTGGTATCCATGTCGAGCGGCTATACCAACACAGGGGGAGGGAAGATGATATTTGTCACTACACATACTCCTACGTGCTGGGGCATGCACCTGTCATGCAGGAAGAGTAGGATGAAAGGCTCTAGTCTACGTCCTCCCGGTGGGGAATCCTCACTGGCAGGTGAGCCAGTAGGATACAACAGCAGTGGCCCCAGCAAAGTACTTTTTCTGACGTTGCTAATTATTTTGCAGAAGTGCTGTGGTTTGGAAGATGTGTGTTACCACAACATAGTCTGACCAGAGATTCTGTTTCACCAGGTGCATATGGTACATTACTGTACGACTCAGTATTTAGAACAGTGCCAGTTGACATGAGTCATATGACATACGCCTAAGAAGTGCTGAGGCTTGCGGCATCTGTTAGCCCAACAAAAAGACTGACCAGAGAGAGATTCTGTTTCACCAGAATAAAAAATCGTCTACGCAGAAGAAAGTGTCCAGACCTTCATTGATTTACCACATGAACCCTAGTGTCCCTATTCTGGGAAAACATTCAGCTAAATTTGCAAATCTACAAGCTCACGTTCAAGCTTGTAGATTTGGTATTTTGGGCAAGGAGATTTGCTGTACAGCCATAAAGAGACTCAAATCAGATGCAACCGTGATAAAAAAAAGTCATGATGAAATATAAAGAAGAGTACCTCAAGTTGCCATGTATTGCTGTTAGTTCAATATAATTATTTAGATGAGAAAAAATATATATGGAATATTTTACATTGGGTAAAACGTCCGTGTTTAGTGATGGTGTGACAAAACATATGTTTAATGTTCTAGGATGAATTGTTTCCGATTATCTTGCCAGCAAGGATGAAGTGAAAATATGAAATATGAAAAAAATGTAATTAATTAATTAAAATATAAATGTTGACCAAAAGCTACACTGGGGCTTGCAGGGTTAAAGGAGAATTCCATACTAAAAGGCTTTCTTACCTTTCTTTGTAGTTTGTAGTTACGTCCCCACCAAAGAGGTCCAGGTGTTTTTTTGTGCAAAAGCTCCTTATTGGCTATTTCCCCTACCATAAGCCCTAAATGAATTGCATTGAATTCAATGGGAATTGAATGGGGCTATGGGGTGTTGTGCTAATTCGCTTATTTCCATCGCTCAAAATTATATATTTTTTGTATATATCCTCTCTTCAAAATGTAAATAATATCCCAAGCGGCACACTTTACTACTTATTTAGATGGAAATAAGCAAATTAGCACAACACCCCATAGCCCCATTCAATTCCCATTCAATTAAATGCAATTCATTGAGGGCTTATGGTAGGGGAAATAGCCAATAAGGAGTCTTTGCACAAAAAAACACCTGGACCTCTTTGGTGGGGATGTAACAACTACAAAGAAAGGTAAGAAAGCCTTATAGCATGGAATTCTCCTTTAACATAACTCTTTTCAGCGGATGAGCGGTGGTTCTTTTAACATTTATATATACATACTTTTTTAAGTCTATGGGGAAAGTGAACGGGGCATTATTTTCCGGGCCTCTCGTCGGGGGCGGGACTGCGACGCTCTATCTTTTAAAAATATCTCATGTCCTAACGTGTGCGTGTCCGTTTCCCCCCCAAAGATGTCACTTTGCCACGTTCAAGCAGTGCCAGGAGTGGGCGAAGCGCCTGAACCGAGCCATAGCCTCCCCGTCGCGGCTGGAGGACCTGTTCGCCCTGGCCTACCATGCCTGGTGTCTGGGTGGGAACTCAGATGACGAAGACCAGCATGTCCACCTCTGTCGCCCAGGTGACCCCACACACACACACACACACACACACACACACACACACACACACACACATTTTAGGTTTAGTCCATACAGTTTATTTATTATTTCTTTGTATATATCCTCTCTTCATAATGTAAATAATATCCCAAGCGGCACACTTTACTACTTCTTTCGATGGAAATAAGCGAACTAGCATAACACCCCATAGCCCCATTCAATTCCCATTCAATGCAATTCATTGAGGGCTTATAGTAGGGAAAATAGCCAATAAGGAGTTTTTAAACACCTGGACCTCTTTGGTGGGGACGTAACAACTACAAAGAAAGCTAAGAAAGATAAGAAAGCATTCTAGCATGGAATTCTCCTTTAAGAGAGAAAGGAAACACAATTTGAGTCCTTAAAAAGGAGACGAGTGCAGGGCACGTTCCAATTCAAGGCTGCAGGGAAAGTCCGAGAAGAAAAGTACTTGTAAAATGCTACAGGGCAGACAGGCCCTGCGACATAAAAAACTACAAAGAACGAAAGAAAGAAAGAGAGAAGAAAATGCTGGACAAAACAAAAGATACCTGTTAACATTTAACTGTGGATTTGACTATGGTATCATGGTGGCTTAGCAAGTTAAGTTTAAGACCTTGTGTTACGAACATGGGGTCCTGCCAAGACTTCATTGCCCTGGTCTCTGACAGAGGAGGCTCTGTTAACAGCAAAGTCAAAAGTGTAGTTGGACTAAAGGAAACAAGCAGAAAAAAAGAGTAATTTCTACAATGCAATTCTGTGTTTTGTAGAGGATCTTTATTTTCCTTCTTTTTCTTTATAGTTTCTGTGTTTTGAATTGTTCTTGTGATTGGTTTATCCTCCTCCTCCTAACCCTAGCATAGGACCTGTGTTTCTGTGAGGTGAAACTATTCAGACTTTCATCAGCAGAATAATTTGAGTGAAAACGATTGTCTAGTAGTAGTGGTTTAGTATAGTGGCTCCTAACAAACGGGTTCATCACTTGTTGATATATCTGAGAGATACATTTGAAAATATTTAACTTCAATAGACCGGAAATACTGCCTATTATCTGGGGGTATAAATATAGTATAAATCGGGCTTAAGCAAGTTGATAATGGTGCCATGAATGCACATGCTGTTATCTGATCCTTGCGAGTGCTATTGTCTTCCTTGCGTAGACATATTTTTTTCTACTTGCATTCAGGAGCTAGACTAGCTACAGCAATAGGCCCGTGGCATTAGGTATCACGCTATCCACCACCTGTCTCTTTGACAGACTGAGGTAATTATGTTTAAGCTGTTCCTATTCAAACTCGGCCATATTGGATGGGTGCGCTTTGGCTGTGCCCTCAATTGTCGAGGGCTTTGTTCAACACTGTGGCTTGTGTCTTGTGTCTCCCTCATTGGTCTGATTTGGTTATGGATTGATTATATGAAAATGTTCCTGCTACTTGTGTGTGCTAATAATATTGTCTTGTGCCTTTAAACCAGCTTAAAGTAGGTGGCATGGAAATTATGTCACAAAGTTGCCACTTATATTGAATATATTGGTATCCACAAAAGGTCTTGAAGGCACAACAATGGCCTTTAGGCTGACACAAGACAGACATTAATAATTCATATTATTACATTTGTGGCCTTTTTTTCCTTCCCATATTAGACTAGTTCTATAGTATTTTCGAACGTCTGAAGCCCCGATCGTTTTGGCAGTAAGTCAGATCTTCTAGTCTATGCTTGTATCTACTGTACATCTATGCATGTACCTTCGGTTCAGCTTCGCTATATAAATGCGTCATATCGGACAGGCATGTGGAAAATGGGAGCGTCTTAAAGTATGTGTCTCATTTCATCCGTATATGAGACCGGTCCTGTTAACCCATTCTGAACGGGAACCCATTTTGGTGTTGGCATCATGTTATGCTTTAGCTATTGAAAAATAGCAGATCTACAAGCTCATAGCGCGCCACCGAGTGGCGAGCTACGAGCTTGTAGGTCTGCTATTTTTCGAAAAATCGAAGAACGACTGACATTTTTTTAATCTGATCTCAGGTCAGAATGGGTTAATCAGACCAGTGTGTGTCCAGTGGAAACCTCGTATGAATCTGATCTCAGGTCAGAATGGGTTAAGCAAACCTCGCTGCTCTTTCATGCCTTGCTCATGTCACCATGGCAACACACCAACCCCTGCAGGCGGCTGCCAAACTGACAGTGTAAGACGGAGCACACACACATCCATCCATTCATCCACCCCCTCTGTTTCTTAAGCACACTGACAGTGGTTAGAGAGTTCATTCATTATAGTCATCATGCATCATTATTTGTCAACACTGCTATATATCCATATAATGTGCGTGCGTGCGTGCGTCTTTAATATTCCTATGATTATTCCTATGAGTGGCTATGATTGACCACAGTTTGAGGTCCCTGGGTAGGCAAGCTGGCCTGGCGGGGACCTTTATTGACAGTGAGTGGGCAGTGTGGGCATCTTGACAGAAGAAAAAGTAGAAGAAGAAGAAGAAGACATTGTACACATTTAGATTGTCTTTACTTGGATAATATGTATGCCTACAAATTATCTGTGTTACATAAGATAATCTTCCCCCTTTTTCTTGGTTTGTTTTTTCTTATTTTATTTATTTATTTATGTTTGAGGGGGGCGCTAGCGCCTCCTATACCCAGCTTTGTGTGTCTGTGTGTACCACGGAATGTGATGATATGATTGGCTGAGCACGGAATGTGACTGAATGTTTGATGATAAAAGCGTCCCTCACTTCACATGAGTGTGATTTTTAAGCGGTAGACCGCGCTAGCCCCTAAAAGAAATACGTCATAGGCCAGCCAAGTCTATGGATTTTTTATGTTTGTTATGAATTCCTTATCCCCAGTTTGTTTAGGGCAGTTATGATGACTAATGTTTGTTTGGTGGCAGTAAATTACAACGTCATCTGGCTGATATAAATACTGCCCTCGTTAAACATAGACATATATAAGACGCCCTAAAGGGCAAGGTCGTGACGGCAGACTGCTGGGCGAGCGCTGGCACTTTGGCATGCGGGGTCAGATCAACATATGGAATGAATTATGTACTGGCCATACTGTATATGGAGCGTGTCTTGACTCTTGAGTGTACAGGGTTTGATATGGTCAGATCAACATATGGAATGTCAAAACAGGTCAGTCCATATATGGGTTTGAGGTCAGATATAGAGTTGCTGGCCGGCTCCATATATGCAGATCTAGGTAATGATCCAGTCTTGCCATGAATGGTTATCCAGGGTTAGATGAGGTCAGTGTCAATGATCTTCATATGTGGAGATGGCCATATATGGTGGCGTGACATGTCACGAGGCGTGACCATAAATGGAGGTGTGATGTCACAAGGCGTGACCAAGGCATGATGTCACGAGGTGTGACCATATATGGAGGTGTGATGTCACACATATATGGAGGCGTGACAAAAACACAGGCTAGAGGCTCACCCACAATGCTGGCCAATGGAGAGCGATGTCGCTACGTGGTGGCCATCTTACTTCAGTCCAGCTCGCTCACTCATAACATTGTCTATGGGGCATGTACTTTTTAAATAACCACTCATAACATTGTCTATGGGGCATGTACTTTTAAAATAACCATAACTTGCAAAACTTTCAAACTATTTTCAAACGGTTTGGTTTGTTACAAACGTCAGAGACGTCAGAATACGTATTATATGCTTTTATATGACGTTCATATAAAAAAATAACATTAAGCAGATAAGCATCCTGAATCATAGCCACGTTCATAACGTTTGTAATCTAATAACGTACCATTATGAAAAATGAAAAATCTAATTCATGCTATGGGACCAATTCTTTTTTTTATCATTCACTGACAGACATATTTAATCTCCATACATAATTAAATAGTGGGTAAATTCAGTAGTAATTGAATTAATAAACCAGACTTTGAAATAAATCCATAATTTATTTTCATACATGCGATAGTAATTTTTTTGTTTGCCAAAGTATTCAATAATGTCTCCCGTACTTATATCTTCTACACCATCGACACAATAGCAAATTATACGCGGGGTTTGGAATAAGTTCCCTCATATCAATTTAAATTGCTATGACAATTATCTATTCATTCTACATATAAATATGCAAAGAGGAATATAACGTCCACATACAGGTTGAGGGAGACCCTGCTGTGCAGAAGATTGAAATGATCTATGCTCATTAACAGCCCCTCGTGCCGTCTAATTAGCATGGAATAGGACACTGAATCCAGCACAGGAGCCTTGTTATTTAACCCATTCTGACCGGGCACCCATTTTGGTGTTGGCATCATGTTATGCTTTAGCTATTGAAAAATAGCAGATCTACAAGCTCATATCGCGCCACCGAGTGGCGCGATACGAGCTTGTAGGTCTGCTATTTTTGAAAAATCGACTGAACGACTGACATTTTTAGAATCTGATCTCAGGTCAGAATGGGTTCATCAGACCAGTGTGTGTCCAGTGGAAACCTCGTATGAATCTGATCTCAGGTCAGAATGGGTTAAGGATAAAGCTCATCTCTCATTTGAATGCATTTTTCATAAGCTGTTCTAATTAAGTTTCATTAGCATTATTAATTAAACATGAAAAGCTTCTCA
The DNA here is from genome assembly GCF_963924005.1 of Protomyctophum bolini. Classification (NCBI taxonomy): domain Eukaryota; kingdom Metazoa; phylum Chordata; class Actinopteri; order Myctophiformes; family Myctophidae; genus Protomyctophum; species Protomyctophum bolini. The sequence continues at coordinate 36,747,073 of NC_137874.1, read as the reverse complement.
TTTCCCCTCCATGATGGTGTCTGCCTCGAAACAGCAGTGAATGACAGCTCGCACAAAGGCAGAGGTACAAATGCATCAAAAAACTAGTGATATCATGCTTTAACATTCACATGGATATACAAGAATGGGGAGGAAGAGACAACCCATCTGTTTAAGCCTCAATATCGTGTTTTGAAACATAAACAAGGCCAATATAAGTAACCACCTCTGTGTGAGCCGCTTTCTCAATATGACCATTTGAAGCTTTACACATTACAATTGGTGTCTGCAGTGGATTACAAAATACGGCTACACACCACAATAATGAATTGTTGGCATCGTTTGTTTATGTAGCATGCCTCCCAAAACACCCCGCTATTCACTCATTCATTCAGGGCTACCTCTGAAGGACATTCCACTGACCGACTACAAAAAGAAGTCCAGCTGTGTTATAAAAGATACATCACACCCAGGACACTGTCTGTTTCCCCATCCTCTCCTCTGGAAGAAGGTACAGGATGCGAAGAAACATACTGGGAAAAACTGCTTATTTCCAAGACCTGGGCCCCCACTGCCTAAGACTGAAAAAGACTGATTGCTATGGAATAGACTGATTGCTGTGAAATAGACTGATTGCTGTGAAATAGACTGATTGCTGTGAACAATAACCATGATGACAGACAGATTTTTCTTTTATATGCAGCATACTGCCAAAGAGTTATCAACTTACCATTGTTCTTTGAGTACATTGATAATAAAGATCTATCTAATACCGATTCAAGAATGTAAGTGCCATCATGTACCTGTAAGAACTCTCAAACTCAATATTACATTTGCTTATTATGTAGAATCTCCTATAGCCTAACGGTTAGGCTAGAGGAGATTCTACATGCTGCTCTGTGATTTCTCTTTGTCAAGAGAAATCAACTTTACAAAGAGAAATCACAAAGCAGTAAGCAAAAGTAACGGCTTGCTCATGGCATCACTCCAGTATTCTGTTTATAAGTTACCAAAGAAGAAGGGGAAAAAAGACTAAATGCACCCTGCAGGGACACATTACCCCCTTTTTAGCTTCTCTACTAGGCTACAGCAAACTGTTAGTGTTTGATTGCAAGATTTTACAGATTAATTTCAAGCCCCTAGCCAATGGCTGAGCTCTTTTAACCCCTTATTATATCTCAAGATCCTCAGGCAAGGCTTTGCTGTCAAAGTCTACAAGAGTGACTGGGCTTTTGTCTTCCTAGCTTATGGCCTTCCTGAGCAGCATAGAGTAGGCTGAAAAGATCAGCAAAATCTGGCCCTGAGATACCACTTACAATGATTATAGTTTGCAATATATCTCTACACACAATGATAACCGTTATCTAACTCTGAACCATAAGTCAGACTTGAACCTATGATACCTAAGCAATATACATTTCCTGTGAATAAGGGTGCATTGTCTTGTTCAGGACAGATAACACACATTGCTAGGTGTGGAGAGAGGTGGGGGACAACAACATATTGTGGGAACAAAATCCAATTTATTCCTCGCATGAAACAGCACTGGACAACATTACATACTGTAGACAGTAAATAGAGATTTATAACAGAATGGTTCATTGGAGTGTGCTGCAGTACGCAATTAGGAACTCTACATGAATGGAGTGGTATTCTACTTTAAGTGAGTGAGATGTTTTCACATGCTATCAGGTGGTCCTCAGAGATAGGAAATTCCCCAGTACCTTAAAAAAAGGGCGAAAAACATCAACAACATCCCAATGGTAAATCTAATTAAAATTTGGAGGCCAGATGTTTTTGCATCCTCTTGTCTTTCCCCTAATGTATTCTATTGGCAGCTTCCTGCCTCTGTTAGCTCAAGAAGTTATTTGGATGCACAATAAAGCAGCAATGTCCTTTCATTTTCAGCCAGTCAGTTCTCTGACAGGCATCATTTGGCGACTTTTCTAAAATGGCTGACAGTAGCATGGGATTATATCAGTAATGTCACAGTCTGTCTCTGTCTCACTCTCTGTCTCGTCTGCATTTGTAAATACCCTCTGAGAGCATTATGGCCGTTCGGATATTTAGAGTGCTCGGAGTACCGCCGTTCAAAACCTCTAGGCACTACACTCTGACAGCACTCAGAGTGCCCATCTGAGTGAAAATCCACTTTATCCAATTGTCTGAATGTGTAACAAAGCAGGTAATAATCACCCAAATACATGTGAGGAATTAATGTTTGTTTGAATTCAAAAGATGAAAATGGCAACATTAGCTAATGAGTATGTTTACAGTTAGTTATCTGTCCGTACACTGATTTCAGAGCACATTGTGATGTAAACCCAAGCTCTACATACCCGTTTCCACTCCCTTCATCAAACCCTGCATTTTCCTTCACCACTTTCCCTGATCATCTTGCAATCATTCTCTGCAAGGGATATGTTGCCATGTGTTCTGTATTGGCTCCCTTGCCAGTTATGGGATTTCTTTTTTGAGTCCCATCTCAGATTATCATCTACCTGCTCCAGTGTGTCATTGGGATTTTTGATTATTTCCTGCTCCTTTGGACATTTGCATGCAGGGTCAGACTGTCTGCCTGGTTTTGAGCCCCTGCCTGCCTCACTAAGCTGTAGAAGTATTGTCCCTTGCTATTGAACCAGCTCTACCTTCAGTTGTATGCACCTGCAGGGTCCTATTGTCCTGACACATCATAACAGTGGGATCTGGCCAACGATGCACCCGGCAGAGCAACTACAGTTCAAAAAGAAGGATATTGAGTTTGACCAGGCAGTAGCTCTTCTCAATGCTTCTCCCCCAAATCGGCACTCAAAACACCAGGAGAAGGTCTCGGCCCATCAGCAGTGGTTTAAGGCGGCCATAGTTAGGTAACTTTGTTCCCCACCTAGATGCTACCAATGAAAAGCTCAACAATTATCGGTGGGTGGGTGGGTGTGCGCGCGTGTGCGTATACAGTACACTTACAGTAGTGGCAATGTACAATCAGGTTGTAGTGTGCCTTACGAACGGGTATGATGTTTGTGGCATGTATGGCTGAATCTAGTTAGGGTACAGAGCTCAAGGAATGATTCACGTCAAATGGGCCATCATGCTTTCATGGGCGCTTTCATGAGTGGCAAATGGAAGTTTCGATAAAATACATGGCAGTGGATGGAGACGGCTGGGCCAGCTCAACACTATTTATGAACCGTTGTCATATATCACAGGCTGTTTTCTAATTACTTTCTTTTCGATGATCTAAAAAGCGGCAGGTCTCGTTGCTGTCTATAGAGGTATCGCTGGATTTGGTTGCCAGACAGGAAGCGGTGGATGCGATACTACTGCATTGGGTGGCATAAAGGTCAGAGGGCAGTTGTTACTGGAAGGCTGCCGGTTCAATTCCCTGGACATGCCCATACGGACATGCCCATGCTGTTCATTTCAGTGTATATGGACTGGACATGCACAGCCTGTCAACGCCAGGGACAAAAAGGGTATAGGTTTAAGCACTGCATTGTCAGCCCAAATATGTCACAGTTTTAAATGCCCGAATATGGACATGCCTGATGTCGCAATACCGACATCATAGCGGACTGACCTCTTACAGTGCTGGGTACCAAAAGCCAAACACATTGTTCCACGATTCATGATGAGACGCATGTTCTATAAAAGCCCCGATCGCCGCCCAAGAGGTCTTGCTGCTCCTGCATCACCTCAGGTCGTAGTTGTTGTGTGTCTTGGGACTTTACGGCAGGCACATTAAAGCGAGCTGGCATTTTAATTCATAAAGCTGCACTATTTTGGACTGTCCAGTGCAGAGACATTGCAAGGTGGTATATGATCATTGATCATGACTGTGCTTGAATTGTTGGACTTATGTCATTTTCTATGGAATTTAATTTTCCATGGCATCACAGTTGAGACATATACCTCCGGTATGTATTCTGTAGCATTTGTCACCTGTCCCAATGACACGGTGGCAAGAGACCTGGCCAGAGTTATCGTGGAGAAAAAGCTGGCTGCTTGTGTCAACATCGTCCCTGCCATCACATCTGTATATGAATGGCAGGGTAAGATTGAGGAGGACAGTGAAGTGCTGATGATGATCAAGACCAGAAGTTCTAAGGTGCCTGCTCTTACTGAATATGTCCGCTCTAACCACCCATATGAAGTGGCCGAGGTCATTAGCCTGCCAATCGACCAGGGCAATCCGCCCTACCTCAAGTGGATCGGAGACGTCGTTCCTGAATAACAAACAAACTGTGAATCAACAAAATGCAAATGCAGCTGCATTTTCATCATTCCATACAAACAATGTTAAGGAATTTATACTGGGCATGTTAGGGCACTCTGTTCGATCTGTACCAGTATGTACAGTACCAGTATGCTGTGAATAAGCATGGATTTAGAACGAAGATATATTTTGAATTGCAAGTATTTTCTTAATTTTTTTGTGTTGCAGCACCATTTGCTCGTTTGATTAGTAAACGTCATGGTCTTATTTATATAGTTGGGATCATCTAAGAATGCATGTGCCTGCTTAGATGTGCTTAATGCACCCTTTCGATTTTGAGAAATCTCTTGCAAATGGACATTTTTTGCACTTTGGGGGCACTATGAGGCCATGGAGTCACAAAGATACAAGAGTGACTAAATTAATCTGACATATATGACAGAGTTGTTTGTTGGTTTGTTTATATCAAGTGACAATGGAATGAAACATGTTCTTTCTCAAGTCCCCTCCCACCCCCTCAAATTGATCTGAGTGTGAACCCAAATGAGATGAACCATTATCATGCATTGAAAGGAAGGAACCATTAGTTGCATGTGTCAATACTCTACTACTAACATCTGGTTTGTTTGTTTAAGCCTTTGCACCTCAGTGAAGCAGCCCACTTTATTCCAGCACCATGCATTCATCAGACCTCCCACGTATATTAATACAGTACACATCAATAAATGGATAAAATGAGAACGATGTTAACAATAGTGTGCTATGCTTGGTCCTTCAAAGTTCGAATGACGGACTGACGAGGTTTAAATGGAATTTCTGTTACAAAACATGATTACAATAGGATCATTAGGAGGGCACCATATAAGCACCCTATTGTATGCTTCTGCCAGTTTTTTTCCCATTCAATTTGAATAATACCTTGCAACGAAAATAATCTCACTCCTGTTCACCAAAGAGGGGCACTATAGCAGTCCATTGAAAGACTCCTTTGTTTTTGCAACAATATGCATGAAACTGTCTATGCACAATCTGTGGACCAATATATAGAATTCAAGTTTGAAGTTTAAAAAAATGAAGCCTACTGTACGTGAGCCAATGAATATTGCAGAAAGTGTGGATTTCTACAAAAAGGCAAATAACTCAAATGTTTTCATAGAGCACCACAACACTTTGTATGCTATCAGCAGATACTGTAAGCATACAAAGAGGTTGATCCTCTAATACTGGCAGTGGCCCATAAGAAACACTCTAGGCCTAACGGTCGTGCCCAATTTCTCCAAACTTCTTACAGTGGTAGAAGGGGCACCCCCTATGACCACTGTAGAAATATTAAGCAGTTTGAATGGCAGTTTACACTGGTGTCAGTTTTGTAAGGAATTTCTCAGCCAGAATATATTAAATGGTGGAGATGACAGCAACATTTGACACGTCGATAGTACTGTCTAGAAGACGGGCTTAGAGATTCAAGTAATAATCAAGTGAAGCCTATACATTAAGCAAGTCACGCAATACTGTAATTAGAAATCTCTGCTGTCGGGAAGAAACCACCTCCAATCACTTTTCAGTAATTGAAAAATATACATTTTTTTATGTTTTGAAAACATACAGTACATGTTGTGACTTTATATAATTGTCAATTACTTCCATGAGAGGGGGAGAGTTGGCGGAGGACAGTTTGAGGGTCCAATGGAGTTAAGAGGTTTTGTCCGAAGCGCTTTTTAATACTTTCCATTGGTTCAATATTTACACACAGACTTAAAGGGTGTTCAAGAGCACTGATTTATGCACAAAAATCTAAGGTGGTGGTAGGTGGTTTCCTCCCGACAGTAACAAAATAAAAGATGATTCTTGAACCTTCCACACAATATTCACGTGCCCTGGCAACAATAAATCCCATTGCAACCGATCAGCCTACAGAAATGTGCATGTGCTTGAACCAAAACTGATTCTTCAGAGTGATGCCCTGGCCTAGATTCTAGGGCATCACTCTGAAGAATCAGCTATTTTTTTAGGGCCTATAGAACTATTTTTGATTCCACAAAGAACCCTTCAGACCAAGGTTCTTTAAAGAACCATTTATTTATGGTTCCCTAAAGAACACCTTTTAAACCTTACCAATATGCTTTGTTCTCTCTTTTTTCTCCACTACACCAAATCTCTTCGGCAAAAATAGCTAATCGAGATTGTACTGTATATCGGCTATTTTTGCTGAATGTTCGCCTATTAAGACAGCAACCAAATTGGGATGCTAAGATTTCAGTGGTTTACGGTGCCTCAAAGAACCATACAACCATTTCAAAATATTGACACAAAAAAGCTTTTTCATGGGGAATTTGAAGAACCATTCACTAAATAAAATCTTTTTTTAGTGAGCCATTATTTTTTGAGCGGTGCCTCTGCTCCAATACGCAGCTATGTGTGTCTGTCTGTCTGTCTTTGTGTCTCTACGTCCGAGCACAGACAACTGCAACACGGTAAAGGTCCCTGCACACTGGACGCGTTTTCTGATTTTTAACAGCGTTTTCCAGTCGGTTTTCTGAAAAAACGGTGGCACAGTTCGTACAAGGTCCTGGGTTCGATTCCCGCTCGGGACGCTGTGGGTGAAGGTCCCTCCCTTCGTGCAAAATACGCTCCTTTGTGCAAAGGTCCCTCCCTTCGTGAGGTGGAAAACTGTTGCATCAAAAAGAGTGTTTGGTGGTGGTTTGTCAAAGAGACTCTTTTAAGGCCAATATTAAATCATAATCTGAAATTGATAAACCACAGAGTAGCTGGAAAACTTAGATCTGGAAGATGAAAGGTTTGGTCAAGGAACATTTCTGAGTGTTTCAATCGCTTCAAAGCTTTTGGACAAAGGGAAACCTGCTGTGGCCTCCTGACTTGAAAGCTGGGTGAGGATTTGTCCCCTCGTTTTTGAGCAATGCCTTATACGTTTATTCATTTTCTTTATAGTACAAATAAGTAGTTTCAACAACTGACATATATTTTTTCAAATTGCCTTATCTGATGACTTCATGGATTACTTCATTTTTGGAAAATAGAAGATATACAATATTTGGTTTGATTACTTTTGGTTTACTTTTGGGATCTCTTTTAGGTCTGCAATACAGTATTTATTGTAGTTATTTAATATAACACAGACATACAATTTTATAGTTCTTATTGTTATTTGTTATTGTTATTGTAGCACTGAGAAAACAGTTGCGCCTTTCTTCGTCCTTTTTTTCTCTTTAAACTTGACTACGGTAGCGGTGGTCTCAAAAACATAAGGGAACTTTGACAGGAAAAGACTCGCTCACCGTATAAACAAAGAAGTAAAACTCCTTAGACTAAAAAGGAAAGTCTCAAGTCTAAGGAGTTTTACTTCTTTGTTTATACGGTGAGCGAGTCTTTTATTGTTATTGTATACATTGTTAGTACAACATTTACATTCAGCAGATGCATACCTTTCCCTGTACAATGTTTCCTAAATCACAAAAGGCTCAAGAATACATAATGACAGACAGACAGACAGACAGACAGACACCCTCACCTCTAAATAGGCTACATCTTTGGAAAGATAATTTATGCTTGGTGTGATCTATTATTATGTACTTACTGTAACACTTTACCAAATAAATTAATAGTGCTAATTAGACTGTGCTAGAGGCTGTTAATGAGCATATACAGTATCATTTCAATCGTTATATTTGTCTTTGCATATTTATATATAGGACTGAATAGATAAGTGTCATAGCAATTTAAATTGATATGAGGTAATGTATATAATTTGCTATTGTGTAAGGTGTATAACATATTTCCCCCCACTTAAAGACATTACTGAATAGTTTGGCAAACAAAAACAATCTTCATGAATTACTATTGCATGTATTTTAGTATATTATATAAAGAAAATAATTTATGAATTTATTTCAAAGTCTAGTTTATTAATTCAATTACTGGATTTGCCCACTATTTAATTATGTATTGAGATGAATTATGTCTGTCAGTGAATTATAAATTGGTCCCATAGCATACATTCTTTCTTAAATTGTGCAACCACTGGCTTCCTGGGTCTGAGCATGAAAATAGCATCTGGTTGGTTTTCAAATCCAAGTGTCACTGTTGTGCAGCCTAACACACACATACAAATTAACTGTATATACTGTATGATTTCAGGTGTAACAGTACAGTACAGTACAGTACAGTACAGTACAGTACAGTACAGTACAGTACAGTACAGTACAGTACAGTACAGTAGAGCTAGGGACCCCCACACTTTGTCATATCTCAACCGTTTCGAATGCAGGGTGGCTCGCCAGAACCGCCCCACCCCCCCCGGGCACATTCCTGGGGGTCTGGATGCTCCGGGGACCCCTGGGGACCCCCACGCGGTAACTCTGTCATTTCTCGACCGTTTCGGACGCGGGGAGGCTAGCTGAAACCGGGCCGGCACCCTGGCCGCGTGTTTTTAAAACATTTTAAAAAGCGTTATATATAGCGTTCCTGCAGGTCTGGAAGTTCTGGGGACCCCCCGGGGGTGATTTCTGTCATGCTGGTAGCACCTTCATCACTTTAACATTTTGATTTATGAAAAATACACTGAATGACACTGAACTCTCATGCTCACACCATATACATACACTAGCATGTCATGGCTTATGGCTTGTGTGGGTGTGTATATACATGCATACTCCTCATTTCTATTTATACTTCATTATCTATTTTTCTATTTATTTACTATTTATTACTGTACATACTGTACATTCTGTACATTCAACTACTAGTATATTTATTCCATTACTGCATTACTGTATTGCACTCTGGTTGGACGCCACCATTCATTTCATTGTCAAAGTATTTGTATACTATGTGCAGTGACAATAAATTGAATCTAATCTAATCTAATCTAAAATAGAAAAACTAAAAAAGACAGACAGACAGACAGATTTTGTGTATTTTTTTAATTCATGCTTGATGTGATATACTTTTATGTCTTTACCAAAGAAAGTAATTAAAACATAGTTTGAATCATAGAATTCACACACACTTCTTCATGTGCCTCTGCCAGTCATCCATGCCTACATATCATTTCATTTGATTGATGTTATTCTTAGCCACTTTGCTAACAATAACATGCTCTTATCAATGACAATTAACCTACTCACTTATATATTTGTTGTTAAAGATGGAGTGCCACCATTTTTTTCCACCCTAAAACATGATCATCAGGTATTATTACAATATAAGGGGGAAGAACTTTTTCCAAAAAGAGTAGAGTATTTGTTAAAATCATGCTTTTATGTGGACACGCCCACCAGTTCATTAGGTATGCCTGGTTTGTCTGGTGGGTGGTGATCCACCTGAACTGAAGCCGCACCCACAGCTGTAGTTGTATGATAAAGGGGGAGGGGTTAGGGGAGGGGCTGATAGTGTGGTGTCACTATATTACTGTTTACTTCATTGGCCCGTTTGACTGTCAAGGGTTCAGCCTCCAGGATGAAACCCTAAATACAAAGTTAATACACCATTGCACATAAAAACAACTCCAGGGTGTCTAATGAAGTACTGTCACCTCATAGAGACATGAAAAACTGGAAAAATACAAAAGTTGTGGCACTCCATCTTTAAGATTTGTAGCTGTCAGTCACACTCTCTCACGTACGCATGCACACACACACACACACACACACACACACACACACACACACATGCTGGGGAATTGAATTCATTTTTCTGTAGCACCATCTGACAGCATTATAAACATATTATCTCTAAGTCTCCTCAGTCGAGCTACCATAAGGAAACCAATTGTACTGTCATTTAGTTCATTTGATGGTTTAGGGCAACATGGAGATATTGTTCATTTTGAATATCTTTGCTGCTTTTTTTCTTGTTTGAGGGACTTTGATTAACACTAAATTGGTACTGAGCCTGACAGCCTGCTTACACAATAGCACACTGTTATGAATTGTCTGACTTTTTGGTGGTTTAAATACAGAGCTAAGAGGACGAACATGGGATTATTAAGTTATGTCAAGAACACAGATGTCTCTCGACATACACGAGGAGACATTACTGAAGGAACAGGGGCAAGGCCACTGCGGGTAGGAACAGGGTGAGGAACAGGGGCAAGGCCACTGCGGGTAGTCCACCTCTACATTACTGGAATAGGGGCAAGGCCACTGCAGGTAGTCCACCTTTACATTACTGGAGGAACAGGGGCAAGGCCACTGCGGGTAGTCCACCTCTACATTACTGGAGGAACAGGGGCAAGGCCATGTGGGTAGGCCACCTCTACATTACTGGAGGAACAGGGGCAAGGCCACTGCAGGTAGTCCACCTCTTGTTTCCATTAGATGTTTCAGTGATAACTAAGAGAGCTTTTGTTTCCCCTACAGTACGTCTCCTGACATTAGGCTATATCACATTATTAATGTTGCTCTCACTTTACACATGAGCAGATCCATTTCCTCAGCAGAAAGTCTCTTACAACTGTGATGCGTTTTGAGCGACTATTTTTGTTATTTTGACGTACTATGAAGTATTATAGTAGTAGTAGGAGTATACGTTGTCAAGTATTATTATATTATTATTATTATTAATTATTTAATTATTATGATTAAATGATTATTATTATTTAGTATTGCTAAATTACTACTTTATTACCAGTAAGACGCCCTGAGGGCGAGAACACTTGCATCCACCTGGGTGACAGCAGACTGCTGGGCGAGGGCTGGCGCTTATCTTTTTCAAGTAAAAATCTAGCAATCTAGATCTGACCCCATCAACATATGGAATGAATTCTGTACTGGCCATATATGGAGTGTGTCTTGAGTGTACATGGTTTGATGATGTAACATCAACATATGGAATGTCAGAACAGTGCAGCTCCATATATGGAGATCTAAGGGTTGCTGGCCGGCTCCATATATCAAGTTCTAGGTGATGATCCAGTCTTCTCCATCTATGGTTATCCAGGGTTAGATGAGGTCAGTGTCGTGATCTTCATATATAGAGACGGCCATATATAGTGGCGTGACGTGTCACGAGGCGTGACCATATATGGAGGCGTGATGTCACGAGGCGTGACCATATATGGAGGCGTGATGTCACGAGGCGTGACCATATTTGGAGGCGTGATGTCACGAGGCGTGACCATATATGGAGGTGTGATATCTCCATATTAAATAACAATGTGAGACATTCTGATTGGTCTAATATTTTTTCATCTAATTTAATATTCATGGAACAAAGTATTAAGTCAGATACAGTACTGTGTGCAGATGAAGACGTCACATCTCTCTTTATTCATTGGCCTTACCTTTTCCCGTTTCATCACTCATTCAGATACGGTATGACCACCAGGACAGGCGGGCTGGAATCAAACAGAACTGTACGCTTTCAACTAACTAATCAAAAGATGAAACAAGACAGTATCTCATCCTGCATGTCCTGTCCGTAGCCTGCACAAAACAAGATTAATTTCAGAATATATAAGGTTGAAAATAATTCTAATTTGTAATTGCACAGCAAGTAGTTTGCTGTGCACATACAGTGTGTGTGTGTGTGTGTGTGTGTGTGTGTGTGTGTGTGTGTGTGTGTGTGTGTGTGTGTGTGCGCGCGCTTGTGCGTGTGCGTGTGTGTGTGTGTGCGGCTGTGCACAGGTAATCTCAGACTTGAATCTTCACTCGGCGTGAAACTTTGCAAGCACACTCCCATAAGACCATGGAAGAAAGAGGCGTTTTTCTTTTCAAACTGGCCTCATGGTGGTCCTATAACAGCCTGCTCCACATTTTGGCCTATAACTGGATTCTATATGATGCATCTCCCCATATAGGATACGGCCATTTCTGTCTGACTATTTCTTTCAAATTCCATTCCAACTGGCTACAATTGTCTCTCCCCTGATATTCCCCAAATTTGAATCAAGCAACTCTAAACAATGTAGAGCTACAAATGTCACTGTTCGTTGCAGAAATGACCTTTGCCTCCTGGGAGTGTACTGCACTCTCAGTAGGCCAAGGAATAAACTTCACTCTATCTTTTTTTCACATCAGCCTCATGGTGGCCCTATACAGGCCACTTCACATTTTGGCCTATTTCTAAGGTAATAAGGTATAATCACTGTTAGTTTTAGAAATGGGGTTTTTTCCCCTCTGAATTGGAAAGTCTTGTGAGTCATGTGACAATAACGGTCGAACAGGTCATCATTCAATCGTACCCACACGTCTGTGATGTTGAGGGGCCTCTACAGCAGGGGTTCCCAAAGTGGGTTCTTGAGGGAGTTCCAGGTGGTCCCCAGATAAATTATAGCAAGGAACCAAATTGACCCTTATGGTTCTGTAACTCAGAGAGTGTAAGAGTTCAATTTACTTTGATTTTACAATATACTGGGGTTCCAAAGATAGAAATGGATGATGTCATCAAGATGTACTTCACAATGTTAATGGTTTTTTTCAGACCTCCAGTTCTAGGAAACACATAATGGGGGGGGACTTTTTTATTATTTCCACACAACAGCTCAGTATAAGCTCAGTGTAATCTAACAGTATATTAATGACATAGTAAAATGTTGAAAATGAGTGTTATTCACCTCAGTAATGGCCGCACCCAGGGCACCCCTCTGTGGATTTGTCTATAGGCAACCAGGCCTGGCTGGCTGGCAGAGAACAATTTCTAGTTTGCACATTGTGGTATAGCACTTGACCATTTCACAAACAGACAGGATATGAAGGAGGCACGGTGGCACAGTTGGTAGCACTGCCACCTCACAGCTAGAAGGTCCGGGTTTGATTCCTGCATGCCGTGGATGCTGGGGGCGTGTTCTCCCCTCTGTGTCATCAGCACCCATACCCTAGGTGGGTATGGGTGGCGGAGGGGAAAAGAACTGGTTGGAATAATCTCCCACTCGCTGTCCTACCAGGGAACCCCCCTGTCAGGTGATAAGTGGCCTGCTCACTTCTCATGTGTTGAAGGAAGCATGAGCTCAGTTCAAGGTTGGCAGAGGGAGAGTAGCGCCCAGCATTACAGCTTATAGGCATTGGCACTGGGAGAAAAATTGGGTTACAAAAATTGTGGGATAAAGAAAAAAAAAAAAATACATTTAGGATATAATGAGATATCCTGAAAATTATAATAATGAACCTACAGTAGCCTACTATGTATACAGCCTGCAGTGCCTGAACAAAAATAATAGTGGCTTGTGAACTAAAAGGACACTTTGTTTCATGCTATGCAAACCATTATTCTCCCAGCACTCATTTGTCAGGTAGCTGCAATGATGAGTTTAACTTTGAAAAATAACCATAATCGACCACTTGTGCTTTTGGAAGATAGGCACTTGAAAGTTTCTGCTCCCCAAACACACCACACTTGAAATTGAATGAATTACATTTTCTATTAGCCTATGCTACAGTAAGTGGTCCATATTGTAGAGAATGAATGTAATTTAAAATGTCGTCAAGGAGCTTTTATTTAATTGGTTTAAGATAAGAACAATCCATGTTTAGTAAGGGGGAATGTAATGACTTTGACTTAAACCAGAGGATATGTTGATATTCCATTCCATCCTTATAGAGATAGCCATAACTGCTGTATTATATTTGAACTCTATAACAGGTGCTCATCACCAAAACTCGAATATGTATGTGGCTGTGTGTGGGCGGGAGCTCCTCTGACATGATTGGATCGGGGATACCGTCAGTTTGAGTGGCAGCCCTTAATAGGAGCCCTGGAGAGGTAACCCAACAGCTGTGAGTCTGCAGCTAATGAGAGACAGGAGGAGTAGCGAAGATCACATAAGAAGAAACTCTCTGATAAACTGTTCCTTTAGAATGGCCATGGAATGACAGGGTATCATGTTTTCTCCAGAGAACATTACCGAAGGCTCTTTTTTGTGATAAACCTTGTAAGTTTTGACGTATTGCTTCTGGTTTGTTTCTAATGCTTATTATCACACTAGTGTCAGTGTCTGTCAGGTGGAAACTATGAGGATAATGGTTGTGTATGGTGGCCTTTGTTCACTGACGACGATTGACTAATGACAAAGCTGATTTATTGCAGTGAACAATGCATATGCATTATACAGTACACTGCAGTTTGAACTGATATTTTCACTGATTGTATCCGAGGAGCCTGCACGGTGCAGCCTTTGTTTTGTAGGATTAGAGGCCAATCTCCTCACTGGCAAGAGACCAAACTGAAAATGCACTGCTCCTCCAACATCAAACAACGTTAACAATCAATTCTCCTAATTTCCCGAGATGGCTGAGACAACCAAATTATTTCCCCCACTCATAGTAATTGCCGGAGGGTGGCGCCAAATGAGTAAGTAGCGCTCACATAGGCTACTCACTCTCAGACCCAGATTCCACGATGATAAATGGAATCCTCCAAACCAACCAAACACCAAAGTAATGTATTCGTACATCTTACTTTCTATAGGTATCTGTCTACTACATACATTACATATATAGGCTCTCTGTTTTTACCGATCTCGCACAATATCCATTTAAGAAACATTCGGAAGTGTTGCTGACCATAAATTATATAATATACTAAACCTTTGTTGTTGACCTTATGTCAGTGTCAGACTCAGTGCGACTGTCTTTTAATGCACAGGTCTGGAATGGTGACAAGTTTTAAATGTCATTCTCCAGTGATTTTTCTGGACGTATAAGGAATGCGAGTGAAGTTGTTCTGTGCTGCGGTGACGGCCGGGGAGCCCCACCTCCTCCCACGCTCCGATGAGCGGACTGTAGAGAGGGGGCAAGTAACCTACCGACAGTTTCTCATCAGTTGCTCCCAGCGAACGCTACAGTTGGGCTTCGCGTTCAGACCCGGGGTCTTTATTTTGCGAGAGAGAGAGAAAAAACACAAGCTGCATTTAAAATGTTCTTAGAGGAGTCAGTGCGTCCTTAGAGTGCGCTTTCCTTATAAGACACGAAACGCTTGATAAACTTGGACCGCGGGGGATGTGCCAGAGTGCATATCTTGGCAACGATCCGCCAAGAATTGAAAATGGCTTGCAATAGGTTATTCGATGGAATAACGCGTTTATTTTTGCAACGATATCATAAACGAATCTGACACAACCGGTCATTGCCTGCAAATATTTTTTTTTATGGACAAATATTTTATTTTGAACGATATATGGATGGCTGCCAAACGACTCCACGAATGGATTGCACAATTTTGATGGGGAAGTTATAAATCGTTTTTAATGGATTTGCTCCCTGCTGAAGTTATTTTGATAATACCGTAGCCTACAACTGAGGTGACGATTGGAGGGTTGGACACGGAGATCACCGGGAGAAATATCACTTTACGGACGGATTACGCGACAAGAGCGCTCTCTGACAAGTCTTTGGCTCAGGTATTGAAATGATGGCAATATCAATTAAAACTGGTTTAGATGGTTATTTTGTTTTTGGAACGTTTAAACTGTAAGGTGGACAGATGGACCACCAAGTTCCATTTGGAAAATATTTTCTAAAGTCTATATATGGCTTATAATATACCTGTAGACCTACAGCAATGTTCCCCAAACAACTTCCTCGGTATTATGATGAGCTTGTGTGCAAGCCGGCAGGCTATAGCCTATCCTGTTTCTTCGACATGTTACAGGTTGTGATGTAGGACAATTAAGTAGCCTAAGCTAGACCGGCAGACCCATATGGGAGAGAGTGATGGCATAAGTGATAAGACACGCTGCATTAAAAGCACATCAAGAGACGAGTAGCTAAATACAACCGACATAAAGGTGTATGTGGAATCACTTCATGTCTGTTCATTTAAGTGTATATGCGCTTCGCAATCATCATTTGCCCGCCGGCCTACTAAGGGATCTGTTAATTTAATTATTCCAATCTGATTTCGTGAAGCAGAAAATGTGAACCATTTGCCTCATCTCGTAGCCTATATATCCACCACCGTGTTGCATGGTTGCATTACATTCTTTGACTAATCATAAACGCTGCATTAAAAGATTTGAGCATTTGTTCAAATGACAGTTAAGAAAAAAAAATTAACCACCTAGTTTTGTAGACTGATCAGAAATACATTTGTTAAAATTCGTATGTTATTCTGTACATACATGATGTAGCCTACTATACCATCACATCCACACAATCTATTCTCTCCTTTGGTGAGAGGTTGGGACGCACTGAATGTGGGCACTCTTCAACGGTAACATTTTACAGCGCTCTAGTTTATTCTGCATTTCATTTGTGACGTCTGCCAGTGCTCCCACACCAGGCCATCAAAGCAGAATGTAGGCCTGTATAGCCTTTGATTCCAGAAAATGTGTTGTGCCTGTCTGAAAATGTATATAGGCTACTAATAGTTGGGTTGTTTTTTTAATGCAGACAAATGTAATGTAATGTAGACAAAACTTGACCAAGAACACTTCATTTGATTGTCGGTTGTAAATTATGTATTTAGGTCGATGGATGATCCGTAGGCCGACTAAAGCCTGATTTGAACTTTGGTGATACAATATTTGATGTATAGCTCGACAAAGGTGCCACATAGACACAAGACAACACTTAATCATAATTAGATATGTTAATTTGGTTGCATGATGTCACGTCACATGATATTGTCAACAAAGAATAAATTAGGCATTATTTCACTGCACCATGCCTTTGTAGGCCTACTTAATTGTACACTTTAATACACAAGGCAAAACTGATACTGCATAACCTGTTGCATGATGATGGTGGTGGGAGGGCAGTGTTGCAGTGTTGACTGTTGATTACATGTCTGGATATTGAGGCAATCAATAGATCTATGCATTCCATTATGTGTCAAAGCTGGACATCAATAATCGGCTTGCATTATATACAAGAAGCTGTAATCTGAGTTTATCAGAGCATCTCAGAGGAGATATGGAAGATCTGGTTAGTATAATGGTGCTTAAACGGCAATGAGTCAGTAACAATAAGGAGAAGATTATATCTCACCTGTAATCGGCTCAATTTGGACGAAAGGAGCACAACGGATACCTTTTCTCTTGTGAAAACAAAACATGCGGTTCGAATCAATGAGTTGACGGTATATGCATACAATATTTTTGACATATTGCTAGAGCTGTCGAAAGGGACTAGTCTACAGACTGAATGTCGTGCAGTCACTCACTGTTTCCTCACTTAGCATCTTGTCTGTTTCTATAGTAACCAGGCCAGGCACGCATCATTTACTTTGAATGCAAATTTTATAGTCTGCTTGCAAAACAGGACACATTTTAGTTTAGTCCTCAGCTTCCATCGCTGAAAAGTTGACAGCTATAGTACTTATTAATACTTATAGAATAAATTATTGATTCAATATTAATCTCTGCTACGATTTCACCCTTCAGAATTCTATATCATTTTTTATTTCTAGCCTCTTTTTCCTACATGCGTAATGTGATCTTAATGTGATTCAGTTGATGGGGTTCAAGTGATCAGTAAGCAATGACATGTATAGGCTTAGGCTATTGCATTCTGGTCGTATCGTATGATGGTGTCACAAGCCAAACATAGCCGATCTAGATCAGCTATTTTCCACGCTGAACTAATCAGGCCTTAGAATTAGATTATGTTCAGAACCGCTGGTTTATACAATGTTATATTGTTGTTGTGTAATATATATAGTATTGTTTAAAGGCGCAATTTACCCATTTTCAACCTTATTCTAGTAGAATTGGCCTCACTAATGGTCAATATAAGATGGCACAATTTCTTTCTACTCACCAGTAAGACGCGCAAACGCGGGAAGCGAACGCAGCTCGTACATATTTGGGTTTTGGACGTATAGCTGCTTTGGGGACTCCTTATATGGTTATGGCTGAGTCATGGTGACGTAACAGTGGGACAGACACTTGCATCAATCACAAACAAATCACTCAGCTCCATATATGGGCACAAAAGCGGGACAGACAGACAGACAGACAGACAGACAGACAGACAGACAGACATGATCTGCTAGGTCTCATAGTAAGTGCTCACTGAATTCGCAATTATGCATGTTATTGGTAGGCTATGAGCAGTTTAGAAACTACCAATGACATCATGGATGGGGATTCCAAGCTAATGGAAACTACAGCCTTTCTCTTCCTGCAAAGTTAGCATGCTGAAATAGAAGCCATTGTTCTTGCATTAATAAGAAATAAGTTTGATATCTTGTTTCAAATGAACAGACCCGAGCTGTCCAAAGCCCTGCTCTGAGACACAGAGTGAAAAGACAGAAATGGTGCCATCTTATGATGAGCATTAGTGAGGACCAATTATATGAAGATGGATTGAAAATGGTCCTTTAACATTGGGATGCCAAGGTTAAAATGTTGAATACAGAATACACTTAGTTCATTCTACATTGTGGGCAACTTTGCACATCAAACTTCTAAAAACTGAGTTGTAGTTTTTAGCTGACCTCTCGACCAAAACATCAATTTGCAGTCTGGATTAAATGTCATAATATTCTTTTCAGTATGCTCAGAAATATTCTGAAATCTGATGTACTATTTGATAAATTATAGAGCTTGCATTATATTAACTATTACAAAATACAGTATCTTACAATTGTTGAATGCAGTAATTTTACTAGAACTAGGCTATGACATTTTTGAACAACTGGCATACTGTTCTATGTAACATTTTATCACAAAATACATATGATTCAATTTAATAGGCCTATAGTTTTACACAAAGCTTGGTTGGTAGTATATTTGTGTAATAAAAGCATACACACCAGTTTATATAGTCAATTGTATTGCATTATCAGGGAAAATGTATATACAGTATGTATAGCTATAGCCATCTTTGATTTGGTGTTGTAGAAGTTAACAAAACTACTATCATTGCAATTTGTTAAAAACGACTTGTGAGCAATATTCTGCATTCCAAATCATTATAATTCACACCAAGCTGACTGACCTGAATACATTTCATTGGGAGTTTAAAGTGTGGAAAAGACTCAAAGCATGATGATGGGGTGGAATGTGCCATTAATTTAAAGATGGCAGTAGAGTTTTGCTCAGGCTTCAATGATAAATAGATCATAATAATTATCTCCTTGCAAAATACTGTAATGTTGTTACCTTTAATGAGTGTTGGAGAGTCTTTACTGAAGGACAGTCTGGTTGGTGGCTTTATAAATACAATTAAATCGGAAATATGTTACAAGGGAAATTGGTAATAGCTCATTCAATTACATTTGTCTTGTTACCCTCTTGTAACATACTGGTCACCTTGACATGCCAACATCATGATGGGAAGAGATCTGTTTTGGAAAGTAAAATATTGTGCTTGGATTACACTTATCCCATATCCATAATTGCATGGACAGTGACACATTGATCTTTAGGTCTGCACTCTTATTACTTATGACCAATAAGTATGATGAGCATAAATTGCAGATTGTTCGCTTATAAATAATGTAATGCATGTTCCACCATGCATAACAGAACGGAAAGTCAGACCTAAAACAATTTATTATTCACGGCCCGTTCGTTTCAAGGTGTTAAAAGTATTTCCTTTCAGAATCAGGCCCCTCATATCAGGGCTGATTAAAGGTCATTGCCTTGAACATGACTGTAAACAGACTATTTTTGCTACGCTGCTCATTTACGAAAAGGTTGTAACTGCTATAAAATCCAGGGACTTTTTTAATGCTAAAGCGATGATGCACTGTATAATGACCAGGTTTATTAATTTTGGAATAATGATTGTGACCTATGTGTAGAATACATTGCATATTTTATGTAGGCCTATGTACCACCAGAGTACTGTCTTCCTCAAATTTGAGTAGTTTGATACTAGACATATGGCTGGATGTGTAATCAGTAGTTTACGTAGAGAATCCCCCCCCCCCCATATGCAGTACACACAGGGAGGGGTTCTGTTCAGACAGATATCGATGTCTCCACCATATGAACTGCCTTATGTCTGGGCCAAGCTCAAGATCCACCAGGAAATCGAGGTGGCAATTTCAAGCATTTATTGTAAAGTAATTCCAGAATGCTGGTGTTCAGTGCAGAGTTAAAGTCAACAAATGGGCTCCTGGCCTGGAGGTGTTCTAACGTTCCCGGACAAAGTCTTGGCACTTGGTGACTTCATCTTCTTACTGACTGAGTTGCTTGGCAGGCAAACTGCCCGGGGGTTGAGGAATGAGTGTGACACTTCTAAAGTTGCACTGTACCTGGTGCTTAACGTTGTAGCCGCTTTGTTCTTGGAAGTTGTTCACGATTCTGATTGAATGCTTGGGCCAGCTGGTCTGCGCCATACCTGAGGGTCCCAGGTGAGGGTCCCAGGTAAGACAGGAAAGTTTCCGTTCCTTCACTTGTGTGATGAGCAGCTCAGCTCTGGGCGTTGGGCTGTGAAGAGTTTTGTGCTGAGCAATGATCACAGCGTCCCTGAGACAATGTTGACAGTCTGCTCTTGCACAGGGACTTAGAAACTTTGACTGCCTTGTTGAGTTGGCTTTTGGCCAGGTGGTGTTCATCTCTACAGTATGTTATCATCCTTTTTAAACCATTCTGACCATGAGATCAGATTCTAAAAATGTTTTCTGAAAAAGCTATGTTTCTATGTCAGTCGTTCTTTGATTTTTCTAAAATCCTACAAGCTCGTAGCGCACCACTCGGTGGCGCGCTATGAGCTTGTAGATCTGCTATTTTTCAATAGCTAAAACATAACATAATGCTAACCAAAAGGGGTTCCCGCCCAAAATGGGTTAAATCCATGTATATCACCCAGAACCATTTGAGTGAATTGCATTAGCTACTGTACAGTATGTTATCAGAGATCCCTGCTATGTACAGTAATAGCAATGTAAGAAGTTTTTCAGAAAACTTAGAATCTTTTAGAATCTGCCTTCAGTCCTAAATGGGTTGTCCGGTAAGACCTGTGTTAAAGTCCACCAGCTCCACAGTTAAACCAAGACAAAAATCCTCAGGGCTAAATTAACTCTTGAGAATGTTGGACCCATTTTATATTCTCCAAGATAAATTAACAAACACCAAGGAGTTTACAGTGAAGTTTTGCAGAACAAGCTTGCTCAGATATGGGCCATTGTTGGACTATTTTGGTGGTTGTGATTCATTCATGTTGTTGCCCAGGGAGTGAACATTGCAAAGTCATATTCTAGGAAGTGCCGCAAGGAACCCTTACATCCCCAGGGGAGACTTTCCCCTTCAACACAAAATGCACTACAGTACGTACGTTCGTTGTGTGCAAGATTTCCCTCCGGCTGTTTAGTGTTTTATTAAATGGTCTACTGGACTGATCAGAAATGATTCTGAAGGCCATAACATATGCTTTCAATGTTTAGTCAGGTCTGTTTTGAAATTGAACACAATTGTTAATGTAAACAAAGATCACCGCTTCATGGTTGCTGCAAGGCACACTGCCATCTGGAAGACGGGCACAGTGCCAATTGTAAGACATGAGCGTGTCAACCATAACGATCATGTCACTAATGCTAGCAATGCAATACTTTTCATAAAGGAAGCAATGTGGATAATAATAAACAATACTCACTAAGTAATATGTTTAATAGATGTAAATGGCATTCAGTCATTTTATATCAATATAATTGTGACTGCATGCATGCTTGTATATATGTACAGTACATAGTGTTATTTTTTGTCTTAAATGAACATTGATTTAGTTTAGCATAATCTTGGTTAATGCCTTTGACCTAATTCAGGATTGTGACTTGCGGCATTTTGATGGCTGCCAAATTACAGTCCCATGTTTCTATGTCAGGCAGCTCTCAGAAACTTGGTTCTGTTCTGCTCATTGCAGTCTCTCTCTCTCTCTCTCGACCACACAAACACACACACACGCTCGCACACTGTTCAAGCCAAATCGACGAGTGGCTCCCCTACAAATGTAAAGGGGACACATCAATAACCAAGCAATTAGTACATCAATAACCTGCACTTCCAATTTTAACGAATTCAGAGGAGTTGGATTTGTGATTGGATTTCTATATATTTATTTTACTGTCTAGGGTAACACATTTGCTTTGTCCTTCTTTTTGAACATTGTTTCATGCAAGGAGCAGAGCAAAATACATTGATTCAAGTTTTAAATTATGCACTGTCCGCTCATACATTCTCTTAGACTTGTTTTTCTCTCACGCACAATACACAGAAGGGGCTTCCAGCCTGCAGTCTGTACAGAGAGCTTACGCAGAATTTAGAATCACCTCATTATACACCGCAAAATACCCAGTGTTTGTTTAACTCCAACGGGTGTGCAGGTCCATGTGGTATGGTATGGTACCATTTCTGCATTCTTCAGTTAAATGTACATGGACTTTACTCTGTATGTACAGACGTACTGTACTTTCTACCTTTTGTGTGCGCACGCACACCACACGCACGCACGCACGCTGTGCAAAGGTTGTTATAAGAAACTTCACCTCAATAAACTATCTGAAATATGCTTCTATTTCAAGTTACCCATAGAACTCTTCACGCATAGGAGATAATTACAGTCAAAAATCTGTTGCAGCGTGAAAAAGTCAGAATTCTTTAGCTGCGGGGAATATGAATCAAAGAATATGCTAAAATGGTGGGTAGTAATTAATGGGGAAACATGGCAGCATAAGAATCAAACATGATCATTACAGTGTTTAAATTGGCCAATAACAACGGAGCAGAGATGGAAATCCCTGCATTGCGCATTGATGTAAGCTGCATGAGGTGATAAGGGATACCCCCCCCCCCCCCCCCCCCCCCTGTTAGAGAGGTGATAATGATAAAGGATAGGCCCCCAGTTAATGTCCTCCGGGAAGAGGAATGCCTTTATTTATTTTTGGGTCTTCCATCGACAGATCTTGGATGTTCATGACATTTATGAACTGTGAAATCCTCAGTGTTCAGTTAACACCAGAGTGTACACGTCATTCATCCGTTCTGGAGACTCCCATCCAGGTCAGGACAGGCTTCAGACTTGGCTCAGATTAGCGGATCCGAATCAATGTATTGAAAGTGACAATCACGTTTAATCAGAGCATTCAATGCTCCAGTAGACACGTCGTCTACTGACCTATCGCAACCATCTCCAACGTTATATTGTGATGTTTTGGAGGAATTCAGTACTTGCGTTCTGCGTTGATCACGGTTACTGCTTTGACAGTGGCGACGTGCGTCGTCTGACATTATAACCCCAAAACTAAATCTACCCCTAACTCTAAATCTAACCCTAACCTCAGTCCCCTAACCTCATATCAGTTTTAACCGGCCACGTAGACAACGCACGTCATCGCTCGTAGCAGTGATCAACCGCACAGAATGCATACTGAGATCTGGTAGTTCAGTAGACGGGTCTACTGGAGCATTGAATGCTCTGATTAAACATGATTTTGTCCCTTTCAATGCATTGATGGCATGCGAAACGGGCGCTCAGATCTGAACCCACTGCATGCCCTTGCTGACGTCGTCAACCCACGACCTTCCGCATGAATGGCTTGGGTCTGTGTCATACTGTCATTATTCCGACGGCGCATTATTCCGACCGTGCGTTGTTCCGACTCACCCCATTACTAACTCTGTCCCTAACCCAAACCGCATGCGAAGCCACGCAGTTGGAATTACGAGCGGATCCCAAAAGGCTTATGCTCTAACCGATATTGGTCATTCAAATCCAGTCCAATCCAAGGGACTTACAGCAGTGGTTCCCAAACTTTTCAATTGTGAAGGACCCCCAAATTGACAGTAATTAGCCCGCGGACCCCCATTTGAAAAATATATTCCAGGGCCCCCCATAAGAGAAGATGTTTACGGCTCTAGCAGTGATTCTCAACCCGTTTAATTTCAAGGAACCCCAGTTTGACATGCATATTAATCTACAGACCCCCATTTAATGGCATTTCTATCTCTGGGACCCCAATTTATATTGTAAAATCAATGTTAATGTAACTCAGAGTGTACAAATGGACCTGTTAGGGTCCATTTGTTGGTTCCTAATTGGTTCCTAACTATCATTTAGCTGGGGACCCCTGGAACTCCCTCAAGGACTCCTGGGGGTCCCCGGACCCCACTTTGGGAACCATTGACCAGTGTATGTAGTCATTCAGTAGGTGTTTAGGCCTTATCATTTTTAATTTAAAGGACTCAGTTTCATATGCATTAGGCGACGAATGACTAATGACAAATGTAATAACAGTTTTTCGCTGAGACCCCAATCTACAATATATAAAGAAAATAAAATCCCACTCTGAGAGTGTACAAATGGAACCCTGTAATGGTCCATTTGGTTCCAAACTAATCATTTAGCTGGAGGCTCCCTGGAACACCCTCAGGGACCTGTGTTGTGTCTCCAGACGCCACATTGAGAACCAGTGCCTTGACAAATCCGTATAGGTTTGTGTTCGAGGATATGCTATTCTGTTGGATTTTGTTTCCTGCTTTCCTCAGACATTTAATGATGTCGAGGAATGTTCTGTAATATTGAGTCTCTTAGGCTGTATGAAGTCCTTGTATCAGATCTACATTTTATTGTTCTGCTGCCATAATGCATACTAGCCCTCCAGCTTGTTTTCTGTCTTGAACGCTCTAGATATTTCCACAAAATGAAATTTGTATTAAAGACGTATTCATTACAGCTCCAAGACAAAAAGAGAAAAAAAGAACATGCTGACCTATTGTTATAACATTTGGAAACGCTTCTGTTGAAACAAATGAAATAAATGGCTGCAATAGTTTTCTTTGCTAACTGTTGCACTGTGCTTGCAGGGCGTCTGCATTTTGGAGTTTTATTTATTGACAAGTACTGTATATTATGCCTGTTTTACACTTGTGTGCAGTGTGGGAAAATAATGAGAGTAAAGTAATGAAAAAATGACAACTTTTCTGTAGTAACAAGTGATATAACAAATTATATCACTTTTATTTCAGAGATGAAAACACTGCTAGTGTAGGATGCAGAAAAGACAGGAAACATAGTACATAGTAAAGCAAAGCTATTTTTGAGTTAAAAGGATGCATTTAGACTACTAATTGTGTGGGGTGTAATGGCCACACTCACAACACAACTATAATTGGGCATGCCTTACACAGAACTCTGTATATTGGCATAAGAGGAACACGGAGTACTCTGACAACAGGTACAATAGGTAGTCCCCACTGGGTGGGGCGTGCATGCATTCCCAACTTGCATCGTTCCGGACTTACATTGTTACCAACTCCTGGTCTGGTGTATGAAATGCAGTGTTAAGCTTATGTGATGCTGTCTGGGTACATACAGTAGTCCTCTTCATTTTGTTGTTGTTGTTGTCCTGTAGTATATAAGTTGCTACTGTGTTTTGATCATGCAGCCGAAATGTTTTCTTGTCTGAGAGGTGAAAGGTTCTCAACCATCGCTGAATGTCTTTGTCACTCTCTTTGCGTGACATCCAATGTAATGCAAGTGAGTGATTTGTCAGCATTGAAGATGTCATTTAGTAATAGAGCAAGTGCTTTCTATTAAATGTTGCAGTCACAATGTGGTTTTTCAGAAGGAAATGCAGTAGTTAAATGTGGATTTGTTTATCATTTACAGGCAGACCATCTGAGGGCGAAATGGATCTGAATTTTGGAGCAGTGCTTCTGTGGGTGCTGGTGTTGGACTGCGGTTGGACTGAAGCCAGTATCCTGTATCGCGTCCAAGAGGAACAGCCTCCCAACAGTCTCATAGGCAGCCTAGCAGCAGACCAAGGGCTGCCAGATTCAGGCCATCTCTACAAGCTGGAGGTCGGGGCGCCTTACCTCCGCGTCGACGGGAAGACGGGAGACATCTTCACCACGGAAGTCCCTATGGACAGGGAAACCTTGAGGGACTGCCGTATGCTACCTAAGGGTAAGCCATGCTACCTTGAATTTGAAGTGTCTGTGACGGATCTCATCCAGAACCAGAGTCCACGGCTCATCGAGGGACGCTTCGAGGTGCAGGACATTAACGATAACACACCCCAGTTCCCCTCCTCCGTGCTCACCATATCTGTCCCCGAGAACACTCACATGGGGGCGTTGTTCTCCATACCCGTCGCTACGGACAGGGACTCTGAGAGGAATGGGGTTGCTGACTATGCTCTCACAGCAGGGCCAGATGCAGCGACCTTGTTTGGCTTGCAGGTGGCTGAGGACAGGGGCGAGAAGCTGCCCCAGCTCATCGTCCTGGGCAGCTTGGACCGTGAGCAAAAGGATTCCTATGACCTGACCATTAAAGCGGTTGATGGAGGAAATCCTCAGCGCTACAGTAGTGCTTTGCTGAGAGTGGTAGTCACCGATGCAAACGACAACTCCCCCAAGTTCGAGAAGTCCACGTATGAGGCGGAAGTGTCCGAGAACAGTCCTGTGGGGCATTCTGTGTTGCAGGTAAGGCTGTGTTTCATTGACTTCTGTCATGTGCTGCATGCTGCTTATTATCATTTATTTTTTTCATTTTCATTTGCTCAATTCCTTTTTGGACCAACTTGCAATAGTGTGGTTTGAAACTTTAATCGCAAGCAAATTATCTTGTAGTGTTGTCTGCAACTGACAAGCGAAGTATTACTCAGCTAGTAGTACAAAATAATAATAGCCTTTTCGCATAATTCTCTCCTTGAGATGCATAGATTGCGTTTCTATTTCCAAATCCAAGAAAATCTCCCTTTATAGAAAATAAAATGAATTCTCTCTGGATATTAGTTTATATTCAGTGGAAAAGTGCTTGCTCTAAATTGAGGGCTAGAGATCTCTCTCTGATATGAAACTGTTATGTAATACAGGCCACAGTTAGTCCTTAAGGGATGTCCCATTTTCTCTGTTTCCTGATTCACTGGTTATTTGATTATTTGTTTCATTTATTTATGCTACTGCAGTCCTGCAAGTATTTTACCATGACTAAATGTCACGTGTAATTAAATCTTGATGTTAATTTGATATGTGTTCTATTGATTTGTGGTGGCCACTGGAAGAAATTCACTTAGCTTGAGTGAAACACAAAGTTAAAATTCATCATCACTGTTAGTGAACTAATAACATAGCCACATAGTGCTCTGAAATGTATGTGATGTAACCTGTCATCTAATAGCAGTAGGATATGCATTGATTAAGTCAATATTTTGATTTCTCTAGCCCAACTCCCTCCATTTTTTTGTTGAAAAAAAGTTCAATAGTGAATGCAGTGGGGAGGGGAAGTAAAATGGTGCGCACGTACGCATGCACGCACGCACGCACGCACACACGGTGTATAATCATTATGACAATTTATTTGACAAAGATCTGCACACATTCCCTGAATTGTTCCCCTTGATTCAAACCTTTAACCACAGACATTCTTTTTCATTGTAGGTCAAAGCAAATGACTCCGACCTGGGCCCTAATGGAGAAATTGAGTACACACTTCACCAAGCATTAGACCCAGTGCCAAAGCTCCTTCGAATCGACCGGTCCTCTGGCGTTATATACGTCAAAGGATCACTGGACAGGGAGGAAATCAGCAGCATGTCTTTCTATGTGGTGGCACGGGATAAGGGCCCACAACCTAAAAGCTCTAAAACCTTCGTAACTATCGAGGTGACTGACCAAAACGACAATGCTCCGGCAGTGGAAATCCGAGGGATCGGTCTCGTGACTCACAGCGAAGGAGTGGCTAACATATCGGAGGACATGCCCGTGGGTACGGCTGTAGCTCTGGTGCAGGTCTCTGACAGGGACGAGGGAGAGAACGCCGTTGTCACCTGTGTGGTGGCAGGGGACGTGCCCTTCCAGCTGCGGCCCGCTAGTGACTCCTCCACTGACAGCAAGAGGAAGTACTTCCTGCAGACCACAACCCCTCTGGATTATGAAAGGGTGAGGGATTACCGTGTGGAAATTGTGGCTGTTGATTCTGGCAACCCGGCGCTTTCCAGCACCAACTCATTAAAGGTGCAGGTGACTGACGTGAATGATAACTCTCCCATATTTTCCCCAACCCTTTTTGAAGTAGAATTTCCAGAAGAGAATCAGCCAGGGGAGAGGGTGGTTGATGTGACGGCTCTGGACGCGGACAGTGGCACTAACGCGGAACTCGTCTATAGCATTGTGGGGGACTCGTCCATCAAGGGCCTGTTCGAGATTGACCCAAATTCAGGAGAAGTGAGAGCCCGAACCCCACTAGATCGAGAGCATAAGGAGCACTATGAGTTCCGGGTGAGTGCAGCAGATAAAGGTTCACCAAGCCATAAAGGAACAGCAACTGTTGTGATAAAGGTTCTTGACCGCAACGACAATGACCCCAAGTTCATGCTAAGTGGCTATAGCTTCTCGGTCTTGGAGAACATGCCCCCCCTTAGCCCTGTCGGTATGGTGACAGTCATGGACATGGACGAGGGTGAGAATGCTTTTATTCACCTCTCTGTGGAGAACGATGGGGGGAAATTTGTGGTTCAGAATGGAACGGGCACCATTCTCTCCAGCATATCGTTTGACAGGGAGAAGGAAAGCAGCTATACCTTCCGCCTAAAAGCAGTGGACGCAGGGGAGCCCCCCAGGTCTTCGTATGTAGGTGTAACCATCAACGTGTTGGATGAGAATGACAATGACCCTGTGGTCACCAAGCCGTCCAATTCATCCTTCAGGCGCCTGTCTCCTCTGGCGACACCAGATAGCCATGTGGAGTTAGTGGAGGCGGAGGACCTGGACAGCGGGCCGAACGCAGAGCTGGCCTTTAGCATCACAGGTGGAAATCCTTACCAGTTATTCCGCATCTCCCCCACCAACGGCGAGATCACTCTCGCCAAGGAAATGTCCAGAAAACATGGCGGGCTGCATCGCCTGGTTGTGCGGGTGAATGACCGGGGCAAGCCGTCACGTCACACCACCGTCCTAGTTCACATTTATGTCAATGAGACTATTTCAAATGTCAGTCTAGTGGAGGCACTGGTGGGGCACAGTCTCTACACGCCGCTGGACAGAGACATCGCCGGCGACCCCGACAACGGTCTGGCTGCTCAACGCAGCAACATTGTTTATGGCAGCCTTGCCGGCGTGACGGGCGTCGTCCTGTTGATTGTGGTGGTGGTGTTTATTCGTCACCGCATGCAGAGTGAGGCCAAGAGCGGCTACCAGGCTGGCAAGAAAGAGTCAAAGGACCTGTATGCCCCTAAACAGGGCCCAAAGAGCAGTAAAGGCAAAAGAGGACGGAAAGGTAAATCCCAAAAGTCATCAAAACCTCTCGGCGAAGAGGAAGAAGTCAGCCTTCAAAAGAGTCTCAAGTTTAACCTGGATGGAGTCAACGACAGCCCAAGGATTCACTTGCCACTTACATATTCTCCAGGAAGCCCTGACATAGGAAGGCACTACCGCTCCAACTCTCCCCTGCCATCCATCCAGCTGCAGGCTCAGTCCCCCTCGGCCTCCCAGAAGCACCAGGCAGTCCAGGATCTTCCTGCCACAAACACCTTCGTAGGAACAGGGGGAGATGACAACTCCACCGGCTCAGACCAGTATTCTGACTACAGCTACAAGGCCAGCCAGTCCAAGTACAACAAACAGGTAAGAGCCAGCTTTTTATAAGGCTATGAAATTCCTCCCTGTGTGTGTGTGTGTGTGTGTGTGTGTGTGTGTGTGTGTGTGTGTGTGTGTGTGTGTGTGTGTGTGTGTGTGTGTGTGTGTGTGTGTGTGTGTGTGTGTGTGTGTGTGTGTGTGTGTGTGTGTGTGTGTGTGTGTGTGTGTGTGTGTGTGTGTGTGTGTGTGTGTGTGTGTGTGTGTGTGTGTGTGTGTGTGTGTGTGTGTGTGTGTGTGTGTGCGCGTGCGTGCTGTGTGCGTGAGAATACAACACTGTTACTGTTTAGGAATTTGCATATGCAAATGTTATATTACGCTGCAGTCCGTTCAGTTTGTGAAAATGAAGAATCCTTAGCAAGTCCAGGACTGAGAGCTATGGTGTCCTCATGTACTCCAGAAAGGATCAACTTCTAAAGTATTTCTTAAAACGTTTATGTGTAAGTAAACATTATAATAGATTTGTGCCATTATTCATTCCCATTTTACCAAAATGGAAACTGTTAGCCGGAAGCCTAAGCTTTTCCTAGTCATTCTCTAGGAAGCTGTATAATAAATATGGCACTAGAGATCAGTCTGGTTTGACTGTATACTAGATATTAAATTACATTCTTACATTATATATGCTGTAGTATTAAACTTAAAGGTTTTGATTTCAGCTGGGAAAATAATCAAGAGTGACTGTTTTCCCATGCGCAAACCTAATAATTTCATTATGAGAATAATTTGGTTAAGCAGTGAAACATAACGGAAGATTGCAAATTTCAGGCAATTATGCTTGTTCATCCACAGCTGAGAATGAAGGCATAAATACCTGCATAAATGATAGTGGCTGACTGGTTGTAAACATGTATAATACAAGGCATGTTTGTTTAAGTATCACAATGAATTGCACACACACACACACACACACACACACACACACACACACACACACACATACTGTACACATACATACACACACGGAGTGGGGGTCATTTGGGTCAAAATGTCCCCCCACTTTTGGGAGATGACTGGTCTATTCATTTATTTATTTTTCCCGACCCGGTGCTCCCATTTTGTTACGCAGCGCAATCGTCATTGTATTGTATTGCCTCTCTGCAACTACCATTCTGCATGCTCTCTCAAGGTGCCAGACAAGCTAATCCACACCAATCATCATTCTTTGTTTGTATGCTGGCTGTAGGCTAGTAGGTGTTGGGCTGCTGTGGCCATTACTGCAGTGCAATATATGGGGGAACAAAGTTTCTGACTGTTTCTCCGTCAGTTAAAGTGTGAAAAGAGAGCATGCATGCACGCACAAAAACACATCGAACCTCCGTGAACTCAACTATGACTGCATGATCATGGATTACATTTATTCATCGTGGACGAGGTGAAAACATGCTTAATTGTCAATGCTCCTACAACCAGCAATGTCCGTGTACCTGTTTGTTTGTGTACCTGAATGAGCACGAGTATGTGACTTATTTATACCAGTAGGGGGTGCCAGAAACAGAGAGAGGGGTAGTGCTGTGTCTCTAATGAGAGAGTGAGAGTGAGAGAGAGAGAGAGGGGGGGAGGGGGAATTGCACCACTCAGTTCACACGTGTGTGATTTTTCTTTTATGTCTACTCTGCTCCACTGAACTCGGATTGAAGAAGCAATTTCAGGGGTCCATTATGGTTTTGGTCCATCGTTTTGAACCCGTGAAGAGCTCTGTGTAGGCCTATACTGTATAAATATATCATTTATTAGTTCATTTCGGACGAGTGATGTCCCTTAATCCAATGTTTCATGTAAAAAATGGTAAATGGTGCATTTATATAGCGCCTTTACATAGTTTGTGCATTACATTCACCCATTCACACACGCATTCATACACCGATGGCGGCGGAAACCATGCACGGCACCAACCTGCACATCAGGAGCAATTAAGGGGTTCAGAGTCTTGCTCAAGGACACTTCGACACTAACTTTGGGCGAGCGCAGGTTCGAACTTGTAACTTAACCTATACTCTAACATAGAGTAGGCATATGAGCTTGAATGACCCTTGAATAGAAAGTCAGGAAACTTTACTTTAATGTCTTTAACCAGTGCTAGTCAGCTAATTAAATTCTGAGGAGCCGGAGGACTCATCTATTTGATTTGGTTACACCTTTCGGAGCTACATGAAAACAAACAGCAAATGTCATTGCTGTGAATTAAATAACAAAATAAATGGCTTTTTCACATCGAGTGAATAATAAAACTATTGATCTGTGATGCCTTTTTATTCAGGTTTAGACTATCACAGGAGTATCACAGGGCGGCAGTGGCTCAGGGGTAGAGTGACCAGATGGGAACTGCAAGGTTCCCAGTTCGAACCCGGGCTCCCCCAGAGTTAGTGTCGAAGTGTCCTTGAGCAAGACACTGAACCCCAAATTACTCCCGTTGTGCAGGTTGCATGGTTTCCTCTGGCATCAGTGTGTGAATGAGCGGAATCTCTGCAAAGCGCCTTGGATAAAGGCGCTATATATAAATACACCATTTTCCATTTACAGGAGGACGATCACAAACCATTAATAGGCTTTCAATGATGAAGTCATAGACCCAAAACCGACCTAAAAACTGTTCCATGCATGTCATAATAGGTGAACAGTTATAAAAAAATCGAATCTACAAGCTCAGAATTGCGATGTGTTCTGAGCTTCTATAGAACTGCTATTTTTGGTGAAGAGATTTGGTGTAGAGAGAGAGAGAATGAGGACCAAGTATAGACCCCTGGGGGACTCTGGTCTGGATAGGATTTAAGTGGTTAGGCACATGACGGAAGGATTGTTGATTCTTTCTTTCTTTCTTTCTTTCCAAAATTGACTTTCTTAACCCATGGCAACGTAGCTCCGTGTCTATATAAAACATAATAATAATAAGACCCAATGGATTATTGTCAGTCTAGCTTACCAGTTATTCACTTGTAAGCAATTGCAAAAGAATTGCAAAATAAAGAAATCACTTTTGGCTTTGTGTTGACGCTATGTCTACAGTATACCTGAAAATGAACTCGAATATGAGCGTATAGTGTTTAGGACTGAGACAGACACTATTGTGTGTCGAAACATCCAATACATCCTGCAACTTGCTTTGAGATTCTGCCACCCTTGCATGAAATTGTTTTTCCTATACAGGAAAAATGTTGCATTTATAGCAATCTTACTTTTGAGTTAAGTTCTAGCTTTGTAAACAAAACAACCTGACCATGTCGTCATCATTCATTGCATGGAGAAGCTGCAAAATGAGCATAATTCTATTCATATTAAAAATTATTCCCATTACTATGGTTGAGAAGCATTTTATGTTATTATTTGTTACAGTCTTACTCTTAAACCCCTCCATGTTTTGTGTAACCTTGCTAGCAAGCAATGTCAGCACATCCAACATTAGTCCCAAACAAGATACTGTATCTCAGTATGGCACGTCCATTTTGGGTGTA
Source organism: Protomyctophum bolini (assembly GCF_963924005.1). Classification (NCBI taxonomy): domain Eukaryota; kingdom Metazoa; phylum Chordata; class Actinopteri; order Myctophiformes; family Myctophidae; genus Protomyctophum; species Protomyctophum bolini. The sequence continues at coordinate 36,713,955 of NC_137874.1, read as the reverse complement.
ATGCAATGCAACTTGCCCATCCCACATTTTGATCACCAAAATAAGATAAAGCTAAAACCACTGGCTTTATTTATTGATGTGTACCTTCATGCTGCTCTTGGTAGGTCACAGACACATTTGTATATGGGTCCCTTTAGTACTTTGTTCCTACATTTCCTACATCGTTTGGGTCACAGGGGCTCAGGGAGACATTACACTTCTCTTTTGGGTCACAGGCTAAAAAGTTTTGGAACCACTGCTCGAGGTAACAAGGGGTGTAAGTAGCAGCATGAGTCAACCTTTAGGGTATGCTAGGGGGGATTTTTGCTGAGCACACGTTCTGCAAAGCACTATACTTTGGATCCATACCCCATGTACAGCTGTACACAATTGTTTACTGCTGACCACTGAGCATTTTCGCTGGACAATGTGATAGAATTTATTCAGGGAACGGGGTGCTCTACTTATTCACATTCCACACCCAGATTTCCCAGCCAGTACCAGAGATTAGAACTGGCAACTTTCCAATAACGAGCAATAAAAGATTATGCCTCATTCTCTATCGGTTTGGCTTATGGTGTAAACTAAGAGTACTTTTATAAATGCACAAACATGTGTGTTTGTCATAATGAATGCTTGTCATTGCAACATATCTTGCAAGACTGGTCATGTTGATGACCAGTCATCAACGTGACTTCATCAATAATAGCTCTATATGCCAAGCTCTTCATCAAATTTAGTTAGTTGATTTGTTTGTTTGCTGAATGAATAATGTTCCTGCATGCCTAGGAGCAACAACAGTGAAGAGAAGACACCCTGTATCATATCAATTTCATGTTGATAGAATGGCATAGTGTCCTATTCCAGTAGAAAAACGGTCCTTTTATTCTCACAAATGCAATATTGCACCAATGATACAGTATTAGGAAGCCTGGCCGGTCCGAGAGAGAGAGGCCAGCTTTGACACCGATGTGGCTGTGTGACTGCAGGGAAATTGAATATATTCCAGGGCTCATTTAACAACTGGATACCCCACACTGTGCAGTATGTAGCGTGGAGGGCTGGGACATTTCACAGTGGTCACCAATCTACCTTTGGAAAGTGTCAGTGTCAGTGGTGAGAAAAAGTCAAGTGCTGTACTTTTGTTAGAATGACACAAGGTCTTGTTTGCCTTGTGCTTTGCCTACAGTATATTTATATATGTACAGTATAGCTGTCTGTTGGTTCAATTCTCCTTTAATAATATTTTGGCAATTGAGAACAACATACACAATTCAAAACCTGTAGTAGTTACTAGTTGTTGTAGTAGTAGTAGTAGTATTACTGTAATAATTGAGAACAAAATATACACACATAGGTGGTCTCATGTTTGAATACAGTCCTGTCACATTTATACAACGTTGGTAACAGCTTGATACGAAGGTAGTGCACAAAAAAGTATATTATTAGATAAACTGAGACCCATTGTTTGAATCTGACTTCATGTGATCAAACGCCAACATTTGTATCCAAGTCTCCAGCATGCAGCTTTCTTCTGGTTGTTCTTGATCAGAGGGAAGTTTCTCATTTGGAGGTGCAGCGGGTACGAAAGGGCTGGCAGTCTCATAGATTACGACTGTCGAGTATGCTGATGAGATGGGCACTTGAAATCCACTTCACATCAGGAATCCAGAGGGCCCCACTCTTTTTATTCCAAGAAAACGTTGGAATGTGTTGTTTAGAACTAAAGCCTTTCAGATGCACAAAAACACAATTACACGCACGCACACACACACACACACACACACACACACACATACACATACACATACACATACACATACACATACACACACACACACACACGATCAGCAAATAAAGTTATGAATACTTAAGTAATGCAGCATGAGGGCCCATGTTTATGAATTCAGCCAGTGAACAGCAGAGGTGAGCAGACAGGGGAAAGTCCTGCCTGACCTACAGTGCTCTGATCTCAGCAGGTCACTTGCACTTATCTCCCCACTCCTTCTGCGCTTATCTCCTTATCTTTACTGCTTTTAGCACAGCCACAATTGCCATAGAAACCAAAATATTAATAGGCTCAGAGGGGATTATAAATGGAAAACCCATAGTCTAGGGACAGAATGCTAGCTTGTCTGTTGGTTTCTGTGTCCTCTCAAAGTGTCCTATGAGAAAAGTTTAAAACATTATTTTATCATTTGTAACATTCAAGAGTATGACCATTGTATTGGAAAGACAAATGTTGGAAATTATTGATATTTTTTAATGATTATTTATTATAGTGTGCACTCTTCACAATACAGCTCACTTGGAGTAACAATGCATGTCTAGGCATCACATCCTTTATAAATATAAGAACAATAAACCTCCCTCAGAAAATTTCTGAATATTCCTGATTTTCAATCACAAATCTATGTCTTTATTTTATTGGTACAAGCACTGCCAAAGCAACACATCGAAGGCACGGCAATGTAGTTGTGTGGACACAAACTACAGCTATTCTCCCTTCTGCCAGTAGGGACACCTCTTGAGTCACCTAGAGAGGGGTCTAAGAAACAAGAATTCACAGTGAATCCTGGGTATTGTAGGAACAGATGGCACAGTGTCATGTTTGTAATGGGAAGTGAATATCATATCTGTGTGTGTGTGTGTGTGTGTGTGTGTGTGTGGGGGGGGGGGGGGGGTTGATAGTGCATGCTATCAGAACGTATTTCCATCAATGAGAACAGTTAATGTCACAAATTGATAATATCGACAAATGTCACAGTGGAATATTCCTTCAGGTACTATGCCCATAATACATTTATAATCGGCTGCCATTTTTACTCACTTTGCAAATTATAGTGTGCAATGCAGAATATACCTTTTCTATAGAATACTTGCATTATAAGTCTTTCGTTCATAATTAGAGGTAAACTTCACCATCACAAAACATGACATGGAAAAACATCATAAATTCACAGGAGTGAATCACTTTCACCCAAATAAACTGATGGAAATGGAGGTGGAAGACATGCTATGCGAAGACATGTGTATATGTGACACATTTTGGGAGGGGAGCGTGTTCCTTCAGAGCTAGTCGGCTGCACTTGGCTAGTGGGTAGTTTTCAGCAGATGGTGTCCGACATTGCGGGCGATCACAAGCTTTGGTGGGTGGAGTCAGTTTGGGGAACAGTCACCCAAAGCCACCACTGTCTCCTTGATGGACAGCATATGGGAACAAAGTGACTGCGCGCCTTGGGGTGTGTTTGCAAAATGTGTGCCATGTAGTAAGTCCCCGTGCTGGTGTTTGCAGGTGTGTTATGTTCGGTCTTTAGCTGGGTTTTAATTCCGTTAGCTGCATGTTAAGTTGTAAACCAGCTGCTCTCGGTCACATGACCACATTCGTACTCCTCAGCATGACAGTGTAAAGGATTTGAGACATGATTCAGGTGATTGACGGGCTGTGAGAAAGCACGGGCAGATGCTGGAACTCCTGCGACGTACCTCAGCAGATGTTGCCTCATGTATGGTATCCCCTCCCACATCAGGAAGAACAGATTGACCAAAATAAATAATGAAAGCAATTGCCAAGTGATGTGACAGATGTGTTGTGACTTGTGGTGCCCTTGGTTTCTTGGCTCTGTTGCTTTTGCATCCTTGCTGTGGAAGTATTTAAATTCTTGCATCCGCAATGACAACTTTACTGTCTTACTGAGTTAGAGTAGCTATAGAAACCGCACTGGTAAAATTGTGATTAACCACTACCGTTCATGACACAGACAGCCTGGAACTTTTTTTATCAGCCACAGGACCTTGATGGATTTTATGAATACAGTTTAGCGCCACAGTAAACATTATGTAACTGCAGTTATTTGCTATTTGCTTGCTTTTTTCCCCTTCTCCCTCTTGTCCTAATTAAAGCCACTGTGCTTCTTATTGGCTTTGATCTATGAATAGGTCAGATAAATGGTCAATGCACAATTGACAAACACCCATGTGCTCTGTAACCTATAGATTGTGTGCAGTGACACCCAGTAAATACAGACACATACACACACATGCGCAGACACACTGTCACAAAAATGCGCTATACACAAGTGAGTTCATGATGTACGCACCAACACACGCCCATGATTTATACGTGCATGCACACAATGCCCTTACACCCACTCACTCATTTAACATTTCCTTGTGTGTGTGTGTGTGTGTGTGTGTGTGTGTGTGTGTGTGTAAGAGAGTACATTGCCAGTGGTTAGCATTTGTTTGCTGTGTTCAGCTAAATCTACAGAAGTTGACATTATGGAACCGCTTGCTACACTGCTACTCCACCACTGTGCCAAGTTTTAAGAGGAATTAATTGGACTATCTTGCACTACTGGCAAAAGAGATGCCAGACTGGGAGACTTTTGCAATTGCAAGGATCTAGGGCCTCTCTAATTTGTCTCCACCTTTCGAATGTGTGATGTTGCGTGATGGTTGCTGGGGGAAACCAGTGGCTTTCAGTCAGCCCAAGGTTGATAATTGGTCCAGTTGGGCCCAACATCTAACACCTTTCCTTTTGCACGTACGGCGGGCATTTAACCCATTCAGACCGGGAACCCATTATGGTGTTCAGCATCATGTTATGCTTTAGCTTTTTAAAAATAGCAGATCTACAAGCTCATAGCGCGCCACCGAGTGGCGCGCTACGAGCTTGTAGGTCTGCTATTTTTGAAAAATCGAAGAGCGACTGACATTTTTAGAATCTGATCTCAGGTCAGAATGGGTTAATCAGACCAGTGTGTGTCCAGTGGGAAACCTCGTATGAATCTGATCTCAGGTCAGAATGGGTTAATCGCATATCCCTGCTCCTTTTGGACTAAACACAGTCTGAGATATATCAACACGGAGAACGGGATCAAGGGAAAAGGGCTCTGTTCATTTTTAAACGTCTGTGATGACAGATTGTGAGCCTTAATATAAATTCACACAATTAAAAGGCTGTAATTGTCATAGATAAGTGAGTGTTATCCCCCTGTGGTCTGCTCCTTCATCTTCATCCCAAGGCTGCAGCTATTTACAGCCAATCAGATGGATGACAAGAGCGTGGAGAGTTGCAGAGGGGTGGGGTGGGGATAAGAATCGGGGCTAGTCTTAATTAACCCGCATAATTATTAGACAGGGTGTACACTTTGTGAACTTTAGGCATCCCTTTGAGCTGGGATTAGCCCAGTTTAGCACCAATGCTGCTATCTGAAATCAGCAGATGTATATTTTAGAGACAAGGCCCAAGGCAGAAATGTGCTCTCCCGGTAGAAAGCATGACATAGAATTTTCTTACTTTCTAGCAGGACCAGTACTATACATTATTGGAATTGTGCCGTCTGGAAATCTCTCTTTTTGTGGGGACACACACACACACACACACACACACACACACACACACACACACACACACACACACACACAATATGGTTGCAATTGAGTTATTTATCCCTGTCTTGCTATCCATATGGCAGAATTTCAATAGTTTTAGCAACACACAGAGTTTTCTGACTCACTCACTGCCTCACTCACTCACTTTCTCACTCACTCACTCACTCACACACACACGGTTGGTTCTTTGTGCACAAAGTACTTGCTGCGGTTGATTTGACAGAGAATGAAGGTATGGAAACTGAGTATAAGAGCATTATAGAGAATAATTTACGTGATTTTTGTTTTATAGTCCAATAACGCATTGGGAATGTTACGCAATCATGGGAAAGTTAGTTTGTGCTGCCATTGCTGATGCTGAGCACTGAAAAATGCAATTTTCAGTTATCAATATTGCTGCCTTTACCCCCATCCTATCTTAATGCTATTTTCACAGACATAGATAGTATGCCCATTGACTTGCCAAAACTCACTTCCGATGAAGACTAATGGCTGTAGTTGAAAAGGGACAGTGAGAGGAAAAAAAGAGAATCTTTGCAGGCTGTAACTCAACCAGAACATTTGAAGCATGAAGCTCGGTCACTGGCTCTGCAGATCGTTGCTGTCAGGCGGAAAACCTCATATCTCCATATTTCAAACATACAACTTTGTATGTTTTGTAAATGAATGCCCTATTTCGTCATGCTACAATGTCACAGTAACGGTAGCAAAAGTAGCTCTAACAGCTCACAGCGTGTCGCGATGTGACAAGACGTGAGCTTGTAGATCAGCTATTTTAGCAATTTTTTAAATATTCCTTAACCCATTTTTAGCGGGAACCCCTTTTGGTGTTGCATTATGTAATGCTTTAGCAGATCTACAAGCTCACGTGTCACATCACGACGCGCTGTGAGCCGTTAGAACGGCTACATTTGCTACTGTTACTGTGAAATTGTAGCATGACGAAATAAGGCATTCATTTACAAAAGCTTGTAGGTCTGCTATTTTTGAAGAAAAGTGACATGAAAGTGTTTGAGCACGACTGACATAGAAAAACTGCTTTTTCAAGAAAACAGTCAGGATTCAGAAGACATTCGCAGAATCGTTCCCAGGTCAAAATGTGTTAAGTGCAAGTGAATGTGGGGTTTCATACATATTGAACCAATGAAACGTATTAACAAGCACCAGCGTGTGACTGAACCGAATCCATTGGGCACAGGTTGTTTTTCCATTTACTGAAAAGTCACGGTTTTGGACATACAAGCTTTCTACCGGACCGTGACGAGATGGGATAAGAGTGAGCGCATCACTCATGGTTGGCTGGCTGCAGAGTGGGGTAGACGAGCAGTTGGTGTCGTAGCATCTGCCCTCCAGTCCAAGGTGAGGAAACAAAACTCTCCTCGCTGGCAACAACATTACAGTTACATGCTTTAATGAACCTGCTGGAAGGTTGCAGGTAACTACCGTGAAGCAGCAAGTCATTATCAGATCAGATGGTGAAGTAACAGCACGCTGCCAGAGCCAGACCTGTTAAAGGTTCCTGACAAATATTGAAATATTTAAAGCAACAGCGCTATACTGTAGTACAAACAAAAATCACACCCATGTGAAGTGAAGGGCACTCTTATCATCGTATACATCATCATCGCCGACTTCTTACTGACTGTTGAGAGTTGAAAGCATCTTATAACGTATCAATGTTTGTGTTACGCAATGTAATAGTGTTTACACTATTATGTAAAATTGTCCATTCATTGTCAATGGGAATTTAATTTTTGTGTAGGACAAAGTTTGTGCACACACTAAAAGCTGGACATAGGAGGAGCTAGTGCCCCTCAACAATGTTTATGGGCAACTTCAAAATGTCCAACACATTGTATCTGTTGGTATGTCTCTGGCTTTGAGGGTGGCCACGTTGAAAAGGAACAGGATATCCTCACACAGTTTTAAAAGCTCCCAAAACAATGTATTAATAACGGAGCAACGTTTCGGCCTAACCGGCATTCGGCAGCTAATCTAATCACGCTCATAAACTTTATTTTATTTTATGGACGCCAACAAATTAGCAATGACTTGAAATGCCAGCTGTTGGTGCCAGGGAAAGGTTTACAGTTGCACTGATCAATTCAGTGCAACTAATTGGCAAATAATGTGGTTAGAAGGTTACTATAGATCCTTTTCCTATACTGTCTAGAACTACGTACAGTAGGTGTTGTCTTTCAACAATTCAAATACATCTGGACCTGCCACTGAGTTGACGGTCAACATGGTGAGGGAGATTACTTCAATTAGCAAAGCCTGCCCTAATGAGGAAGCTGCTCTTTTAACCAGGACATCCAGCGATCGATTTTTTGTTTGCCCCACATTCTTGGACTGAATGTTCTCCGATGGGTGGCCTAGCCTAGTGTTAAGGGATTAACGATTGCAGACAAACTCTCTGGGGTTTCCTCTTTCAGTGCTGAAGTGGGCCTAGATTTTATGTGGAATGAAGCAGTCACAATATACTGCATGTATATTGGAAGGAAACCCAAGGCGCTTTCCCACTGCTGTTGAAGTGAAAAGAACAAATTATGGATAACATTACTCTGATTACCTCTTAAGAGAGATTGAAGTCATAGTTCACGTGAGTCTCCCTGCTGACTGCACTTACTTCAGCTCCTCAAATGTCAAGAAGTTACTTTGAGAATGAGAGGTGTGTGTGAAAGATGTTTATTATTAGAGGAACACTATTTAGTGTCTGTTTAGTCAATTTAATAATAATGCATTTTATTTATTTACATTCTCTTGAATCTCAAAGTGCTTACAGAGTTGAAAGCATGGCAAGAAATAAAAAGTAAAAACAGCATAATTATGCAACAATGAATTTCGTGGTACCCTAAACTAAATCGTCGGGTTAAAACTAAGTAAGAGGACAAAGCTTCAAGCGAATGCTTTGGTAAAAAGGTAGGTTTTTAGTCCATTTTTAAAGGCATCAGTAGACTGTGCGCTCTCAGGTGCAAGGGAAGAGAGTTCCAGAGACATGGGGCTGTGTAGCAGAAGGCCCGCTCGCCCATGGTGTACAGATTGATGTGAGGGACGGGGAGACGATGGGTGTTGGAAGAGCAGAGGCTTCGGGTGGCGGGTTTAGGGGTGATGAGTTCTTTAAGGTAGGGGAGGGGGGAGCATTGCCATAAATGCACTGGTGAGTGAGAAGTGAAATCTTGTATTCAGTCCTGAAGGTGACGGCGACCCAGTGGAGAGAACGGAGGGTGGGTGTAATATGGTCATATTTCCGGACTCTCATCAGGATCCTAGCTGCGCTGTTTTGAATGTATTGGAGCCTCTGGAGTCTGGAGGCTGATCTTGCTAGGGATCCCAATGAGTAGTGCATGGCAGTAATCCAGCCTGGAGGACATGAAGGCGTGGACAAGTTTCTCTGCATCTGGCAGGGTGAGTGTAGAGCGGAGTTTGGAAATATGGGTCCATTCTCACACCCAGGTTGGTGACTGTGGATGAGAGGGGAATATTTTGACTGGAAAACGAGAAGCTGGTTATGGGACATGATTGGATCTGTTGGGGGGGTGCCATTAAGGATGACTTCGGTTATGGAGCTGTTTAATTGAAGGAAATTGAGGTTCATCCACGCCACGCCAATTTGTGTCGTTTCTATCGATCGAGGTAAAAAAGTTTCGATTGCATGCTTGCATGGACAGAGCTCCAGACAGGAATTGATGCCCTTTGTCCTTGAAGGCAATGGGAAAGTTGTCCATGTCAATAATTGAATATATATAAAAATCACACACATACATCATCATGTCGTAAAATAGACACTATGCCGATTTGCTCAGACACTATGACGTAAGATTCTCCATTCATTGTCAATGGGAATTTAATGTTTGTGTAAGACAAAGTTTGTCAACATACACTAAACGCTGGAATCAATGTCCACAGAGAAATAGAGAGTTGAACATCAACAGTGATTATGGCAAAGGATTTATTTTCTTCCATCAAATGTTTATTCTCAGATTCCCTTTACTAAAATAACAATGCAATATTTTTTTAACTAAGATGTCAGATTTGACTTGGAACACACTGGCTGAAAAGTATTTCGATACATTGGATGACATCAAACCCTCATGCCGAGGACAGTGATATAAGTCTATTCCGTTTACCTACCACCTTTAATTACAGGCAAATTACGTACATGCAAAACCGGCTAAGTAAATGAAACATTTCGGTGCCATTCTCAGCATGGCACTTACCGTAGCTGCCTGATCCTGTATATTATTCTGTGAGGACCCCAGGAAGAATAGCTGTTGCCAGGTGTAACAGCTAATGGGGATCCTAAATAAACTAAACTAAACTACAATACCCAGAATTCACTTCAGTTTTTGAGGGGCGCTAGCCCCTCCTATGCACAGCTTTGTGTGTGTAGGTGTGTTTGAGCAAGCGTTACAGTATATATGATGATGGACAAATTTGTGTTGCTTTCAATTTCCTGCTTCAGTGATACAGAGAGCATTGATGGACTTGTAGCAACAGCATTGATCATTAAAGACATGGAGATATAAGGTTGAATGCAGTACGCCTACTCCTTTAAGATAAATATAATGTTTAAGCAAGAGTTTAAGATTATAATTGTATAGACGTGTGCCTCATAGCTTTCATAAAGGAAAATATTATGACGGCATACCAATGTGCATACTCCTGCCAAGATTTCTGAAATACATTTCTGAAAGCAATTTCTGGATTTGCCGATAGATCCTAGTTAATTCAGGATAACAAATGATGGAAGAGCAGTATTAAAATGCAATGTTCTACCACCATTGAGCATGTCAAGCATTTGGTGCTCAAACCTCTGTTGTCATTTTCTACTGGCACATAAAGTATATGTATGCTTTTTGTGGCCGGTGGTCATATTCCCTCTTTTATGTAAAAAAAAAACAAACAACAACATATACATAAAAGGAGTAACTCCTTTAGGTAAAGCTGTGTGGAGGCTCAGCTCCCTCATGCCTTTAGCTCAGATATTTTATCACCACACATCCCAGCCTCCTTACCTTCTGCCAGGCAGATTAGTGCTTTTATCAATAAGCAGCTTAGCACCAAAGTGTCCCTCAATAATGTGCCACGGTATTTCCTCTTCTTCTGCTTGAACTACTAGGCTTCTCTTTCACCATTTATTGCTCTCATAGAAGGCAGAACCCTTCCACTCTCATATCTCGCTGTTTTCGCCATCAAAGTTCCTCACTTTCTTTAACTCTGAGCATTAACCTTTGACTTGGTAGACGGATAGAGAAGAGGCGAGAGACAGACGGAGAGAGAGAGAGAGAGAGAGAGAGAGAGAGAGAGAGACATACATATGTGCTCTCCTCTACAGGTTAGATTAGGAACCAAGCCTGGGCTCTAGAGAGCCAGAGAGCAGCATCCCCATCAGACATATAACCCCATTAGAAGCCCTGCAGTGCACCATAAAACCCATTAAGATCCATTAGGGAGGCACTCTGGAACACAGACACCTTTAAGTCCAGGCAGCTATACAAAGGTGCACAGTTACAAATGGCATAAAACTAATTTGCCCATTTTATTCTTTTGATAAAATTGGCATTTATTCATCATTTCTTAGTTTAAGGTGTCACGTTAGAAACCTTGACATATAACAGCCAGGAGTGCATGGTGGCCGATTTGTAAATGGACTGGTTAATTTAACCTTGCTACATAATGATGATGAACTTCTAATTTCCCTGCATACAAACTAACAGCAATATCACTTTGCCTACCACTGATCATCATTGGATCCGCATGTACAGTAGGCGAGGGTTCGGATACAGTACTGCCTCATGTCATTAGAACACTGCTTGCACTACGTTTGATTTGTTTGACCCTGATATCCCAGAGACGGGCACTTTTGACAGTGAGTGGGGAATTCATAATAACGCCAAAGCTCAATCCTTATTTTTGACCATGACTGACACATTTTTGTGGTTAAAAAAAAGTGCCTTTGTATCCACTTTTGAGCCTTGTTCTAAATAGATGTGCAACCCTGTTGAAAATGATTGACCTAATGTGCATGCCCATTCTAATGATTGTCCTAACCCACATGCCATGATGTTGCAGAGGTGCAATAGTGAATGTGCAGTAATTTAATGGGAAAAACTTGAAAAATATGCACTTCCACATCGTAGACGTGTATGCAGTCCTGGATTTGTGGTTGGATTTTGACAGCATAAGCGAAATGTGTGAGAGGAAAAGCATGTCTATGTTCCACTGGTCGATACTATGATGTCATCAGGGATCTCCTATGGGCATAAAAGGGACAGACAGACAGACAGACAGAGGGATTGGTGGATGCATATGTATTCACAATCGCCAATCCAATGGACTTGACTCCGCACATCAGTCACTCAGTCAGATGGTTCTCGAAATATGCGAGGGACAGACGTACACGCTTGCTATTTTCTGTGAAGGTAGTTGGAAGGAGCCAAGTATGGGTCCCTGGGGTCTACAAAGTATAGGGTTGAAGTGGTTCATTCTGTTTTTTTGCATGGAAAAGCCTTTTAGCCAAGTCAAGGATGTTTTGGCTATAGTCAAATAAAGACAAGGTAATCATTACTATTTATCTAAGTTGATTTCACTAGATCAACAAAAGTTAAAGTTAAGACAATGCAGCAGTGACCAATCATTTTGATTTGTTTACCTGCACTACTTGAATATGAATTAAGTTAGTCCACAATTTCTTGTGAAAGGTAATTAAAAAGTAATTTAACTCAATTGAGTTGATCATTAATCACATTTGTGACATTTATCAAGCCAATTTAGGCCAGTCTTAATTAATGTGGTTAAGGTTCTGTCATCCAACACTGTCATTTAGGCAGTTGTTAAATACAGCTAAGCTGTTGGTTTAACAGATAAGGCCTATTGCATATATTGACATTCTTCTCACGTGCATGCGTGTGCGTGCGTGCTTGTGCGTGTGTGTGTGTGTGTGTGTGTGTGTGTGTGTGTCCTTTGGCCTTCACCATACACCCCTTAACCACAGCAGTGCAACCATAGATCTTCAAAATGTCCATATTGAATCCTTGAATTGCCACTTGTGGCCATATTAATGTCCACTGTTTGTAGTGGTTTAATTGTGTCTGATTCTAATGGCATTTAATTAAGGCAAAAAAAAGAGAGGGCACCAGTGATCATTATTCCCATTCTTATCTGGATGATGAAAAAGAAAAAGGCTGTTTTTTAAACAGCATACAAATTTGAGAAACTGCAAATTTAGAAATGGTTCAATGACATTCTGTGGAGTAAAGAAAGAACGGTGTATTCTGAGGACAAATCTATTGCTTCCTTTATTAATGACGGAGCCTAGCCTTGTCTATCAGAAAACCAGCTCTAATTGATAAGAAAAAAGACTGAGTAAGGAACGGTGTCCTTATCAAAATGTCATGACAACTCTTTTCAGTGAAAACATGTTGAAATGCTTGTCTGATAATTGCACGAGCGGTGTACTGTAGATAGCTCACAGTTGTACATAATTGCATAGTTCAAATATACTACACATTACAGGCAATTCGAGATTATTATCCATTGTAATCCGCACTAACCCTCTCCAACTGCATAAGGACTCGAGCCTGCTGTCTGTTTTGACACAACACTGTACTTCCCGAGCCAAAAAAATAAATAAAATTCTGCTCGATCAGAGAGGTTTTCACTGAGGAAGCACTACAGTGTTCATTACGCAGCATAGGATGGGGTTGACGTGGCTGTAGAGCCAATGAAAGTGTGCAGAATTCTGCCTGTGATGCATCCAGGAGTGCAACCTCAGCAGCCATTACAAGAGATACTACGACAGATCCTATACAGAGAACAATGAGAGGGGGCTGTGGAAGGAAGTGAACCGGTACTCATTTCAGACCCCCAAAAATCACACTTGTTCAAACCTTTTTATTCGTTTTATTCAGGGTAAAATATCAGGACGACATGGCTATCATGGTTATGGCACGCTGGCTTCATTCTTACTATTCACCAACACACACAACAACAACTCGGCAATTGAAAATCTGCTTGTGAAAGAGATTCTAATTGCATTCAACCATATCTTCGGTTAGATGATTTTTACTCCAGGCTATAGTTAGTGCTACTGTTAGTGGGACATACAATCAGTTAAGCTCAGTGAGCATGCCCATGCAGGCAGACAAAAGTGTGTGTGTGTGTGTGTGTGTGTGTGTGTGTGTGTGTGTGTGTGTGTGTGTGTGTGTGTGTGTGTGTGTGTGTGTGTGTGTGTGTGTGTGTGTGTGTGTGTGTGTGTGTGTGTGTGTGTGTGTGTGTGTGTGTGTGTGTGTGTGTGTGTGTGTGTGTGTGTGTGTGTGTGTGTGTGTGTGTGTGTGTGTGTGTGTGTGTGTGTGTGTGTGTGTGTGTGTGTGTGTGTGTGTGTGTGTGTGTGTGTGTGTGTGTGTGTGTGTGCATGGGGTGCATATCCAGTGGCGGAAGAGGAAAGGGCAGGTGCTTGCCGCGGTGGGGGGTGGGGGGGGGGGGGTTAGATCAGAGCATGGGTGGTTTGGTTAAAGAAAGGGGAGTATATGGGGGCTGTGGCGTGTAGACTAGAGCACCGTCCTTGCAGTTATGAAGGAGAAACAAACTGATTTGACAGTGACAAATGAACCATCTCCTCTCCCGCAACTGCTGGCTTTATCCCTCTCCAATTCCTCTCTCACTCTCCGTCTCTCATCCTCTTCCAAACCCCCCAAGCTCCCTTATTCTCACCTCCCAAGCTCTTTCTCAGCCTCATCATTTCCTGTCCTACATTCTTCTCCTCTTTTCGCTTTCCTCCCCATGCTTTTCTCGCTCCCTTGTCTTCCAAACGTTATCTTCTTCTATATTCTCTCTCTCTCTCTCTCACTCTCTCTCCCTCTCTCTTTTTGTTCTTTTGTTTTAGGAGTACTCCACTGTATAATAAGTTTGAATTTTTCCTCTGAAGAAGTTTCTCTGCCTGCTGTTACACAGCAGACATTCATTTTAGCCCCTGCTCTCACCTGATGTTACCTGATGTTGCTGGTGCCCCGAACATGCCACTATCTAAATGAAGTAAAATTACGTAGCCGTGTCAAAATTGCACTGCTGCTTTTCAGGAGTGTTATTGTTGCTAAGGGCTTATAAGGAAAAGGAAAATGAAGGGGGCACCTTTGCTTTGATTATTGTTTTGTTTTTTAATGAGTGCCTTTGCCCCTGAAATAGACTTTATTTACTTGGGTGCATAAATGAGATGCCAAACAGAAAAGACAATTAATTGCTTGGCTTCCTTAGCCCCCCCTCTGCATCCCTCTGTGCACCCCCATGACGTCTATTATTATGTGTACTAGACTGAAACCTGATAAGTTAAAGGTTTAGGGCACCCGTGATGGCCCAAGGTACTGTCTGACAATGTTTGGTATTTCTTGCGCTGAAAGGCATGACATGAGTTTTAGCATTGTGTTGCTATAGGAAACTCACAAAAATAATCTTCTCTTTATTCCATAATAAACCACCTGTCCTAGACGGGGTGAAATGGTACTGTGTGGCAGAGAGGATTATAATGGGTACATGGCACAATGTACGGTATGCACACTTGCACAATTTCAGGCTAGATACAAAATATTTATTGTACATCTGCATGACATATATTTCTTATCTGCCAAGGTTTCTATTATAAACAGACGAGCAATTCCACAGCATACAATGACAACACCAAGGAAGCATATATAATGTATAACTTGTTGTGCCACAATTGTTGGATTACATGGTCTTTTGACCATGAATTGAGTTGTAACTCACATTCCATGCATCAACACATCAAGATCTCCAACACTAGGATAAGACATTGTGTTTCATACTGCCACGTTAGATCTATCCACTACCACAGTTATATAGCAGAGCAGTGGCCGAGGATGCCATAATCATTTTAACACTACTACACTAGTATACCACTCACCCCTCAGGCTTTTAAAGTTTTAAGTCATGCTATGCTAATGCAACATTCTATTGCACTTAGTACTCTTCTACAACAGCATTCAGCAGTTCATACAAAAGCATTGCTACAGAGTACAGACGTCATCACACTATGCAGTTACATGGTGTGGAGTTAAAACATTTTTCATACTAAAGCTAGAATATCCATTGTTGTTCATGGGCATTAAAAATGCATTGGTGTCCTGAATCATTCTAATGTAAATTGTAAGCCTGTAAAGGAACGGTGCACAGTGCACGTGCTCCATGAGTGCAAATCCATCAGGCAGTGGTAAAAAAAAATAAGTATTATGTACTGAATGTAATTGGAATAACAAATAGTATATTATTCAGCATATGGTCAATAGCACAGAAGATTAGACTAGAGACCAGGGGGGGGAAAGTGATTGTTTGCCAGACCATTTCCTCTGGGCAGGACCAATTTGCAATGTCATTAAGAGAATAGAATATTTGACTAAAGGTAATGGGAGGTATGATGAATAATACAATCTCGCATACATATTGGTACGCTGTTCAAGATTAATAACATTAACTTCACACTTAATGCATTACTGTATACAATTTAAATAGTTTTGTCTGTGTCTATGCAGGCTAGAGTTATGCTGAAATACTTTATCCAATGGCACAGATTAAACACAAATCTGAACTCTTGCTTCCTCTACAAGTTTGTATAAACATACAGTAGCAGTAGCACTGAAGAATGAATGAATACTTGAGGCGTTGTACTGTGGAAATCTCTCAACAGGAAAGGAATGCCTCTTATTGCAGTCATATGAAATGTCATTAGGAATTTGACAAGTATCTATTCCCCTCCAGAGAATGCCGCTGAACTTGTTTGCTATCGCTCTCCTACAATCAAGGGTCTGTGGGTGACCGTTGTCATTGTGTGGCAGAGATTTAAAAGTTATTAGCCATTGGATGATCGTGGGCGTTTACTATTACAGAAGGACTGCAGGCCTTTTTATACTCCCAAGCTGCCAAGAATAATGAACTGAGCTGATATTTCATTATAAATTCAAATTGATGTTTGGTTTGTATGATAACTTAAGTTATTCTCCTTAAAGCACAATACAAGACTAAATTGTATGTGTTTTCTCCTGCTCAGCTGTGTTTATTCAGAGGGAATTAACAGAAATGAACCAAGAAAATAATAATTCATGAGCAGTTGTGTGTTTCCACATAACTTCCGAAGTTGATTCACTCAGTGAGTTGGCTCGCTGGTTTCTATGGTAACTAACTGGGTGCGTATGGTACTTCTCAGTTCAGGGATCCGCTGACCTTGTTTCCTTTGACATTTCAATGCATCACTGTTTAAACCATCACTGCCGTTGTTCAATCCGACCATTTCGCAAATCATCTCACCTTGGTCTGTCTGAAACAAACTTACCACTACAGGAGAAGAGACAGTGATCAAATAGCGCCATGCACATACATACTGCATATACCCCCTTCTGTCCTGGGTTCCAGCTGTCGGGAGGTTTAGTGGCACAGCTGGAGTGGATCTAAGTGAATCTTGTCCAACACATTGCTATTTTCATGGCTGCACTTCTTGAGCTCCGAGGCATCTTACACAGTAGGATGACTGTCCAGCTTCCACGTCAGTTCAGACAGCATGCATTGACTGCAGCTGCATCAGCTTCCCCGTCAGTTCAGACAGCATGCATGCACTGACTGACTGACTGCTGCCAGATATAAATGGCGTTAAATTTAATGGGGGTCAGTAGCCTATGCATGTCAAACTGGGCATCCTTTTCAAATGGGGTCTTGCCCTGAAAATGAATTTTCAGGGCAAGACCTCGACAATTTTCAGGGCAAGACCTCGACCTCGCGCGTGCGGACTCGGCCCCCCAGCCTGGAACCCTGCTGTAGTAGGATATTAAAATTAGGATCAGTGGCGTTTAAACACAATATCACGAGATTTAATTAAAAAATCTTAAAAAATATGAATATATTTTTATGTTTAGCTTCCGGCGCTAGTATCCATAGGCCTCTTATTGTAGAAACAGCCTCCAGATGATAATCTGTGGACATTAGTGGTATTTATGCTCAGAATGGCATAAAATGCCATGTTTATGGCCTATTAAAAGATGAATCCGAGCCGTGCTATCATCAGCTCTCCGTTCCCTATGCCTACACTACAGATCCGGACTACATCACTTCCGGCTCGGGCGGAAGTGACCCTTCTGCTTATTTCACAGATTTCTCTGACCTGACACTAGCGCCAGGATCTCGCCTAGAAGGCTGGGCAGTAATGTGTTAATGTGCATTGTCCCAGGTAAATAAATTATAATCTCCTAAATCAGTCTCAGTCACTAAAACACTTGTCTGTGGTCCACGAGAGACACAATGATTATCTTATTAAACATAATTTTAATACCATAATATACCGTATACAGTGCTGTATAGTATACCTTATGTCTATTTGCTTGACAGTTGACAATTATTCCAGAGATCAGCTTGACTCCTCTTCTCAGATAATCAATCATGTTTGAAAGCTGAATTTAAACGGAGCACTCAAGGGAAACCTGACTTCATCATACATAAAGCTGAGGAGGGCAGTTTCACAAATTTGACTGAATAGAAAATTATATTTTTTTCCCATCACTTTCAGGAGGAACTCTCCTCTGCCACCATCTCATGTTTTGACTGACATTATTGATAAGCCAAGAAGTGCAGTAGCAATAGATGTGGATGATAAACGGTAAAATACACAGTAGTTTAACTGCAATGTGTAGATTAAATTTGATGTTGAGGTGTAAGGTGGAAAAGAAAAATGTACAGCTCATTACTTACCCGGTGAGAGCATATAATGCCTAAGAATTATACTGTATAGTATACTATATGGATATATAGGCGTACAGTATATTCACTATTATTATGGGGTTGTCGGATAGAAACTCCTTAATGTGCTGTGTCAGCTCTCTTATGATTACTTTCACCTGAATTGACTTAGAGAAAATTGTTATAAAATGGCCTAAACCAAAGGCAACGTCTGAGATACCAGGATTTTTGGGGGTCTGAGACGCAAGCCCAAGAATGTGTGTTTGATGATGTTTCTGTGTGTGTTTGATAAGCTCATGTCTTAAATCAATGCACTGTGAGTGCTATGATAAGCCCATCGTTTGATTATTGCTCTCCTTAAAGCCTGTGGCTTTGATCGGTGCTCTCTGTGAATTTGTTTAACACTATGTATTTGATCCTCACGCTGAGTAACTTCCTTTAAGCATATGGATTATTGCCTATAACGGGGAGGGTGCATCTTATCATGGCGCTACTGCTGTGCCGAATAGGCCATGGCTTTTGGTTCTTTTTCAGATTAGAACACGTCGGTACATCTCATAGCTATGGAGATTACTCATATTAGTCCCACTGTTAAAAATCCCTTTTTAAGTCATGCCTGTAACTGTGCATGTAAAGCAAGTCGTATGTGTTCTTTGTGACATGTCGTACATGGGGTTTAGGCTTTATAAAGACCCTAAATGTGGCACACGCTATAATGTCAGTGGAGAGAAAAGTGATCTAGTTTATCTTGCTCAAGTGTGGAGCTGCTTTAGGGGTGTGACTGTATATGTATATAAATCCCACGTCTCTGTATGTCTGTAATCTGTAATCCACGTAACTGAAGACCCGTTCGCCCCCACCGACTTCACATACGCCTTCCACACCACCACAGGGAGTGCAGTGCCTGGTGTCAAGTCCGTCGGATAGCCAGTTGTCCAGAACCAGCACAAAAGCCTCTGCCCGGGCTCTGGACCTGATCACCCCTATATCTCCATATATGGAGCTGGCCTGTTCTGACATCACGACGATTGTTCTGACATCTGCATAGACTATATTTGGGCATGCCTGACAAAGAACTCCATATATGGGCATAGAAGGGATACAGATATATTTACTGGGTGGGGCATTCATTTTCAACCTGCATTGTTCCAAGCAGGCCCGTGCCTACATGGACGCTTGGTTGGTAATTCACATCTCATTGGGCCCAAAAAATTAAGGCCCGGCCGTAACTGGGCCATCATCAAACCCGGTATACTCAAGACACTGCCCACACTGCCACCCTTAGATCTCCATATATGGAGCTGACCTGTTCTGAACGTTGATCTGACCACATCAAACCCTGTACACTCAAGACACGCTCCATATTTAGCCAGTACAGAATTCATTCCATATGTATCCACATATCTAACCCCCCCCCATGCCAAAGCGCCAGTGCTCGCCCAGCAGTCTGCTGTCACCTAGGCAGATCTGTGTAGGCTTCTTACTGGTGTCTAGTTCATAATGAAGTGATTAACAACATGTTTAGAAAAGGAGGAAATTACAGCTAAAATAAAGCAAATCCCACTCTCAGATTCCACAACAACCAGAAGTACTGAATTACTGGATGGTGATTTGTCCAAACAGCGTTGTGCGAATACAAAATGCAGAATGCATTTCCCCAGCAGTGGACAAGTCCACTGACACCTGTGATAATGGTCAGTTGGTGGTGTTTGTGAGGTATCATGATGATACCTGTGATAATGGTCAGTTGGTGGTGTTTGTGAGGTATTATGATGATACCTGTGATAATGGTCAGTTGGTGGTGTTTGTGAGGTATTATAATGATACCTGTGATAATGGTCAGTTGGTGGTGTTTGTGAGGTATCATGATGATACCTGTGATAATGGTCAGTTGGTGGTGTTTGTGAGGTATTATGATGATACCTGTGATAATGGTCAGTTGGTGGTGTTTGTGAGGTATCATGATGATACCTGTGATAATGGTCAGTTGTTGGTGTTTGTGAGGTATTATGATGACACCTGTGATAATGGTCAGTTGGTGGTGTTTGTGAGGTATTATGATGATACCAGTGATAATGGTCAGTTGGTGGTGTTTGTGAGGTATTATGATGATACCTGTGATAATGGTCAGTTGGTGGTGTTTGTGAGGTATTATGATGATACCAGTGATAATGGTCAGTTGGTGGTGTTTGTGAGGTATTATGATGATACCTGTGATAATGGTCAGTTGGTGGTGTTTGTCAGGCATTTCATACAATATATTGATATATCGAAAAAAAAATTCAATATATCGAATATCTTGATGATATTGTTATCAAGGGCCTAATATCGCGATATATATCGTATCGTGAGGTACCCATATCGTCTATCGACTAAACAGTTTATTTACTCGACTAAAATGTATTTTGGCTGATTTTACACTTGCTGAAAATAGCCGATCAATGCAGCGCGACGAGTTGGTAGATCTGCTATCTTCAGCATGCAAAGTGTAAAATGACTTACACTGGATCTCTTGTCCACTAGTCCCTTCCTAACATTTTAGTCTCGTTTTTATTTGTTGACGAAATTGTCAATATATTTAGTCTTAGCTTAGTCTCATCATAGCTTAGTTTTCATTTAGTTTCCATTTCGTTTTCGTCGACGTGACGTTGACGAAATCAACACGGTATGAAAATAAACCAGAGTTGAAACTTGATAAGCAAAAAGTATTTTACAAGAGAGTGCCTGGCGCTTTATTGGACTTGCAGATGCAGTTGAAACGGGGTTTTCAATTCTTGCATGAATGATTCCAATGGCTTTACATCTTACTGTAAATCCTTTTCTGAGTTAGAGATTAAGGGCATAACCTTTTTTAATGCACTTTTATTAGGCAATTGTTGACTTGTCACACAGACAAGGTAATCCATATACAGTATACAGTCCTTACCTCTCTCTCTCTCTCTCTCTCTCTCTCTCTCTCTCTCTTATATACTGTATACAGGGGCAGATGTGTGCACAGTAGAAACAGAAAGAGCCTTTCATCATCTGTTTATATAAACATCTGTTTATGTATTTCTTCAACAAGCTGAGGCTTGTTTGTGTCTTTCAGCATGTACGCCTGGCTGTCGGAAACAGTCACTGACTCAGAAACAATTACTTAAGGGGAGGTTGGCGGGTGTGGGGGGAAGCTTAAGACTTGGAACATAATTAAATTAATTTTCGGGTATTTTGGTGGTTATAACGCTTGCCAGACTTATGTAGTCCTCTGTATTCCTATGTGGAATTTAGGACTTCAGTGAGAACGGGCTGCTCTGTTGGTATCTGCTTTCTTGGAGATACCGTTCCATGGCAAATTCATTGTCATTCATCTTCTAAATTGATACACTTTGTTCTTCCTTTGGTGGAACACACCCCCCCCCCCCCCCCCCCCCCCCATGTTCTGTCCATCTTTAATATGTTTTGTTGACCGGATTTGGTATTAAAAATCCGCTTTCCATTCCTGTCATCAATTCATAGTCTTATTAAGATTCTTGTTAAAGTCAGTTCACTTCTATTTTTATTATTTTTTTAACCACAATGTTTGAGATTTTATTTGACAAGAATGTCTTGGACAACAGCCTGTTATTCTTCATGTGACCACCGCGCTCTGACTGTAGGTGCGCTACCCGTTCAAAACATATAAAAAAATAACGGTAGTGGGTCGCACACACCAAGACTTCAGTTCAAAATATTTATTGCATTTTTGAACAGGGACAAACGTTTTCGGCTTTCACTGATGAAGGCAAACGTTTGTCCCTGTTCAAAAATGCAATAAATATTTTGAACTGAAGTCTTGGTGTGTGCGACCCACTACCGTTATCTTTAACAGCCTGTTATGAAATGTTTATACTTTGGCTCAGATGTTACTTTCCTACATTATAAGGCTGTACAAGGCGTAATAGTTTTGTGATGTCAATATTGAGAGTTGGCTGTGTTTTCTACCAAGATTCCATCATCTGTTATTCAGTTAATTTGATTTGACATTTGACTTTGGCTTGGTGAAGACTTGAGCACAATCCGTAGTATCGGCTTCTACAGTATCTCATTTTAAGGATTTTCTTTTTGGCCAGTCACTATATACTGTGCTTGAGTAGGGTATGAGAGGGATTGCATCTCATTTTACAATGTTCTATTCCAAAAAGGCTTATACTGTAAGTGTCGTCTTAGAGCCTACAAACTCAACTAATTTAAATTTGACATGAATTTCACAATTAACTTTATTATATTGTCATTGTCGGGCAGAAACATCATCGTACAAACACGACGCTCAAAAGTAATGAAAATAGCCGATCTATAACCTCACAACGTGTTGCAAATCTTGTAAATCTGCTGTTTTCGATATATAGCTGATACATTTTGTGTGTGTGGATTTTAAATTGACTAATCTATATATATTACTAACATTTCCTGAAAAGTCTTTTTTTCGGACATACAACGTTTCCACTCTCATTACTATTTTATGGATTCACTAAAGTGCAGCACTATATCTATAATCTTAGTGCATGTACTGTAAACTGTTGTTTTTTAGATCATGAACTGGGATATATGGCATTGCTTTGGTATGTTTATGTGCTCCTTCCCTGAAATGATCCTGTTATCCTGAAGAAATGATCCATGACTGATGTTATTCCCTGAAGGACAATCTCCCAGTAAAGATTTGAGTGGTTGGGAGGTTTCAATATGATGTTCCTGCCGTTATTACAGTTGTAAAACTATCCCTTTTACAGTAATTTGATAATGCTGATGGTTTTCAGGTTTCAGGTGGTATTTCCTCTCTATCCCAGACATCTCAAAGGATCCTGTAGAGAATTCTTAGTGTTAATTGTTCTTGCGAATGGAACCTTTCAGGGCTGACCCTATTATTTCCCAGTCTCTGAGTATTTCTCTGAGATTTAATGGCTTCCCTGATGGTTTCACACACACAGATCGGGCCAAGGTTCAGGTCTATACCCTCAGGAGAAGATGTGGGATTTCAACAGACAACAGTGGGTGGAGCCAGTTTAATTTATAAAAATGTGTTGAAAGTCATCACATTATTCAGGGAGGTGAAGCTGTCATTTCTGCCGGTATCTGCTAAATCTTTCATATCATTTATACACCTCCCTTCTACCATCTTCCTTTTACTTGCTTTATTCCATTGTTGAAAGAGATGATGGTTTTCCCAGAGGAATATGTAGGTATTGGGTAAAGGATAATGGGACCCAGTCAATTTTGAGAAAATGACCACCGCACCACACGATCAGGGGGTGCTATAGAAAAAAACATTAAACGTTACGTTCGAAAAGTATACTCATTAAGACCTGAGGCCGACTCTACAAACTTCTAAATCCTGACAGTTTTCTGAAAAACCCTTTAGTGTCAAGGTCCCCCAACATTATGCATTTGGCCGCGGACTCTCATGTCAAAATATTTTGTTCCAAGGACCCCCAGGAGCAAAGATTTCTAATCAAATATTTGCAAAAAAAATCTAGATTTTGAAAAGAATAACGGATCTACAAGCTCATAGCAAGGCACAAAGTGACACGTTATGACCTTGTATATCTGCTATTTTTGAATAGCCAAAGTATAAAACAATGCTTTTTAGTTAAAATGATACAGTGCTTTCCCGGTTTTAATGAATGAAGTGTAGCTATAAGCCTATAAGCGTATTTTTTGAAGCCAGCTGTTGCTAATTTACAAAGTAGAGTACTTTTAAGATTTAAAAGCACATTGTACTACTATAGTGTGTGGGTATTGACATTTCCTTTTTTGCTATGAACAAATTCTACGCCTCCATCTCAGGAGCATTCTACACTTCCATCTGTTATCATTAGTATAGTGTTAGAGGATTAATGGCCAATAAGAATGGCATATTTGCACTTGTGGTCTGTTTATTTTTAGGTGTTATGGCATAACACATCTCAAAGTTTATTTATTGACGAAGTACACAGAGTATCCGCCGTGGCTTTTCCCCCGGCTTCAGAGACCGGTGCGTGTAAATCTGAGGAGCATAAAGGTTCATGTTTATTATTTTATAAATGTGCCTCAGCAGAAAAGAAGCAACAATGAGTGGGTTGGAGGTGAAGGTGCACAAAAAGTCTTGTAGGAGAATTGGAGCTCTGGCTCGTCACCTGGGGATTGAGGTCAGGCGCTGGGCGCAGAGGCAGAGGGCAGTGAGAGGTGCTCAGGATTGTTGAGTAGGAGGGATGCAGGAGGGATGATGTTTCTGTGTAGTCTGTAATGGAGGGAGTTGCTAGGATACCAGGGAGCAGGAGACGGTATGCTTCTGGAGAGCATGCACAGAGAATGTGCCAACTGAATTTCATGTCAAGCAAACGAGAGCCACTGATTGTCGATTCTTATGAGAAAGCAACCAGGAATTTGCAATTTTGTGATCATAACACTTTTTTTGCCGAATCAGCATTCCTCCTACAGATATTGCGGGCTTGCAATTTTGACCAATTTGACCATACCGCTTCTGCAGGAAGCCGTTCATGCCTGATCACAGTTTTACTAGGGCTGTAAAGTGGAGAAGGGATGTCAAACGTAGCTGTAAAGTCCAGGGGCACAGAGGGGTGTAGCACTAGGGCAGCGACCGAAGTCGAAACAGATATCCACAAGCTTTCCCTCTTAGAAGAATTGAACCTGACACAGCAGAACTTACGGCAACGTGTCAAAAGGAGAAATCATTACACACAACCTTATCAGCTCTATGTATGCATAATTTAAAGGGAAGATGTTCCGTAATTGGCAAGGTTTAAATATCTTGAGCTGAGGTAATTGAACAGTCTCTCCACTAATGGAAATGTGTCGGACATGTTCTTCCACCCAGCAGACCGCAGACAGTGAGTGACAGCAAGACCAGGCAGAGAGAATGGAATACGTGGAGCAAAAAGAAAGGAAATGCTGTCTTATTATTTGCTTGGCTGTGGAGAAGAAGATGTCATGAAGTGAAAGAGTGGCTGGGTCATGTTGTTCTGCTGCCATTGAGCTGCTTGGAATTATTCCATCTCTTTCCTCTAATATTTATCTTATGATAAACCCACTGTTAGCTCCAGGCCGGTCTACTATTGTCTTTTCATCACCCACCCCTCCTGGCTATTGAGTTAGGATTGAATGCAGTGTGAGGAGAGCTTCGCGTTCTCCCTGTGGGAGCCTGCTTCCATAGAGAGGCAATTCTCCATTTAAAGATATATGAATGTTTGCCCAATTTGGTATTCGTTTTGTGATAGTAAGTTTCAAACCGTATGTGATGCGGTGTTTTGGTTTACAAAGTTTACAGAAGTGTTGACTGACCCTGGCCTAGACATGCAGTACAGCGCTATAGTCACAGCCAGCTTCATCTTGCATCATATTTTCTTCCACTGTGCCTAAACCTGATTTTATACAAGGCCAAACTCTATAGGAATTATTTCAATGTGCAAAATCTAGATTAAATGTTTCAAGGTGATTACATGTGACATGATCCACTGTAAAGAATAAAAACAGGCCTTAAGAGACAAAATAGAATACTTCCAATACAAAACAAAATAAATCCCAGTTTGTTGTTTTTGGATATTAAATTAAAGCACCCCGAGCTGCTTCTTTTCACCTGACAGGGGGGAGTTTCCCCGGCCGACCGTAGTGTGTGGAAGGAACACATTATTCCTTTCCCCTCCATCAGGCGCCTCGGCTGGCCAGGACCAGGACTACTGCATGTTTTTTGTGAGGGTACCTACCCTAGGGGACATGGGGAGAACATGCAAACTCCACACAGAAAGGCCCTTTCGCCAACCCCGCCAACCGGGTATGGGCACTGATGACGCGGAGGAGAGAACACGCCCCCAGTGCCCATAGCTTTATTGACTGACTTGCATTGTGCAGCTGGTGGCTAGTGGCATGTGATAATTAGAGATGTAATGGGCGCAAACATAGCAATGCAAAGGGGCGGCAGTGATAATAATCGTTGCACGATAACGGCTGCATGATAATGGCGCCACTTCCTCGCTACTTCTCACTTATATGATAGGATACAGTACAGTAAACAACATACAGTACACTAAATATTTTCACCTACTTACTTCTAACCTTTGTCTATGTTTTTTAGAAGACTTCTCCTCCAGTCTTGTGGTCAAAAATGAGAACCATGCGAACACTGACTTTTTAAATCTACTTTTTACCACCTCTGTTCATAGAGTACTTGAGGTATTGAGGCCTCTACAGACAAAGCTGTCTTTTGTCCTGACTAACTGTGACTACCATACGTCAGGAGAACAATTTGGGTGACGTTGGGTGATATGATGATATCTCAATGTTAAAAGTTATTACAGCTGACAGCTGATGGCCCTGTTGTGCACCTGTGTGAGAGGAAGGTACATGAATGAATAACGCTAATAGCCTTCCCCTTGGAAAATGTCCAGTGACTCTGTAATGAATGTGTCTCTTTTCCTTATTGAGCACACTCCTGCAGTGTTTGGGCTTTTAAAGTGAGGTTGTTCCTCTAACATTGCCCCTATATGGCCTATATAAGTAGACAACTAATACATTTGAATAATGATACAATTTATTTCAAATGCCCTTTACACTTGAAATAAAATCTCAAAGTGCTACAGAACAGAATTAAAACAATCGCATAAAACAAGACATTTTTAAAATTGCATGGGGGGCATAAGACCTATGAGGCAAAACCAGAATAGCTAAAGGAATGCGTTTGCTGAAAACATCTACGGTCTGTAGTAGAGCTCTCAGGTGGTCAGGGAAAGAGCTCCACCGCTGAGCAGAAGGCCCCGTCGCCGATGATGACTAGAACATGCACTGAAAGAAAATTAGTTCACTTATATAGTCCCCTACACTATACAGGCAGTATGGGGAATAGTGAATGAGTAAGTGATTTAATTCGCACACAGCCTTTGATATAAACTGCAGAAACAACGATGGTGGTCTGGTCTGTGAACTTCAAAATTCGCTACAGGAGCTACAGTATATTATTCACCGTTACAAATTCAACCATATCTGTCATCTTATCAACACTCTTTTGCCAGAAATGAATGTGTTCCATACAATTTGCATCCGTGAAGTGCCATTGATCGGCGAGTTATCTCTCTCTCTCTCTCTCTCTCTCTCTCTCTCTCTCGCTCTCTCACTTTCTATACCTCTTTCCCACTCAGTCACTTAGTCACAGCTAGTCTCTCTCTCACTCTCTCTTTCATTTTCACACACTCGCTCTCTGCCTCATCACCTCTCACGGCTTGTTCTGTCCAAATTATTTTCCCCCCCAGTTTGCAGTGGGGGGGAAATCCTTGTGAAATGCTGTCCCTTCCCAGCACGTCCCACCACAGATTCAACATGCTTAATCATGTGGTCTGGTCCCGCTAATGCCTGGCTACCACCACCACCACAGTGCGATAGCAATACAATTTACAATTGTACGCTCTTAATCCAGAACGACTTACAGTAAGCAAGAACAACACATGGTAATACATCAAATACATGGAAATAGTCATCAAGGATCATGAGCCAGCTAACAGAATCTGTCTAACAGCAGAATATCTGTACAATCAAACTATGAGTATACACTGTGGAGTGCTATGTCTACATAACAAATGCTATCTAAATTACACAAGTTTAGCCTTTGCATACGCCTGTAAGGTCGTTGAGGCAAGTTCTACGGCAAGTGCTATGTAGGATGGAGTCTGACTTTAGGGCATTCACTTCTAGTCATTTTTACTAGTTGCCTAGTTTACTAGTTGTTTAACTACGTATTAACCCATTCTGACCTGAGATCAGATTCATACGAGGTTTCCACTGGACACACACTGGTCTGATGAACCCATTCTGACCTGAGATCAGATTCTAAAAATGTCAGTCGCTCTTCGATTTTTCAAAAATAGCAGACCTACAAGCTCGTAGCGCGCCACTCGGTGGCGCGCTATGAGCTTGTAGATCTGCTGTTTTTCAATAGCTAAAGCATAACATGATGCTAAACACCAAAACGGGTTCCCGGTCAGAATGGGTTAAGTAAGAAAAGAAAAACTGTGTACATTGGTGACTATAACTATAATCTACCTGATCTTGAGGCCTACAAAATCGGGAACCCCCCCCTTTTTTTTTTCTTTTTTCTTATCAACTAGTACCAACAAGGTCGACTAGTGGATTTACTAGTCGACTAGTTGAATAGTCAACTAGTTTCTTAATACCATACTTTGAAGAGGTGAGTTTTCAGACTATGGTGGAATATTGGGAGTGAGTCTGGCCCTTAGAGTATATATGTATAGAGATTAGAGACGGCACCCGGAGGAAACCCTGAGGCGAAATAGTGGCCGAATTTGGTATTGCAGCGCTGGGCCAATTCTGGTCCATTGACTGTCATTGTGCACGTTCATGTTGACACGTATGAACGCTGTTTCATACGTGAACGCGTGCAATGATAGTCAACGGCACAGCGCGTTCACGATTTGGCCCAATTCTTCCCAGAATGCACTCTGTTCCTATACCCGGAAGGAGGAGTGAAATCGCCTCATGCGCTTTTGAGCAACTTAATGCAAGTGGATGAGAGGAGAAATCCGGTGGCGTCTCTATTAATACTGTATATGCAGTACTCTAAGGTCTGGCCCGATTGCCCAACAACTGCTTGTTGTCTTTAGTGGATACAGTTTCACTCATTGTCCTCTATGATCATAAGCAAGTATTCCACTGTCTCTAGTTCTCATTGTTTGTAATACTATCACCTTGTTTATGGCTAGCAAACAGTGAGTCCAAAACAATAGCTCTCGTTTCACTGAGGCAGCAGTTGTTTTCCAGCGTAACTGTCATGACAACACATCATGCTATTATTATTGTTGTTTGACTACTCGTCTACAGCTGAATGAGTTCTCAACATTCTTTCTTTTTTTATTTTATTTTTTTTGTTTTTTTTATTCATTCATTCATTCATTCATTCATCCATCTTCATCAATAATTGAGTATTCATAAGGACTTACTGCTGGAACAGGGCCATATTTATCTACTTCAATCAATCAATATTCACAACATAGTTACAGGTAAAAGTGGGTGAAATTCTTGTTTGTGCACGCTCTCAATTTTGCAGTTGAAAGTGAAGTAAAATACAATAGTGGTGTCCGAATGTACAGAGAAGAATTAGATGGATTATAGTTAATTGACTAATGCTGAAACTCAAGTCTATCACTACACATTGCATACATGCATGTATGCGTATATATTGCATATTATGCAATATACATTATGGGAGCCATTTGTACAGTAGTATGATAGTATGAGTGGGGTTTCCACTAGGTACAGTATGTGCTCATGTCTTTCCTTTGTCTTGTTTTGTGGCACCACCCAGACATTCCTATGACCAAGACCCAAATGAGCTATACTGCATGCTTCACTAGCAACAATAGCACTGTTTTATTCTTCCTTCCATCTTCCGATTTCATCTCCCTGCAGGGTAATACTGTGTGCCTCGAAATGAAACACCAGATGGGTGCAAATCACTTTCAAGTTACGCTCTGCCTTACACACAAAGCAAAAAGAATAACAGTGCCATATAATTTCAGTGTTAGAGCCCTTTGGTAATTTGTAAATCAATGGACAAATAAATGGTATACTGTAAAACTTACAAATGGGGAATTAATTGGAGAAAAGATAGAGATGGAGAGATGGCCTGGTGGGGGTTGAGAATAAAAGCTTGACACGAAAGAAATTAATCCTCAATCTCCACTGCGCCCACTGACTGCACCTTCACTATTGCAGGCTCAAGCTGTCTGGTCCATTCATGAATCACCAGAGCTGGGAGACGAGCAGGAGAAAACCACCAGCTCTCATAAATAAAGCAGGAACCTACTAGCGTCTGCCACTGACTCACCCAGCTCTGTTCTGATTCAGTTTGGGGAATGGGGGAAAAAAGCCTGACAAACCTACCACAGAGACTAGAGAGAACCTGCCACTACTGTGTTCAGTCTAAAGTAAGCCTCGTTCCTATATTACCCAGCGGTATTCTCCGGCTAGCGGCTAACACCGTGCAGGGATGAGAAGAAACACTTTGCTTATATCAGAAATGAGATGCAGATATAGGGAATATTAAATCACACGTTTAATTTCCTGCTATTGATTCACGATGGGCACCTGAATTTATTACAAGTATACTGTCTTTCTGCTCAGCCTACAACATACTGCATAGTTCACATCAAAATGTCCGTAAAACGCCAGCAGGGGGGGGGGGGGGGGGGGGGGGGGAGGCATTCTTTCATACTCTGCCAATGTTTGAAGAGAAAAACATGACTGAATTCCTTGAGTGGTTGCTCATAATCTCCATCAAATAGCAATGCTCGCAACCCAAGCATATATCTGATAATCTACACTGTTTGAATTTCAATGGCAGTAAATCCCATCCAGATAAATCTGATCATTTCCTGCTTCTCAAAGTTGTCACCCATACCGTAAGCAGTCAGCTTAAATCATATTTTAAATGTTGTGTGTACATGTGATAGAACAGTGTACCTTTTAAATCAGCATGTAGCCTCTCATTCTTTGTTAAGCTGACCTTAAGTGGATATATTTTGATTACTTTTAACAACACAATGTCAACGTGCGCAGCCAAGAGTTAAAACAATTAAAGGAAAAAAATGAAAAAGGCCAATTGAATGAAAAAGACCAATAGAGGGGAACGACAGGAATCACAATACGGGACAACACTAAATTGAAAATACAAAGTATTGTATCATTGGAATTGGAGCATTCCTCTCGCTGATTCTCTCTCTCTTTCGGTGTAGCCTTGTATGCATATGGCTCAGTTAGTTTGCAGTGAGGTACGTCTGCTGCATGTCCACATGGCCACGACGTATAGCAGACTAGAGGTCAGACCCTTGCAACGTGTAGATGGACGGGGTCACACAACATGATCTGTATTTATCTGTGGGCTGCTGCTCTGGTGCTGTAAATGTGAATTTAAAGCCTCTTTATCCTCTTTTTTTCCAGCTTTACAAGGTAGGAGATCACATGCATCTCTCCACGCTTAAGCCAGAGTCTCAACAGCCCAGTGGGCTGTCTGTAATACCCATGACCCTCCCGGTTTCCTTTTTTATTTTCTCTCATGTGGGAAGGTGGGCGTACAATAAACTTACCCACCACCCACCGTTCCTTATGTCGCTATAGTGCAGCATCTGTCTTTGGCGCCCAACAACTTAATTCACAGGTTACCTGTTCACTCTGAAAAATGATCAGGTAGTTGAAGATAACACCAATTCAATTTCCAGATAATAACATGTCACTGCTCATATTAAGATTGCATAATTATTGGGCCCCAGAATCTATAGGCACATTTAGGACTTATTAGCGCACGCGTACGCACACACACACACGTCCCGTTCCCGTGCCGTGCCGTGCACACATGCACATGGAAATAGAGACAGATGGAGACGTGGAAGAGATGCGCCTTCATGTGGAAAAGTGTCTCATGGACATTGATATTTTGTTAACAGATTAGGGGGTCTAAAGCACATCCTGTGGTTGCTATGCATCGATGTTATGCATTTGTTTACTAATTCATGCTTGCCACGATAAGCATGAAATGCACAGTCCACAATCTAGTTCTTGTTCAAATCAATAGCCCACTCAAAGCATTGTGATATTGAGAGGAGAGCATTGTTGGCTCCATTGTAGGGAATCAGCCCTCCGAGTGTTCTTAGTAATTATGGAACGTTTCATCCCTATAGATAAACTAATGACTGTCCATTTTATGAGAGCAGGATCCGAAGCGCCACCTGCTCCCTCCATTTGGCCATGTGAGTGCATATGAATCGATGCTACAGTGCCATTGACAAACAATACTGTGTTGTGGATTGTAAAGGGCAGATTTGAATAAGTTTGACGGCCTGGTCGGCTTTGATACTGATCTGGGATTTTCATTTCATCTCGATGAACTGACAGTTCGAAGCAAGTTGTGCATGTATTCATTGCTAAAAATACCATGCTGATGCCGAGAGAACATTGAGATCTCAGGGAAGCTTGTTGATCATTGCTTGTGCTCATTATTCTTATGGCTCCTGAGCCTACATAAAGCTCCTCACCACTGTCACCTCATTGTAAGGATTGCTTTCTAACATGACATTATACAAGCGCACAGAAAGCGAATGTAATATGTAACGGAATCTATTTTGGCAGTCTGTTCTGTAACGACACAAACAGACTTCATAGGGAATAAAGGGAGTGGGGGGTGGGGGGGGGGGTGTGGACTGTAGGGGGATGCAGGGTGGAATCATAGACTGTCACAACCATGTCTGTCTAAGCTTCAGGAATACAGGAAGCTAATGCTGTCTGATGTATTAACCATGAAGGAGGGGGCAGTCTCTCTCTCTCTCTCTCTCTCTCTCTCTCTCTCCATCTTTATTCCATAGTCGTGTGTGTGTGTGTGTGTGTGTGTGTGTGTGTGTGTGTGTGTGTGTGTGTGTGTGTGTGTGTGTGTGTGTGTGTGTGTGTGTGTGTGTGTGTGTGTGTGTGTGTGTGTGTGTGTGTGTGTGTGTGTGTGTGTGTGTGTGTGTGTGTGTGTGTGTGTGTGTGTGCGTGCGCACACTCAGACAAGGGAAAGAGTGTGGGGAATTGGGGGTGTTTGATGTATTAATCATGCATATATGTGATTGAGGGCTGCATGCTCTGATGGGTTGGGTGAGCACTGAAACCATCTTCAATCAGGGTCTCATTTAGGTCCCTTTGTGAGAGTGCCGAACAGTGTTCAGTTAAAAAAATAAGTGGAGCTTTTTAAAACGGGTGCATTTGTGAATGCGTGAGTGTGTGCACGCACATGCGTGTATATCGTGCGTGCATGTGCGTGCATGCGTGTGGGTGGGTGCTGGGTATGAGAGTCCGGTGTCTCTTCATTTTATTGTCCTTGTTATTATATTTATTATAGGCTCTGAATTCTATGTTGCCTGGAATTGACGCGATATCTATGAAGTAATTACACTGTAAGTGGACACAGATGAAAGCGGAGCTTTGTGTATTAGTTAATCAATAATTCAACAGCATGGAATGTATGACACGTACGTGTGATCCATATACTGTACGGTCATGTTTCACCAGCTCTTACAGTATATCGTGGATCTCATTTGAAGGGAGCTGAACATCCATCTACAGGTGTACGTCATTCAAAATGCCGTGACTAGTTTGTCATAATGCAGGATGTCTGTCCACTGCATTCAGCCAAACGGCTTGTGTTAATAAAGGTGCTATTAACACACAGAATAAAATAATTTACCTTTACAATATTGTACTCCCCCACTTCAGGTACAAAGTTTAAAGTAGAAAGAACTCTTGGTATCTACAGTTTAATTCATGTCCCTGTGGATTACAAATTTATTTAGTTTGACACATTTATTTACTGCAAAGCTCCGTCTCTATTGTTGCCAAGCAACACAGTGAATCTGTATAGATTCCTCAGCTGCATAGTGCTAATTTGGCACTCCTTTAAGAAGACATTGTTCGTATGTACGTACAGATACGTTTGTGTTTGTCCAATCTTGCCATGGAACCATTATTTTGTATACTCAGAAATAAGATCCAGCATTCTTTTAGATACAGCTCTTAAACACACCAACCCAAGACTCAAGCATCTATGCTTAGAGTATCATAGAGTCAAGTTGACGCATCTATCAGCTGTATGCTGCTAACACGAGGTGACAGCATGGCCCACAGTATTTAAAGGTTCATGGCGCTTGTCCTCTGATAGCTACGATATGACATGATGAGCCATAAATATGCCAGATATGATTCAAATGAGCTCTGAAAGGATATGGCAATAGAATATTCATGCTTGATATTCTGCTTTGGGGTTCGCTGCTGTCAAAAGCCCATTGTGTCGCTATTCAACTAAATTTAATCAGCTGTTTAATCAGATCTGTCGTCAATATCATGCTATATCTGTATCAACAGTGTTTACTGTATAGCTCACAGCATTAGCAAAGCTTCAGGGAGATTATGACTAACACAAATCCACGCATATTCTCCAACATGTCATAATGAGTAATTCTCTATTAGGTCCTTATGGCCATATTTGTTTTTTTGATGTCAAGATGATTTCTTGTGATACACTTACAGAATGTCAATCATGCCAAATGCTACATGAATCTAGTGTGGCGGTGGGCTCTAACAACCACACAGCCCCCATCTTAAATTAATCTAGTGTGGCGGTGGGCTCTAACAACCACACAGCCCCCATCTTAAATTAATCTAGTGTGGCGGTGTGCTCTAACAACCACACAGCCCCCATCTTAAATGAATCTAGTGTGGTAGTGTGCTCTAACAACCACACAGCCCCCATCTTAAATTAATCTAGTGTGGTAGTGTGCTCTAACATCTCAGATGATTGAACTGAGTTGCACCTGTACATAAAGGGTTTGTTTACACTACTTCACCTTGACATGCATGCCCATATACTGTAACTGGAAATGGCAAATCAATACTTTACGGCGTTGAAAGATATAGTTTGTGCTTTGCATCTAGCAGGGCTTTTAGGACTTTAGAGATAACGACAATACCAAGACTATAACTATAAAGATAATGATGTGAGTACCCACACTTTGGTGTATCGTCAGATGGCCAGCTCAACGCTGTGTGGCCATGTCCTCGTCTCAGGTCCTGCGCCAAAGAGGCAGGGTTCTGAAGGTAGTCTGTATAGGGACTAGCAGGTGGTAATTATATATTCAGCAGTCTGCTGAGACTCTGTTTGCCAAAGCCTCACTTCTTCACAGATGATTTGAAGCGGCCGTTTCCAGTACCTTGGCAGGTCAGGTAGCGGGGTCCATTGACCGCATGGTAGGTCTTCACCTTTGATGCCATCAGCATTCACACTGTTGAAAGACAATGTTGTTCATGAAATAGCTCTGAAGGTGATATTGTTCCTATCGTTGTCGTCGTTATAGTTGTGGAGTGGATTCCTCCATGGCGCCGTTCACTTGAGTTGGGACAATTCAATTCATAGTTTTCTTTGTAGTTATGTAAATTATTACACTGCCATCTCTGCTTCTATGCATAGTAAAAAAGAATCTACTTTGATGTTGGATTAAGTTGGAACTTGGAACTGTGGACATCTAAGCAGCGGGTCCATTTCAGATCAGCTGCTATTTGGGTTTGAAGAACACAGGGAGAACCCGTTTCAATTGTTGGCTCTGATAATATTGATTTGATATTTTCACGTCAAGATTCTAGGCTGCCCTGCCGTGTGATTGATCACCATTTCAAGCTCCTTCTACCTCAATTGAGTGTGCAGACAGGAGGAGAGAAAGTGAAAGGGAATGTTAGTGCTGTGGATGCAAACGATGACATCTTTGGCCCGCGCACTCACACAGATGTCAGCCCTCGGTTGCTGACCAGCATCGTACATGATACCCCCTGCCCACCCGCATATTATATTAGATGGGTAATTGAGGCAATATGAGTGGAGAGAGAGAGAAATGGAGATGGATGAGGTTTGTCTTGTCAGCCAAATGGGTGATGAGACTGGGTGGGACGGCTACAATTGGCGTGCAGTTGGCCAATGAATTAAACAGCACTCTCCTCTCTGCCGTGCATGCGCTAACTCCTGGAGTCTTCGACACATGGCTAACTCCTGGAGTCCTCGACACATGGAGCATTTCCCTCAAATCAATGTGATCTCTTGATCCGATGATTTTTGGTGAGCTGTTTTTGTCTGCCTCGTTGGGTCTCGTCTCTCTGCAGATGGATCAATGGTGAAAGCATGCTCCGGTGGTTGTGGCTGGGCACTTGTAGCCAGCGACAGGAGAGGGAAAAAAAGAAAAGGAAAAAGGTCGCTGTGAATCTAATTAAGGATGATCTTTTGGTTGCCTGATAAGATGAAAGGACGCATGGGGCTGCACATACAGTTACATCAAAAGGATTACTTCGAGTAAAGGAATGAGATGCACACACATTTCCAAAAGCCTCCAGCTCTCTGAATGTATTGCCAATCAGGGCATCTTGGATGCGCTAACAAATGAAGACAGGCGAGACCATGGGAGATGTTATTAATAGCATCATATGTGCGCATGATCACATACTGTACGCACGCACGTGCGCACACATGTGCACACGAGGAGCAAAACACACACACACACACACACACACACACACACACACACACACACACACACACACACACACACACACACACACACACACACACACACACACACACACACGCGCACACACACACACACACACACACACACACACACACAAAGACGCAAGAGCAGTGGATGCCCAGAAATAAAGTTTTAAGTATGGTTGAAGGCTTTGTCATCCTTCTCCCCAATCCAATTACGTTCCAGTTCATACAGCTGGAAGTCTAACGCATGCTTCCCAGCCAGATGCTGTGGGGATAGAGGTATTAACTCTGAAGATGGGAAGTTTGAGCGGGAGTAAGGTGCCCAGCAGGGAGTGGATATTGAGGATTAATTTCTCTGGCGTCTGGCTCTTAACCCTTCTTCTCCCCGCCCGTCAGCCCACCCCTTTCTCCTTCTCCCCCCTTCGTTGTCTGTATTACTAAAACTCCCGCTATGACTTTCAGAAAGACAATCTGTATCAAAACAGTTACAATTTGATGCTCAACGTTAACCCATTCTGACCTGAGATCAGATTCATACGAGGTTTTCCACTGGACACACACTGGTCTGATGAACCCATTCTGACCTGAGATCAGATTCTAAAAATGTCAGTCGTTCTTCGAATTTTTCAAAAATAGCAGACCTACAAGCTCGTATCGCGCCACTCGGTGGCGCGATATGAGCTTGTAGATCTGCTATTTTTCAATAGCTAAAGCATAACATGATGCTAACACCAAAATGGGTGCCCGGTCAGAATGGGTTAACCTTGCTCTAATTAATTTATCCTTCCTGGCTGACATGAGTATGTTGACAAAGGCTGTACTGTCTCATAGACAACTGGCACTGTTTAGTGGCTGCTCAACTTCTACTCTGGGCTCCAGAACATTGTAAATATTGATTGATTCCGCTGAACTTGAATTGAAAAGATCTTCAAATGGCTCCTTCTTGTACAGACTGACTGTCATACTGCAAGCCAAGCCATTCTCATTTCGGCGTGAGGCCCTCTCCCAAACATTATGTTGGCACCGACCATCGACTTGAGAAAATGTTTACTTGAAAATTTGAACACAAATTCAATAAATGGTCCTTTCTAACATCGTTTGGATGTTGTTTGATTACTGCTGAGTGAAAGTGACTGACTGTCTCTGACAGTAAGTCAGCCATGGCGATTTCACCCCTTGTAAGGAAATGACGTGTAAGCATTATTTTGACATGGGATGGAAGCATACTAACCAACTTCTGCAGTTGTGACACTGATTTCCTTGAATAATGTGCATCGCACCCATTTCCAGCTGAGTCCTATAGCAAGTTCTTACCCTTACCTAAACCACCGATACCTAAACTTAATCATATTGTAATGTCCCGGGTGGTTAGATAGGGAATTTCATTTACAAGACCGGCAATTTGTTCAGCTGCTTGACATGTCGCATACATCGGCCACATTGTGGAAACCTCTCAAGTGTATCTGCCTGAACTAGCCCGCAAGCTACGCATCATTAACTACAGTAGATTGACCATTTTTGTTTGTTTTTGTTGTTTTTGTGTTTTTTCATTATGAAAGTGTAAGTACCACTCATGGCATTGGCGACAATTAATTGGATTAATCAATCAATCAATCAAAGGTTAGTCTCAGAAATCTGAATTGCTAAAATGTTTGCAGCTTGACTGAGAGCTCAACTGTCTGCTTAGAAAGTGATTTAGTCCATTTAAGAACTAGTCATTTTGAACAAATAGTTTGTGAATAACCAAACACAACAACTTGCATAGTTTTGCACAGACTGTAATAATAAACATGACAATACGAGTAGAGTAGAATAGAGTAACATTACTGTGCGATCATGTGAATGATGGCCTTTACACATTCAGCTGATGTGATTTAACAGTGGTGAGTCTCCCCTGTGAAATAATGGAGGACTTAACCTGTTTATAGTTAATATTTATGCATTATTTTCACATTTACAAGCCCATCAATAGTACTGTTACAATGTCTGAGGAAACCAGAACAAAGTGTTTCTATATGCCATACACAAGATGTAATAATAAAGAAACTTTGAACCATTCCGTTCTGACTTTTAGGTTCAGTAAGCATTTGATGATTAAAAATCTGTATTTAACCCATTTTTGGCCAAAATCTGATTAGACGGTATATTTTGTCAAGTGGACTGCAGCAGGATGACCATCTGCTTATTTTGCAGGGTCACTAATTAGTGGAAGCAACAAAATGCAAAAAGGTTCTCTGAGCCAGAATCACCCTGAGAAGAATTATCTTGTCTAGTAGGCGTACAGTACACTACTACACTTATATAGTAAGTTATACAGTAGACTTATATAGTAAGTTATACAGTGTACACTTATATATTAAGTTGTACAACAACACAACTACAACTTTGCATCGCAACTTGTAGATTGATCAGTGTGCAACACCAAAGTATCTCCTGCCACAATGCCCATAAAATGTGCTTCTGATCTAAAATGAAGCAGGTGTAATAAGCTACAAACAACTATTTGATTATGGCCAATCAAATGGCAGCATAGTTAAATGTGAGGTGTGGCAGAAGGCTAGCCAGCGAGCTATCAGCTGGTAACAATCAAATCCTATCAGTGTCACTTGGTAGCTTTCACCCTGCACAAAGCAAAGTGCTGTGGGATTTGTTCAGATGGAAAGGTTTTTATCCAATCACCATTTTGCAGTATGGACTGCATTATAACATTATAAAATGATAAAGAATAATATTGAATAGAATCCTCCGTTCCAATTATCAACTTTTCTCTTTTTTGAGAATTGATATACCCTCTAGACACTTATATTAGACACATATATTACAAAAATCCTTTTCTTTTTCCAAGAGAGAGAGAGAGAGACCAACATTCGTATATACTTTAGTCTATATACACATTAGCAGTAGCCTAGAATTGCAGTGGGCGTTAATGTTCCAACTCTTGCCAGAGATTCTTTAAGTTCGTTTGAGTTTAAACTGCGGGTCAAATAAAAGGCAGTGGGTTGAATGGATGGATGTCTGGCGAGGCTCGGTTCATTCTGAATAATGCCCCGAAGCAGTGAGCTGACCAGAGCCTGTTCCTCCTGCCTCCCACTTGAGGTGTGTTCTATGGTGAGAAGTGCTTTCATGGAAGAGAGAGAAGGGCAGAGGGGCAGCGAGAGAGAGAAGGGGGGGTGGGGGGGAGAGAGAGAGAGAGAGAGAGAGAGAGAGAGAGAGATCCATAGCTCAGTGTTGGACAGAGGGCTGACAGAGAGCTTTTTGTCCGAGGGTGATACATTCACACCAGCTCCTCCACATCCTGTCATACGGACTGGCGTGAACAGTCAGATTTGTCATTAGATGTGGCACTTACATTCACACTCGGTGGGTCCTGCTGCAGTAATACTTGGTTTCTACTGTGAAAACATTGTGGTATTCAGGGCCAATGTACTGTAGCTACCCACTGTCAAGTGCATCCATTTCCCATTATGTTTGGGGGATAGACGTAAATATGCGGCAACAACGACCGTGAGGTTTCGGTGAAGTCACTGGTCAGTACCATTAGGGGGCGATGTAAATTGGTTTCCAATGTGTTCATCTGAAATGTTGTCTTTCTCAATTTCCACTCACAAATTGCACGTGAATAAAGAGACCCCTGTTCCTCATCCGATCCCTCCGCTGTCTGATCGCTTTATCGTCCACTCAAACCAGTGCTGACTCCTCGGCAGCCCCACCCCCACCCGACAATGTCCCTCCATCCCCCTCCCCATCGTGTTCCCTGGTTTTGTGGTAGCTGTGTCTCTTTGATAATCCAAGACTCTTTGAAGACTCCAATTCCACGCTGCTTGCCTTCAAGCAATTGCACCTACAAAAACAACTGTGCGTGTGTGTGCGCGTGCACACATTAGAGCGAAAGAGGGAGTTTGAGTGAGAGAGAGAGAGGGGGAGAGAGAGAGAGAGGGAGAGAAGAGAGCAGTAGATGGGACGAGAATAACGGACATAATAGTGGAATGGAAAATAAAAACAGTTCCATGTGCAGTTCCTTTGCTTCCGCTTTGCCCTCAATGATTTTATGCTAGCTGCATATCTGAGAGGTGCACTCCTTCATTGTCATATTTGTTGGTGCAGCTCATTTCTCCTATGCCTTCAGAGGCAGCAGTTCATTGATTCACACCCACCCATACACACCCAGTGTGCCAGCCACAGCAAGAACATATTCAGAAATGCTGAAACTAACGGAGAGAGCCAGGTCTTACATTTGGAGAAGTCAGACAAGGTGTCAATTGAAAGCGTTTCTATGCAGTTTTGAACCAAGTCCTACAGCTTTAACAAAACTAGCATAACACCAAGTACAGTAAGCTTTGGATCCATTATGACAGTGCAGCAGAGCGTAACTTCCCCTTTTCTTTCCTGAGATAACAGTTTTGGTTTTCTTTTGTATATTGTTTGCATATTCTATTCTTTAGTTCTTAGATTTTCTGAGCTACTGTCTTTGTGCAGGAGTTGCAGAGAGAGACGCAAAATAATTAGCGAAACCTAAATTGTCTCACTAATGAAAAATTATAATTGCAAAAAAACTATGAGCATTTTTGCATTAATTTCCCTCTCCTACTCGCTGTAATTCTGCCGTTATTTCTTTTCACCTTCCCACAAATCTCTCTCCCCATGCCTTTCCGTGTCTTCATTGTTTCAGGCTCAATCTTTGCTCTGCATTCTTCCATGTTGCTCTCTCTTCCTCCCGTTCTGTCTCTGTCACTCTGCCTCTAGTTGGCAGAGGGGCTTGCCACTGGGATTTAGAGGAAATTGAATTGAATTATGAAGGAATTTCTCCGCAGCACGATTGGCATCATTTCCCCCACACAATAGAACATCATTCTCATATCTCTCAGTGTGGGGGGAATGAAAATAGGCCGTGCACCATTCTTTCTCTCATCCTTTTAAATTGAATTTTTCATATCACAGGGGCACGGAGACACCAGCCGCTTCCTATAACATGTGCAGAAAACCCATTTCATAACATTGGAAAGGCACATAACTGTGATTCAATGGGAAAAGTCTTGACTTACAGTACAGCTGCAGTGTACTGTATACGTACCTCAACATGGAATGATAAATGGTGCCACATGGGTTTCCTGCAGCATGAAAAGTTGAAAGTATTCCAATAAAATGTGCTGTATTTGTTTGGTTTCGCAACCAATTTAAAGCACTTCACTGTAACCTAAATGAAATTGAACGTCTTTCTACTGACCCCCACTCATCTCCTGCTCTGTCTTTCTTCTCCCTGGGGCATGTCATTTCTTTTGTGCCTTTGTGTTGCACTCACAAAGGGCTAGTTTGTATTGTGCATCATAGGCATTGCCTTGAGGCCAGACAAGGGTGACGGAGATGAACGAATTATGTATGATTATTTCTGCCTGCGAACATGTACAGTAGTTTACACGTTTTTCTTTTTCTTTTTTTTAACCCATTCTGAACGGGAACCCATTTTGGTGCTGGCATCATGCTATGCTTTAGCTATTGAAAAATAGCAGATCTACAAGCTCATAGCGCGCCACCGAGTGGCGCGCTACGAGCTTGTAGGTCTGCTACTTTTTTAGAGCGACTGACATTTTTAGAATCTGATCTCAGGTCAGAATGGGTTAATCAGACCAGTGTGTGTCCAGTGGAAACCTCGTATGAATCTGATCTCAGGTCAGAATGTGTTAAGCATCTTTGGAAAGTGACAAATATTGGGGCTAATTGGTTTGTTTTGTCACTGACACAATGCCCTACTGCTCCCCGTCTTCAGGAATAAAATGGAGCAGGTGTCATGTAGTGCATAAGCAGTACTGACTAGCTAAGTTATAGACGTTATTCAGGGACCCTGATAAAAATAAAAAAAAAGATCATACTAACCAGAACCCCCTCTAAAATGAGATGACGCATCTCAAGGGGGTTATCCTAGTTGGTACTGTATATACCAGCAACCAATATTGCAGTATAATTTTTTTACAGATTACCATTTAGAAACACTGTTTAGCTTCAGCTTTTGCTGGCAATTTGGAGTTTACAAACGGCTTAGTGAAGTTCCCTTTTGGTAATAGAATCAAACAGCTGGGAGTGACTGTCATTTTGACTGGACTTTGACAGAAAATAGCTTGAGCCATCACAGCTATACTGTAGCCCTGTCATGCTTTTGTCATGCAATCAGAAACGGTCTGTTACTCCAAGAACCCATTCGTTTTGCTAGATTTCAGTCATGAAAAGTTTTGCAAGCTGCTTATTTTATTGCTCATGAAGTGTAGAATTTCCCATGGACATTCATGAAGTATTTTACAGTGGCACTGGTACCATGCTGTAGTGCTAGCATAATTATGGTCTAACATAGATCATAGAAGTAGCAGATCTACAAGCTCACAATGCATCACGACGCAACATGTTGTGAGCTTGTAAATCAGCTATCACACACACCGACACACAACGCAGTATGAATCAGGCTTAAAGATCTGAGACCACATGCTTGTAACCTAAATAGATTGTGAGCCTGGACTGAATTGGTGGAATGCTGGCTTTGTGTTTTTGTGTGTGTACATGGGATGTGTGTATACATGTGTGTGTTTTGTGCGTATTGTGCCTTTAGCAAGGATTTTTCATTTCATTCTTCCCAGCTCTGCCGTAATTGCCTCCACTGTGAAATGACCTGGGAGCCGCAGCTGTTAATTGTAGCATCACATTTTATCCGTTTACCTTTCCTAAGGCAAGAATACCTCTGCTGCCTCATGGAAGCTTCTTGTTCCACTTCCAAATTGTTGGCAATATAGCCATTATCTGAGTTCAGGTCGGCTATTCTAGCTATTTGCCTCCCAAAAGTTGAAATGAAACTTGCATGGTTGTGCATTACTCCCCCAAGAGAAATTCTGAATAATCAGCATGCTGCTCTGGATATTAAGAACCAGCCTAAACGATGTTGCTGTGTAATTACAAAGAATACTCTAGCACACTATATTTTGCGGTGGAGTAAGTATTTTTTTACATAATGAGCCATTACATTTATGAGGTACTTTAAACATTAATGCCACTGTGGTTGGCGACTAGCACTGCATACTGTATACAGGACATCATAATGGACATCTGTATTTACTTCTGGGATATGAAACTGCATATCAAATGCTACAGTCACTGGCATTGCCACTGCCACATGACCTTGTCTCAGTCGATATTTCGTAAATGATAAGTAGTCTGTATATTTCTATAGTGCCTTTTATTCAAAGCACTTTACAATGTGCATTTAAATTCACCCATTCACACACAAGACCATGCAAGGCAGCAACCTAGTCATTGCGAGCAGTTCGCGGTTCCGTGTCTTGCTCAAGGACACTTTGACGTGAAGCCACGCTCTACTACCTTGTGAGCAACTGCAATGTATGAATTATACTGAGTGTAATCCAAGCATATAGATATGTAGCTTCTGGCTGATTGGCACAATACCACTGGGGTGTTTCTTCCATAATGCATGTCAAGAGCATATCATTCAAACTGGTGTCATTGTGATTATAGGTGAAAACATTCTACAAGCT
Organism: Protomyctophum bolini; assembly: GCF_963924005.1. Taxonomy (NCBI): domain Eukaryota; kingdom Metazoa; phylum Chordata; class Actinopteri; order Myctophiformes; family Myctophidae; genus Protomyctophum; species Protomyctophum bolini. The sequence continues at coordinate 36,670,239 of NC_137874.1, read as the reverse complement.
CACAACACGTGATGCAGACAGTGCTTTGTGAGCTTATAAATTGGCTGCTTTCGCTACTTTTGAGTGACACTGACAGAAAATGAAGGTGGCAACTTGTTCCCAGACCTTATACAGTACATCCTGATTAGTCAACCTGCACATGTATCCCAGGATTCAAGAAGGCCAGAGGGCACAAGAGACTGACTTAAAAGACTAAAATGTGAACTTCCCTAAACCTGCCGTTTTGTTAAATGCCTGTTCGTTCTCTGAGAAAGTGTAGCTGCTGACGGCAAATCTCTCAACTCCCTGCACAAGTACTGGTAGCCTTCGCATGCTGGCAATCACTGAGACTTTAGTAAGACGACAGGGTTCCTGACAGCAAGGTGGTGCTGGATGGCTCCAGGGCATTTGGGATGGGCTGTACAGTGTGTGATGGGGAAACATCACGGCGGCGGTGTCTGCCTTCTCATCAGGGATCAGTGGTGCAAATCAGCTATATGCCAAGAGACATTCGACGGTCTAGACTGACTCTGAAATAATATGCTTTTCACTTCTGTCTGGCTATATTCAGTAGGAAATTCCCTGTGTTTTTTTGTGTTTTTTAATTGCCATTTAGCTCAGAATCATCTTTATTGTCACAAGTAAAAAAGTGGGTGTAATTTGTTTTTGTGCATAGTTCCCATCGTGTGAGAGAGAGAGAGGGAGGGTTAAGAGATCAAGGTAATAATGAAAATGTAGAAGCTCGTTCCACACACAAAGCACACTTGTAGGGTCTCTCTAAGCTCATTTACAAACGGCACAACCGTACAGTCTCTCTTATCTTGTTTGCTTGGCTCTATAGTGAAACCCAGCTAAGCCTGTCGAAATCACTTGACTTCCCATCTTTTTATAGTGTGGCTGTGCAGGAGGCTAGCCGTGTGCACGCCTCCACTATTCTAGTTTTAGTTTAATGAAAGTAAACCAGACTCTGTTCAGGCTGAAATCTTGCCCAGATTTGGAGTCAAAGGTCAAAGACAACATCACAGGCATCACTTGAAGTCCGAGAGCCACCTATAGGATCCCCTCCGTTCCTATCTGGATCCACATTAATTGATTTATCCGATTTATCTGATCTCAGTCAAAAGAGATAAATGTGGTTGTTGAAACAGGAATTAAGAGAAGAGGGCACAATTTGAGCTGGGAGAGTTTGAGAGCAAGAGTGTCTGTCCTGTTGTCACTGTTTGTTTAACTGTTTTTCTTTCTTGTTTATCAGATTTATATACCTTTTTTATTTGTATTCATCTGGAACATTTACATAATTTATCTGTCACTGTTATTTTTTTATTCTCCGTTTTATACTGCTTATCGGTCGATTATATTTTGAAGTTATTTTCAAAATACAAAATGCCTAATAAAAACAGTAGGCTATATATAAAATGAGATAGAGGAACGAATGCAGCTCCATACACCCCAGCAGCAGAGCCAGTTCAACTTGTATATGAGTACAAATACATTAAATGAGTGTTCAGTGATTGTTGTCCTCAGCATGAATGCAGATTGCATCTGCACTAAGGGCCCAAATAGACTTAATTAAAATGTTCATTCAAGATGGGCTGCTACAGTAATCCTGTATGCATCTTTTTGACTGAGTATTTAAATTTTATTCAAATCTGTTAGGATTGAAGTGCAACTGTGACAACAAAGGAACAAGGAAAAATAGAAATGTCGGATGACTGACAGCTTTTGACAAGATGACATTTAGGATTTGGGATATGGGGTGAAAACAACATAATCATTATCATGTCTGACACAAGTGAACCCTTGTTCTGTGAGCGTAGGCCCTCCCTTCTGATTACCAGTCCACAAGAAAACCTTGGTCTAGGAAAAAAATATATCCTGTTTAATCGGTAGCTGCACTGTGCTCAGACATGGTGAGGTTCAACTCCTGTTCTTATTATTGCGGTTGCTTATAATAGCCTGCTTCTCACTGCATTCATGTGATTTCCATATTGTTGTAAAGTGCTACAATTATTTGAAAATGGGCTCCATCTTCTTCTACCACTATCTTTTCTGACGGTTCACGGAAACCCCAAACTCGAGGACATGCAAAATTAAATAATTTAATTCTTTCAAAATTGAATGTAATTGCAGAAGGTTTCGCATAGGTGAACAAATTAATCAAATTTCCTTTAAGCTTTCGCTCTAGGTCAGGTAATACATGTATCTCAGTCTCACATATGAAGATTAATTTCTCTCTCCCCTCCTTTGGTTAAGTACTATTATGAGTGGTGAGAGGATAGTTGCGCAGTATCAAGTATGCAAAAGGTGACTGTCTGTGCAAAGCATTTATGGAAATGAAATTCATAACAAGCAGCTGATGGTAAAATAAAAGATAGTGCTCACTCAAGGGTGACAGGTTCAGGGACATGCAGACCCAAGATTTAAGGCACTAACTATCAGGTTGCAGAATGTAGATAAAAGCCCAGTCCATCTTTCAAAAAAGGTATATGCGTTTTTTGTTGCGTTTCGAATAAATTATGTTCAAGGCGGTAGAGCAGTGGTTTTCAACCAGTGGTCTGGGGACCACCAGTGGTCCTTGAGGGTGTTCCAGGCGGTCCCAGCTAAATGGAGAGTGGGTAACCAAATGGAATCAATGGACCCTTGTAAATCTTTAATTCTTGAGAGTGTAAAATGACCCATTTTATTGGTTTCATTCTATGCTCTCAAGAGTTAAATTATTGTTAACATTACTTAATTTACAAGAAGTCAACACAATTACAGAATGTAAAATAATTGTAATTTTGATCAATGTTTGCCTGTATCTCTCCTAATGGTACCAACATCAACACAGCATGGATTTGTGGGTACAACAATATTCTTTCATTCTGGGTCTGAGAGGCTAAATGTCATCAAATGGTGGTCCGTGGCTCTAAATAATGGACCTTGATATGAAAAAGGTTGAAAACCAATGCGGTAGAGATTATAGAAACACAATGTGAAGTTCAGGGCGGTATGGACATGTATATGGGAGTATAGACTAGTACTGAATAGCTTAGATAAGGGAATTAGGGAGAGGCAACTTTACATTTTTTGTTGGTCATTAAACTTTATATATGGAAAAGCACTTACGTACCTGGAGAACAAAAGAGCATGCCATGCGCTACAGCTATAGCTTGCTGAATGAGCACTGTGGGGATACAGCTGAAAGAGAGCTGATTCACCCACATTACAGCTTTTGGGAATATGGCCCTCCTTTATGAAATTTTTCACAAGATCAGGTTGACTCATCATGCTATCTTTGCATATGAATAAAACCTATGCATGCACTTAACTTTTATTGCATAACAGAGCTCCATAATGTGGCACAAACACATATGACAAACTTACATTTTGTACCATATAAATGTCAAATGTTAAACTACCATAATTGTTGATTTGATATAGCCTTTTTTAGCCCCACTTCCAGTCTGATTTTGCATCCAACACTTTTCTCCCAAGCAAGAAGTGTCCATGGAGTTTGCTGTGCACCTTCATGCTCTGCAGATGATGAGCCCTACTGATTTTGATGACCCAATGGCCTTTCCTCTAGTGCCACTTTTAGTTCAAAATGTCCACTTTTACACAAGACACAGTATGTCATAATTTAATGGGAAGATTGTCATTGCCCATGGCCTTTCCTCTAGACTAAAGCATCCTTCAGTGATGATGCAATGATCCAATATAGTGTGTGTGTGTGTGTGTGTGTGTGTGTGTGTGTGTGTGTGTGTGTGTGTGTGTGTGTGTGTGTGTGTGTGTGCGCGCGCTTTTAGACTTGTTGTTTTTACATAGCAATATGTAATACACTTAACATATTACTACTGTAGGTTTACAGTACATTTTCTGTCTTATTTTCACAAATCATTAAGCATTTTTTTTGTCTAGCAGAGAGAATTCGCATTTACACTTTTTAGTAAGCGTGACTACTACAAGTAGTAATGTTGTGGGCGGATTTCAGAACTCTGGCCTGTGATCAGTGCACACTCTCTCTCATCCGCTCTCCATCCTCAGCCCTCCAGACTCTTACTCATCCTCAATCTCTATATACTGTACCTCAATGGCCAAACAAACTGTCCACCCTCCTCCAGGCTCCTAGAATCTAATCCTACTGCTCCCCCCTCCAGTCCAAGGCTTTGTCCCTGCCTGCCTGACCACTTCCTCGTCTCCGTCTTGCTGCATTCCTGTAGCCCCCCCAGGCCTGGCGAAGGGATTTGTGCTCCGACTAGAAGGAGAATCTGTTTCCCATCTCAGCAGCCTTAGCTGGTTCTCATACCCAGAGAACATGCTGACTCTCTGGAGCGATGCCTGGAGGAGCAGTTTAAGCAAGGATCCATATTTAAACAACTAAATGGCCTTCCTCCATTTAAATAGTCTCGGAGCCTCTGAGACCTCTAATCATATTCTGAGAACTCGCCTTGTGAATATCATTCTTCTTCAGCCATGTGAAGCAATTTTATGTTTAATTGAAAAATGGCCATGTGTCTGTTAACCATTGTCCAAATAAATCCATCCTATTACAGGCATTATCCAGGTCTGCTGAAGCCTTACTTTGTCATACAATAAATAGCCAATCTACAAGTAGATCGGCTATTTTGGGAAATTTTAGAAAACTTTAGAAATTGTTTATATTGGGGGAGAAAGTTTTGTGTATCTTGACATATCCAAAAAAGGGAGGGTGAAAAAAGATCTTTGAAATGTTTTTATTGGTGGCTGTTATCTGCTTTTAATATTTTAGGTAATTGGTACAGTATGACTAAATACATTTCCCACTATATTAATGTTTTTAGTACATTATATTCATATAACTGTGGCAAATTGCGTTCGCTAGGTAAAAAGGACATGCAGATGGCTAATATTTATTGATAGTATGGTGGATGAGTGAATTGTAGAAATTCAGAGCTGTAAAGGAATATGAACAGTTATGAGAAGAGATGAGGAGGCGTCATGAAAACGTTGGAAGCCCAATGAATCAGATTAATGACACCGTTTTGATAGCACCTATGTACACGCTAAAAGCATCTCTCTATAGCTAGTGTAGACGCACTGAAATGACGACCGACCGTTCCAATCATTGCCAGAATGGATCTGTTTGCCAGAAGAGTGGATGATGGGGGGCGTGGGGGGTTGAGGGGGCTGGGGGGGGGGGGGAAAGTGCAGGGGCCATATTATTGATCTGGGCTGACTCCTGCAGCAGAATCAGCCGCGTTCTGCTGTATCAGTGGTTTCTTGACTTTTACGAGAGGTGGGGGTGGGGGGGGGGGGGGAGAGAGTGTGATTGTGTGTGTGTGTGTGCACCGTCCGTACGGAGTCATCTTTCGGTTGGTCATTGGTGGTAAGTAGCCATTAGTAAACTGATCTGAGCAAGGAGGAGTCCCATCTTCTTCGTCTAACTTTGTTTACTATCCATTCAGTTTCATATAGAGTGTGATCTTGAATGATTTATTATGGGCTCCTCTTTCCTGGCTGCTATATATAGAGCGTTCTTATCAGTACAGTATATCGCAATGAAATCAGCTGCGGTGGAGCACTCTGTTGCTTGCTAAGACATTTGAGTATTGCTTGCCACAACCATTATTCTCAGTCAAATGAATATTTCATTTAATTTACTTGCATGAAGGTTTTTTTTTCTTTTTTTTACAATTTAGTTAAATTGTGTGAATCATTCCTGGAAGTTCCGTATCAAAAGCCACGGAAGCGGTGCAGCAGTTATATTGTGTAAATCGTTCCTGGTATGCTCAGAAGGTCCATATCAAAAGAGTGGTAAACAATGTAATACAACAAATACAAGTGTATTGGAAGAAGAAATATCTGTACAGCCAGCACCTGACACAGTTTCAAAGTGGGGTCAACTGAGGCAAAGGATCATAGTGTATATATATATAAGTATTCAAATAACAACACAACTTAGATACTACATAGATACAATCCATGAAAGTACATTAAATACTCCAATAATTACCCACAGATTAACCACTTAACCCTGTAAGACCTGCATTATACTGTATATACTGTAGTGTACGTGGTTCAAATCCGCAACTAGGCCATGTTATTTTTGTGAATGTATTAGCTCTGTACTAAATATCTCTATACTTCTCTGGAAGGTCTACAATCTCCCAACACGCCATTCTGCCATGCGTTGTGAGCCTGTAGATGTTTGGGATAATGCTAGAATAGGGTTGCTAGGGTTCAAGTGGTTAAAACTAATATATTATTCCTCATTGATTCTCCATTGTACCTCACGGAGGTGTTGAATGCTGAAAATAGCAGATTTAAAAGGAATTTTGTAAAAGGGATTTAGAATACCACACAAAGCCAGTACAGAAAACATGACCACCAGTGACCACGGCATTAAAAGAAAAACAGTAATAGCAAGTATTCAGTGAAATGCACGTTTTTAAAAACAGAGGAGATGACACAAATGTCTTTTTTTTCTTTCTCCTTTCCAGCATCCCCATCGGCGCGTAACCTTCTCCACAACCAACCCAGTGCAGGACCTGCAGGATGCCTCTCAACACAATTACTATGACAGCGGCTTGGAGGAGTCTGAGACGCCCAGCAGTAAGTCATCGTCTGGTCCCCGCATGGGCCCCCTGACCCTGCCCGAGGATCACTACGAGAGGACCACTCCAGATGGCAGCATCGGAGAGACCGAGCACCCTGAAAATGGTACCATGGCAATTCTCCTTTTTGTTTTCTCTCTCTGTGTTCTCCGACATGAATATGCATGCAAATGTAAAATGCCTCCAATAGCTTTGTGTTTTGTAGTGCCGGTTTTGACATTCTCTTTTCTTTTCTTGTTTCCGTGCCGTTGCTTTGCCGCTTTAAAAGTTTAAATGTTGTGCATGGCGTCCATGACATGCTGAGTCTGCAGATGGTTTCTAGACATGTTATCGGTGTGTAATTGTAAGAGGGTGTGTGTGTGTGTGTGTGCGTGCGTGTGGTGCCAGAGCTAGGGTTAGCAGTGTCTCTCCATCAGCAGGTCCTCCGTCAGACACACTTAATGACCCTCTCTCACGAGTGTGCTAATTAAAAAGCCCAACTAATGGAGCATTTGCCCTCTAAATAAATCTAGACCCTGACATCTGTGCACACAACACAGTGTTTCCTATAAACATCCCCACCATCACCCCTCTGGAGCCAACTTAAACTGCAGCATAGGTGTGCAGTAGCATCCACATTTCCTGACTGCTGCGATCAATCCACAAAAAGATAACATAATGATTTTACACATGGTAAGAGCTCTAACCTCCATTATTATCACCCATGCACCGTGACTGAACAATTATGTGACCCTTAGCTGCTGTACATAACTAGTCTTTAAATAAGAGAATCACGTGGTGCATTTCCTCTCAGCAATAGGCATTGCATCCACCCAGGTTCTTTCATACTGTGATACTTTATCGCTCACATTGTTGCCTAGCTCCCTGCTTTCTAGCGTGATTACCATGATTACCGTTCTCAATTTGTTAGAATTTTACATCTCATTTCAGCACTGTTCTGCTTCTTTTGTTTGAGTAGCCTGTGGGCTCCTATGAATCCAGGCATTTGGCAGTGTCGCTGGTCTGGGAGCTGTAAGAAGCTGTTAACACCAGAAAGAAGGAGAGAGTCAAAACCTGGATGGTGTATAGTGACTAAAACCGCTCAAAATAGAAATACAGAAGGAGAAAATGAGTGATGTGCTACAAGTAATGGGTCGTGCTCTTGTTTATGCTATCTCATGCACTCTCACAAACTTGCAATATGTAATATATGGCTTTTCTAGTGACATTGTTGTTGCTGTTTATTATGTTCTTTCTTCCCCCCCCCCCCCCCCCCCCCTTTTTTTTTTAAGTTTTATCCCATCCCAAGAACACAGGCATTTGACAGGCAGGCTTCTCTTTGTTGGCAGCAGAACGGGAAATTGTGAGTGGAGAAGGTGCAGTTAAAGAAAGTGGAAAGATGACAAAGGATGAGAGAGATGTTACATTGTGACAGGATGTGGGGACCGAGTGCCATGACAGGGAAGCAAAGCCCCCCCCCCCCCATAGGATGAGTACCTACTACCTAGTGCTGGGAGACGGGAATGTGAACCACTAACCAAGGAGAGACCTAATTAAAATGTGATTCTCACTTCAGGGAGATAACAGTAAGCCCAAATAAAATGATGGATTGGATAGAACTTGTGAAAGATGGAGAACTTCCTCCCCTGACTCCACCTGCACGACACCGTGACGGTGACAGCTTTTTTTCTTTTCTTTTTTTTTTTTTCTTCTTTTTTTTTTCCCTTAGAATTTTGAGTGACGGGGTGACAGGCTGTATAGGCTAGGGCACAGTGCTTTATTCGTTGTGGAGGGAAATGATTGGCAGGTTAAAAAGTGCCGAGGTGTGTCACTCTATTTAAGCTGGATAAAAAGCATTATGTGAACTCCAGATTTCCTGGCATGTTGACATGCATTGCTGACATGGATGTGGCCACGTTTCTTTTTTTTACAGGATGATTTTTCGATGTGGGGGATCTACATTAGCTGTGATGTCTCCTTGTTTTTGAATATTATGACAGTAGTGTACACAGTGTGGATGCTACCATTTTTATTTTACACACATTTTTACACCGTGTTTAATTCACAGAGTTGGATGAAAGTTGCACTCCGGAACGTATTTGAATGAATAAAATGTTATTTTAACCAATATGTATGGCTGAGTATGTTCATACAACTAGAGGTTTGGGCCACTACGTGGCGCTACTTGCCGAGTTTGAAGTGGGTCGGTCCCATATATGCACATGACCATTATCAGGGGTCATGCTGGTGAACGATTCTGTAAAAATTATATTTTTGCCACGGACATACAAATGAGCGGACAATAATATAATTATGACCAGGAACACATAAAGAGCTATCCCTGGTGTACTGTATACAGTGGTCACTATGGGCGTTCCTTGAAGCTGGTCTGTAACTCTGAGAGTGTACGTAATGGTCTGTAGCTCTGGACAACCGGGTCTCTGTATCCGTCAGTCCTTGTTCCTTTTATGCCCATATAATGGTAGATCGCTGATATGTCATTAGTATATGCTGCAAACAAATCAGTCAGCTCCATATAGAGGGTATGCATATGCATAAAGTGAGTGGCAAATCCAGTGGAAAAGTGAGTTTAACGTTGTTTAACGCAATCAGATAGGACTTTTCTGTTTGGATGTATGGGCCGTCAAGGCCAGAAAGTAGTTTTTTGCCACTCCGTAGCCGTTCCTGCTAGTGGTGCATTCAATTAATCGATATGGAAAATTGGCAATATATCGATAGAACATCCGGATGATAGGTGAATTGATCGAGAGGCTGCTGTATCGATACGGCAATAAACAGCGTGGGTGACGCAGTGTTGACAAATGTACCTCTGTTTAATGTTATCAAAGCCCCCCTTGCAAGTTCCATGCCATTAGCCTCGGAAACCCAGACGTTTTTATTTCCAGGGAGAGGGGCCAAGTCCACTTCAATTCGGCATACAGTAGCGCAAACGTCGGTCTCTCTCTGCTGATTTCTGTTCGTCTGCACGTTTGTTAAATTAACGTACACACATACTCCTCTCTCTCTCTGTCGCTCTAATTAATTTGTCTCATGTCCTGCAGCTGTCTAGTTTCTCCCGGCGGATCCTGCCGGGAGCTGCCTATGCCATGGAAAGCATAGGTGAGTTCCAGTCTACTTTGAGGTTAGACAGCACACATATAATTATTTGGGTAGCTGCTTTGGGAACTCCATATATGGTTATGGCTGAGTCAGCGACATCAGGTGACTGCTGGTCCTCCCATTAGCCAATTATTAATATAGGATATAATTAGCACATCTGCAGTGTAGGTGGTGTGGTCTACCTACTCTTCCAATGACACGTTTACAGTGTAGACCGTATAGGACTCCGTATAGGACACCTCATAAGCACAATATCTTGGGGATTCACTCTTGGAAGACCAGTAGAAAGTTGCCCTACGACGTGGGAGCCACAGGTTTGAATCCTGGTTAGGACATACATCTTATTGTAGCTTTAACCCATTCTGACCTGAGATCAGATTCATACAAGGTTTCCACTGGACACACAATGGTCTGATGAACCCATTCTGACCTGAGATCAGATTCTAAAAATGTCAGTTGTTGTTCGATTTTTCTAAAATAGCAGACCTACAAGCTCGTAGCGCGCCACTCGGTGGCGCGCTATGAGCTTGTAGATCTGCTATTTTTCAATACCTAAAGCATAACATAGTGCTAACACCAAAATGGGTTCCCGTTCAGAATGGGTTAACACTCAAGACTTTGCTGTGTTGTATGTAAATTATTTTACATATTCCAGTTAGAGCTGTACTATGTTTTTGGTCTGATCTGATCCCAGGCTGTGATTTACCAAGGACAAGTAGAGCATTTTAGAATGAATAATATTTATCTTAAATGAAACTGAAAATAAGGTAATTAAATTCAGCCTTTCCATGGAAGTGAGTGTGTAATTGTATTCCCATCTACACAATTGCCCTCTTGGAGAACAATGCAATGTGCTAATGTTAAATATTAGTAGTACTGGAGAGGCAAATTGCAACTATGCCTTTTTCTAGTACTTAGGATGAGACTCTCTGCACTTGTTAGTGAAATTAGAATTTATATGTATTGTTAATAAGTTGTAAATTACTTTTTAAGTGAGTGTTGCCTAATGAGCATTGGCTTGTGAAATCTTTGTTTAATCTGTTCCTTTTTTAACTTTTAGTTTTTTGAGCTGTAGCAGCCATGCATGTGGCTGTGCAGTGTTTTAGGCCTGTCTGGCAAGGTGAATGATTGTATGGTCTTTGACTGCATATTGAGTTCAATGCAACAGACCTGAACATATTATCTCATGGTGCTAGGCTCTTGTCTTTAGAGAGACACGGTTAAGTGTCAACGTACGATTTGTGGTAGTTGACTTACATGCTGCCAGTGGTGGAAAGTAACTAAGTACATTTACTTAAGTACAATTTTGAGTTATTTGTACTTTACTCAAGTATTTCAAATTTCCAATACTTTTTTTACGTTTTTGGCTTTTTAAGATTTGTTTTTGGCTTTTTGCCTTTATTGATATTAGTTGATATATGTTATTAGTGAAGACAGACAGGACGTGACGTGCTGTCAGGCCAGAGCCCATATGTGGCATGTGCCTGGACCACTAGACTAGGCCAGCGGGCGCCCCACATTTCCAATACTTTTACTTGTACTCCACTACATCTCAGAGGCAAATGTAGTACTTTTACTCTACAATTTTTTTTTGGAAAACTTTCGTTACTTTGGAGATTTTAATTTTGATTACAAAACATACATTAACCACTTCAACCCCTATGTACATTTTGGCCATTTGAAAATAGCCGATCTACAAGCTCACAATGGGTCGAGACGCGACGCATTGTGAGCTTGTAGATCCGCTATTTTCAAAAGATTTTGCACACATCTTGAACTTGTGCAATGGGACATTCTGCAATATGAGTACTTAAAGTAGATTTTGATGCAGATACTTTTGAATATAGGACTTCTACTTGTAACAGAGCACATTTACATTACAGTAATTATACTTTTACCCCCCCACCCCCTCCTCCTTATAGAGGGTATGCACGTCACATCATCATCATCAAGTTATACGGGAACGCCTACTGAGTGTCAGAAAAACGACTTTCTGGCCATGAGGGCGTTAACCCATTCTGACCTGAGATCAGATTCATACGAGGTTTCCACTGGACAACACACTGGTCTGATGAACCCATATCTGACCTGAGATCAGATTCTAAAAAAATGTCAGTCGTTCTTCGATTTTTCAAAAATAGCAGACCTGCTATTTTTCAATAGCTAAAGCATAACATGATGCTAACACCAAAATGGGTGCCCGGTCAGAATGGGTTAAACAACATGTAACTCACTTTTCCACTCACTTTGCCACTCAATTTGGGGTGCATACTTAGTTTAGACTTAGCCTGATTATCAGACTGTAGCTCCACTAAGAGAGTGGGTGGGGTCTTTGGCCTGGATCCAGGCTAGTTTAGACTAGTCATTAAGGTTAGACATGGGTTAAGGTTAGGTTTATAGGTGTGCTGCCTGGGCCTGTGGGAGGTTAGGTTTAGGGTGAGGGTTTGAGATAGGTTGTAGTTGTAGGACTAATGACTGGTCTAACCAATTATGCATGCTCATACCCTTTATACTAATTTTTGCCTACCGGCCCTTTTTGATGATGTTGCTTCGATCTCATTCACAATATTTAGTTATTTACCACTTAGTTGTGTGTGCCAGCGCAGTTGCGCACACATCTGCGTGCGGCCATGCGTGTGTGTGTGCACATGTGCACTGCAATGACGTGTGCATTGTTGTGTAATGGAGTGTATTATATGGTATTGTATGTTACTAAATCATTTTAATTACACTTTTATGTTATATTAATATAGCCAATTAATACAGTGGTGTAACTAAGTAACTAAGTACATTTACTTAAGTACTGTACTTAAGTAGAATTTTGAGGTATTTGTAGTACTTTACTCGAGTATTTCCAATTTCCAATACTTTTACTTCTACTCTAAATATTATTACCATTATTTGAAAACTTTAGTTACTAGTTACTTTATTTTTAGATTTTGATTATTATTACAAAACATACATTAACCACTTCAGCCCCATATACATTTGGGCCATTGCACAGGTCAATACAAAAACTGTTACTGTGGACAAAACCACGATAAGGCATTACACTTGTTTACAACAGGGTCCACCATTTTCAATTCATCAGAACATTTAGAGACGTACAAATGTACACTTCCGCACAATGAGTACCAGATCAGTGGCCTTGTGGTTGAGTGTCCGCCCTGGGTCTGGGCTGGAGGCTGGGGTTCGATCCCCAGCCGGGTCATACCAAAGACTCTAAGAAATGGGACCCAGTGCCTCCCTGCTTGGCACACAGCATCAAGGGTTGGATTGGGGGTCAGTCCCTGCGACATATTAGCGTCATGTCCAGGAGGTGTACTTGTCTTGTACATCAAGCTGCCTCACGCTACAGAAACAGGAGATAGGCTCCTGCCCTATGGGCCTCATGGCTCGGCAAGGCTACTTACAATGAGTACTTTAACTTTTGATGTCAATATATATATTTCTTTCCATCATTTTGTAGGCTTATTGTACTTTAGCCATCACACTATGAGAACCCTAGTAAAGGTATTAACTAATTACTTGACTATAGGGCAAATACTGTAGGATAAACTGGCTCATAAAAAAATATTTTCAGAACACGTATCAATTTCTAGTGGTGTGTGTGTGTGTGTGTGTGTGTGTGTGTGTGTGTGTGTGTGTTAGAAGATGAATACAAATAAATTACTTGGCAACCAATGTTTCAGCCTGTGTGAGGTTGTACAGTAGGTATTTAAAATTATAAATTATAAAATTATTATATTCAAATGTTGTGTCAAAGCAGCATTTTGCCGATAGAGTACGGTAGTTGAAATAACATTCCAAAGCTACAGAAAGTATAATACTATGTTTTACTGTAATGCTTTGTTAATCAGTGCAGCAGACACATCTTCTTTAACAATACATGATCAGAGCTTAAGCACCGTGTCATCTCACTCTTTAAATAGCATTTGCCCGACTTTTATTTTCCCTAATTAGTTTTTCTCTGTTTTATCCTTTGTCGTAATTTGCTTGCACTTGTCACGATTTATGACGAGCAGAAGTAATCATTATGCTTTTGTTCTGTAATACCTACTGTATTTGTCACTGGCACGGGTCAACTATGCCATAATCACGGCGGTTAATAATTTTTTAGCACATACACAGTAAAAATCCTCTGTGTTAAAGGGCCATTTCACCACTGGAAGAAACTGCAATCACTCAATGTTAATAGTATTTGTAGTAGATAGAAAGTAGCACAATTTGAAATTTGCACTCTATGATTTGCACTCTCAGAAAAATAATGAAGTCTGTGTGTTTGACTGTATTGTTGAATTCCTACAATGACCATAGTGCTTTGGTGCACTTGTGGTTGGGGAGACACCCCATGTGGGCTGTCTTACTGAGACAACATGTAGTCCAGGAAGGAAGTGAGACCACATTTTCATGACGAATTTTGGTCATGAATATGCAGCCATGACTAAATTATCTAGAAGCAAATACAAAATGACACACATAAAGTGCTTCTTGTGTCCAAAAAGGGGTGAAGTGGCCCTATAATGTATCAATTGGTAACTCTCCGAGTTACCAATTTGACAGTGTGTACTTGGACACAGCTTTACTCTTGACCTCAGTCGCTTTGACCATACATTTTGTCCAGAGTCATTGTGGATCCTCGACGGGACGCGACACTCGTCTCCCCGGAACAGCGGTTTTGTCACTGCAGTCATGGCCTCTGACTCTGTGCCACTAATGACTCTTAGTGGGATCAGCAGACAGGCGTTGTCGCTATGTTTGGGCGGGGGGGGGGGGGTTATCACCGATGGGACCCCAGTGGGCTGGAGACAGGTATCAGGGTGTGTACACATAAACACAGTTTAACCCATTCTGACCGGGCACCCATTTTGGTGTTAGCATCATGTTATGCTTTACCTATTGAAAAATAGCAGATCTACAAGCTCATATCGCGCCACCGAGTGGCGCGATACGAGCTTGTAGGTCTGCTATTTTTGAAAAATTCGAAGAACGACTGACATTTTTAGAATCTGATCTCAGGTCAGAATGGGTTAATCAGACCAGTGTGTGTCCAGTGGAAACCTCGTATGAATCTGATCTCAGGTCAGAATGGGTTAAACACAGATGGAGGTCTTTCCATGTGGCTGGATGCCCAGCACGGGGTCTCGCAGTGTCTTGCTCTGTGTGGACTCTGTGCCATATGGGCCATTCAGAGGGGGGAGATAAAATGGAATAAATATCATTTGCATCATAATGAGGTTCTTTAGTAATGCCGTCTGATTTCCCTCCCTTAGATGTGTCAGATGATGCATGTATTCTCGTACATTTTCCCTTTTGAACTCCTTTAATAGATTCCCCCCCCCCCCCCCCCCCCTCAAAATAGGCTTTAATGCATTTCCCCCCCTTTGCCTTACTAATAATGCACATGGACATGTTCATCTGCGTGACCTAAACAATGAGCTGCATGGAACCCTTCTATAACAGACTCAGAATGTGATAGCAACAGAAACAGAGAGCAGAGAGAGAGAGAGAGAGAGAGAGGAAACGACAGACTGAGAGACAGAGCCTGAGCCTAATGGGGCTTGTTTATCTTGTGGATGCCAGCCTGGGCTGCTTCCCGATGCCAGTGTGTGGGGTGGTGATGCAGGGGTATGGATTTCCTCAGACAGATGTCGCTGTTCCTTGTCAGAGTCCCTGCCTGTTAGTACAATTGAGTTCAGCAGCAGGTGCCAACTTCGCCCAGTGCAAAGGCCCTAACTGCAGTGGGACTGCAAACCCCTTGTGAGGGTACAGGTCACCATGTGGCCTTTTTTCTTGGTGTGTCACGTGTGTGTGTGTGTGTGTGTGTGTGTGTGTGTGTGTGTGTGTGTGTGTGTGTGTGTGTGTGTGTGTGTGTGTGTGTGTGTGTGTGTGTGTGTGTGTGTGTGTGTGTGTGTGTGTGTGTGTGTGTGTGTGTGTGTGTGTGTGTGTGTGTGTGTGTGTGTGTGTGTGTGTGTGTGTGTGTGTGTGTGTGTGTGTGTGTGTGTGTGTGTGTGTGTGTGTGTGTGTGTGTGTGTGCGCGCGCCTGTGCCTGTGCGTGCTGGGGGCGGTTGGGGTCCCTTGAGGCCTCTAGCACAAGCATTGTGTTCTTGTCAAATCATGTGCTAATGTTTATTACCCTCGCCCCACACCATTTGTTTTGTAACTTTAATTTCATTTCAGAGCAAGTAGGTCGTTGAACAGCTTAACTGGGGCAGAATTAAACTCTCTAACCTGGATCAGGCTTTGACACCATGGACAATGATTTACTATTGCACTATGTGAGCAGTCAGTCAGTGCGGGGTCATGAGACAATGCAGTCCGATGGAGAATTGTGCCACGTGATGTGTTGCAATGATGAATGTTCCGATGGTGTCCTCTTCTCATATAGAAATGTGAAGATCTGAGTTTGCATCTCCTATTAGCAGTGACTTTGTTCATCCCAGACCACATGGACTCTACTGGCCGTCCAATGACACACAAGACACAAGACGGGCCATTAGATGGTCCGTGATTGTGAATTTGGCTGCCTTTATGACTGTGTCACAAGCCAACTCTCTGACTAATATAGCATTGTACCTTATTGCCATTTATAATGAATTGGCGACGGCATTTGTGTCACAGATTACAGCCTA
The DNA here is from genome assembly GCF_963924005.1 of Protomyctophum bolini. Classification (NCBI taxonomy): domain Eukaryota; kingdom Metazoa; phylum Chordata; class Actinopteri; order Myctophiformes; family Myctophidae; genus Protomyctophum; species Protomyctophum bolini. Next base: position 36,653,954 of record NC_137874.1, on the reverse strand, counting down.
TTGTTAACCCATTCTGACCGGGAACCCATTTTGGTGTTAGCATCATGTTATGCTTTAGCTATTGAAAAATAGCAGATCTACAAGCTCATAGCGCGCCACCGAGTGGCGCGCTACGAGCTTGTAGGTCTGCTATTTTTGAAAAATCGAAGAACGACTGACAATTTTAGAATCTGATCTCAGGTCAGAATGGGTTAATCAGACCAGTGTGTGTCCAGTGGAAACCTCGTATGAATCTGATCTCAGGTCAGAATGGGTTAAATGCAGTTTGAACTTGAATGTGAGCCCCATTATGCCCGTGTCCAAAGTGTACCCCTTGCATCTGATTTCACATTACCTTCTGTTCCCACAAGAAAGTGATTTCTCTTTAGTTTCATCATCTACAGTCAGTGATGTCTGTCCAACTGGCTGGAATATTTTTATAACTGATTATTCTTCCTCTTTGTCTGGTTTCTTTTGTACATTTTTAATGTATTTTGGTTGGCGTGACTTGAAGCTGTTGGAATCCATGTCATTATAATTTATTTTATTATTATTATTTTATTTATAACCGTCCGGGAAAGTGAGGAAAATGGAACGCGCGGGCGCTCATTTTTCATCATTTATTATGAAAGCATCATGTTTCAGACTTCATAAGAGGAAGGAGGGAGGCAAAGATCACTGTTTAAAGTTAATAATTATTATTATAGTTATTATAGTTTTTTACTTTTTTTTTAACTATAAACCACAACGGATCATTCTGTATTATCGGTAGAAGTAGATAAGAGTACAGTAGATCACAGCACATCTACATTATTCCATAAATAGTGCTTCTAATTCCACGCTATCACTGGAAATGTCATTATGTCAGGCTTAACATTATAAGCCTGCATAATATCTAGCATCTCTGAGCCAGTATCCTTGAGTAATATGGATGCACTGTACATATTATTTCTCTAATAAATGTAGATAACTATGCTAATAGAAACACAGAAATCTTCAATAGGAGGGCATGGCCCTGCTTTACCATACCATGTAGGACTGAGCAAAAGGCAAGTGGATGCTGCAAAATTGAAGTTGGCAGGATATGTGCAAGCATAACCTACAGTGGATGAGGTTATAGAGAGAGAAAAAAATAAGTAAATGAAGAATAATTTCTTCATTAGCCATGGGCTCTTTGCTACAGAACAGGCTCTCTACAGCTGGGTGTTCAGCCGCAGCTCCATGGAAGCCTGGGTGGGGAACTACTGTAGCAGGATAATTATGGCATCAGAAATAGAAAGAGGTACAGTGGTTCTAAGGTGGCCTCGTCGGGCCTTACCCAATATCACCTCAGATGGGGTTCGCAGGGTAGGCATGGTATATAGCTCTGTGCTTTTGGGAGGGGCTGCTGGCTGTGGGCCAGAACCACTTCAACCTCCGTCGGTCTGACTGTTCAAGTTGCCATCAGAGAAAGGCCCAGGGGGTCGCCTCTCCATCATAGTGCGATGGGGACGGCCAGGCGCTGAACGTCTTTCTAACTAGTGCAGCTGCCCTTCGATGATGGATAGCACTTGAGGGACTGGAATTGTGTGGGTCTCTGACATGTACTTCCTTATTTCCCAGCGAGCCACGGAGGAATTGAGTTGCTCAGGCTTTAAGGCTTTTGCACAGCCAGTTGAGGATATCTTGGAATTCATATGGTTCAAGGACCCCTAGCAACTCAATGAAGAGAACAGCAGCGGTGCGGTGAAACTGAAAAGTTCCTCCGCTGTTTCCCTTCCCATATTGTATGGGAACATTTTTACCCGACACTTTCCGCTTCATACTGTACACGCTACACGCGCGCCCTGACGCCCTCGCCAATTAACCCTCCACACATACAGTATTTCTGTGTTTGTCATTGACGTTATAGCACGTTGGTTCTCAACCTGTGGGTCGGGACCCCCAGGGGGATCCCCACATAATTTTTGGGGGGTCCCCAGATGACAATTTAAGGATTTTTTAATACCTAAAAAGAAAACAAACAGTTGTTACAAGGTGCTGTACAATAAAATTATAGGAATAAAACAAGAACAAAATAAAAAATAAACCAACAATGAAATAAGAACAGAGCAGCAAAGACAGTACCTAGAAATAGATAAAAATAGAACAGTACATAGAAATCAACAAAAGATTGAAGCAATCACTGGAGCAAACCAAAATGTTTGCGGTACAACTTAGTTTTTAGTAGCTTCTTAAAGATGTCAACAGACACAGCATTTCTCAAGTAGAGTGGTAAGTCATTCCACAGCGTAGGTGCAACAAATGCGTAAGCTCGATCTCCTTTGGTTCGCAGCTTAGTGGCGGGGATAATGAGAAGACCTTTGTCTTCTAATCAGTAAGACGAGAAGCACACATCCACCTGGGTGACGGCAGACGGCAGACTGCTGGGCGATCCCTGGCGCTTTGACATGGGGGGTCAGATCAACATAGGAATGAATTATGTACTGGCCATATACGTGTCTTGAGTGTACAGGGTTTGATGAGGTCAGATCAACAAGAGTTGCTGGCCGGCTCCATATATGTAGATCTAGGTGATGGTCCAGTCTTCTCCATCTATGGTTATCCAGGGTTAGATGAGGTCAATGTCGTGATCTTCATATATGGAGATGGCCATATATGGTGGCGTGACGTGTCACGAGGCATGATGTCATGAGACGTGACCATATATGGAGGCGTTAAGAGTCTCCATGATGTCACGTGGTCAGATCCATATATGGAGATCTAAGGATCTCCATAATGCCACATGACGTTACAAGGCATGATGGATTGGCAACCATATAAGGTGGTGTGACGGACACGAGACGCAGGATTTCATAGTAAATGAAACAATAAAAACTGGTCAAACATGGGCCAAATTGCAAATAATCTAAGAAAGAGGCAAACTACTAGTACAATCTCACAATGCCTCACGTTGCAAGGTGTTGTGAGCTTATGGATCTGCCTATTTTCATGATATTTATCTGGAACCGAGTCAAACTAATTGTAATCAACTCAACTCCTACAAGTCCAAGTCAAATAATGATTATTTTGGGGAGGCCATTGAGAATCACTGTTATACCATACTAGCTCACCTGCCAGTGAGGAGCCCCCACTGGGAGGATGTACAGTAGTACTGTAGCACCTCCCGTTCAACACCCCCCTGCTGACTATAGGTGCTGCCCCCAGTGTGTAGGAGTCGCTAACGCAGTGACAATTACCACATGTCCCAGAGTGGGATCAGGGATTGAAAGTAACTTTGTACCTGCAACAGTTCCAACACACACACACACACATGCACGCGTCCCGTGCATGCGCATGCTCGCGTGACATCCAGGTTGTGCTAATGACACAATCTGGATTAGACGCACGCACGCACGCACGCACGCACGCACGCACGCACGCACGCAACCCGTCACCACCTTGTCATGAAGATGATATTCAAAGCACCCTTTGTGATGGTATTTCTTCTTGGTGAAACAATATTTCTATTCAAGTGTTTCAAAAACATCAGTCAGATATACAAGGAATATTTAATCAGAATGGATCACAGAGAGCTACTTTGCTAACCTTAAAATAACAATTCTAAGGTGACAGTATACAGTGCCGCGTGCGTGTTGGTCGGTTTCTGTGGTTAATGAAAGAAAATAGACAGACACAGACATGGTTAATCATATTCTTATTTCTAACATCTTCTGTTGAGTTCTTGCCACCTTGAGAAAAAAAAGGGATAAGGAGAAGAAAAGCAGTGACTTCTTTCCTTCCATGCTTAATAAATGTCTTGTCGGAAAAGTTAAAGACTGGCAGATAAGTAGAGATACGGGAGGAGACCGGCAGAGCCTTTCTGATGTCACTCTGATGCACAAAGAACAAGTTTTACATTCCCTCTCTGTTAGAAACTTGAATTGCCTGACTCAAAGCAACGTAGCTGTATGGTTCAGGGCATTGTGGGAACCTGGGAACAATGCTACTTTACCACGCGATTGTCAGACATGCAGAAACGTTTATTTTTCACTGTGGTCAAATGAAGCTTTTGTCGCTTCAGGGTGATTATAGAAATGCTATATAAACAAGACGATGAAAACCTTTCAGAAGGCATGTACCGTAGCTACTGGGTAGAAAAGGTTGTGCTCTGCCAGATGCCTATAGGCTACAAACGTATTGTCTGGGCACAGTTGGCATACATAAGCCTTGGAGTTCAAAGAGTTAGCAAAGTGATAACAACAACGTAGCTGAAAAAAGGGGGAAAACAGCAAATGGTTTAGGGAAGACATCTATTTTTCTAACAACAGGTCAGTAGGATCAATCGATGATTAGTATTGAGCTTGAAAGAGGCACTTGCCTGGGAGGAAAACAAAAGCGTGTATAAAGAATGTAGAGTAGGAGAGGTCAGAATGCTTTGGCTTCTTTATACGTATAGCACATGGGATATGCTATAGTATCCCATTGCAATATGTGTTGTGAATCCATAATTCCAGATATCAAGTCCAGCAACAAGCTTTTGGTTGTATTCAATTTAAAATGTTCAAAGACTAGGCCCTATGTAAATGCAGTCCATTTACTATCCATGGGACATGTAAAATAAAAATGATATTGTGTGGATAAAGGGTGAAAAGTGTGCTCCTAAGTTAGACTGGTAAACCATCCCGGTCGCGTGAATTCACATGATCATGTGTCTTGTTCTGCAGCTGGGTGGGCGTTTTGCAGAAACCAAGAAGTAGAAGAGCCAATCAGCATTCACGCTGAGGGCCCTAGGCTGTGATTGACATACTCTTTCTGCAAAATGCCCACCCGCTTGGGGCCAGAACGGTCTGCAGAAGACGCATGCTAATGTGAATTCACGCAACCAGGGTGGATTACCAGGCTACTGTAATGTAACGAACCATTGTATATTAGAACTGAATACCAACATACATACATACCGCATACGGTAACATGCATGTTGAAACAAAATAATTCAAAAATGACAGCAGCTGAAAATAATAAAGATACAGATAAAACAAAACAAAACAATTTGTGTGTCCAGTCACAAAAGGCTACAGCCATTTTATTTTTTATTATTTCTTTAAATGTTTTTATCCCACGATTTTTGCACCCCATTTTTTCACCCAGTGTCCATTATCTAATGTAATCCTGGGCGCTACACTTCCTCTGCCAACCTGGGGGGGGGGGGGGGGGGGGGGGCGGACAAACCTCATGCTTCCTTCTATCCTTCTATGCATGAGGAGTCCAAGCTGCTTCTTTTCACCTGACAGGGGGGAGTTTCCCGCCTGTCAGTTGCTACAGCCATTTAGATTGACTGATCTAGCTATCATAAAATTATGGAGAGTTGTAAATGTTATGCTTTCCCGTTTCATTTAAGTGTATGGGAAAGCAGGTTAAAGATGGGGTAGAGACAAAAATGCCATTATGTGGGGAGTGTATAGCACAGATATCATAACATAGTCACATTAAATGTGACTTATGTATTTTATTTTATTTTTTTAAGACAGCTCTGATAGAATACCAATCGTGACTCGAGAATGTCTTATGTCTAATGTTTTTCAAACTGTGAACACAACCAACACATAGGTCTTCACAGCATTGATTGCACAGATGAAATATTGACCTAATATAAAAACAGCTGTACATTTATATCAAGAAAGGTGATAGCTCTAGGCTTATATCCCACACAGACACAATTATCTGCCTTGTGTTGCCATAAAATCATATAAATGAGTTATTATAAACCAATATACATTCTAGATTCCTCAGGGTTCAGTCCTAAGCAGAATAGCCTTTAAAGATCGAACAGAGCTTAATTGTTAATAGTTAAGAAAACGAATCCATTTTTTAATTGCATATAATAACATTTCTATTGCAATTATGTAATAGCATCGATTTAATGTTCCACTATTTTTTTCCACTCTACTCATTGGCTAGTATTCTTTGGTTAAGAATAAAGATGCAGCTTCAAGTTAGAACTTGACATGGGGAATAGGAAACCTGATGAATGAAGCCACATTGTACATTGTACCATATTCAAACATTTAGCACCAAGCAAAACAACTATACAATCAGAACCACTGGTTGGTACCTTTTGCCATTTTAGTGCTGTTCTCTCGCAGTCTTGCTGTATATGTTGGACTATTTTCTCTGAAGCTGTTTTTATCATCACCATTGTATATGTTTGACAAAGCCTTAAGTGTCGGTTGACATACCATGTCGTGAATCACTTCTCAATGGCAGCAACTGCTGATGCGTGAGGTGATAATGTCAACGACGCTAAAGCTTTGCTGAACATAAGAAGTTTGAAAGATGTTCTACAAACAAATTAGGCCCAAAACAAAACGGTCAGTGCGTGCGAGAACTGACAGGAGATACAGTAGAGCCTTCTAGTGGATTATCCTGACGTACAGTACTGCTGGTGGACATGGTCCACACACTTCAAGCCTTGACAGCGAGGGCTTTGTCTGCTCCGAAACAGCTTACCCCACCACTAACACCTTGCACACCGATGCCAAATATACTCTAGATAGAATTTGATCTGAAAGCTCATATCGTGTTACAGAGTGTCCTAGCTAGAGACCTAGCCAATCCATTTAACACAGAATAATCAGCATAGATATCAGCAAGATGGTAGAGCACCCTCTCTCCCAGGGTTATTATTTTGTGTTCAAGAAAAATAGTGAATTGAAAGAAAGATAAACACAGCAGGCAAAAGTTAATAGAGATGCAGATTCATGCACATTTAAAATAGACATTATTGACCGACCGTAGTCATGACCTCCCACTGTTATGCACCATTGCTGGTCTCCCTGACTTCCAGGTAGAGAGATTGTGTGCTTGTCAGCAATGTTTATATTTTTTTTATAATCTTTTTATTCAGAGTGCCATACAGTCATGAAAAACGTGCTTTACATTTCAGTTTACAATATGCACCTTTTTTGATGATATTGTGAGAACCTTTTGCATAGCCATTTCATAGCATGTGATTTGCCACCTACACTACTATTTATATGGGCTATTACGTAGGCCTACCGTAGATACTCCTCTTCCACCAGCAAGAAATTGCGGCACCCTCACATATTTTTCTTGATCACGTGGTCAACAGCGATAATATGTACCGATTTGCGTGAGTATTCGACAAAATCTGTAGGAGTAGTATCAAATCTTGTCAGGTGGAAGCCTATACAGCTCAAGAGTTATAGACCAAAACATGAACTTCCCTGTTCCTACGGTGCTGGAGATTAGCAGCTTACACAGGAGCGAAAACATAGTCTTCGGCAGTTCGGCCTGGTGGAGACAACAAAGGGACCCTATACCTGAATAGTAGCACACAAGGAGATGGTACAGTGCGCCTACCTGAACAGTAGCAAACAAAGCAACCTACAGTAGCTGTGTTGTAATGTACAGAGCTTTTGAGAACAAACTATACAGTATATCCACTGTCAGGGAATATCCTAACTTAAAGAACATCTAAAGCTCTTTTAAATGATACGCTTCATTCTGTTTGTATAAATGTGGTTCTCAAGAACTCAAACCTAAAGCATTCAAATTTTGCATATGTGATATACAGTAATATACTATAGTGATCATATGCATATGTCATGTAAATGCAAACCAATGGTTCTGTTAGAATATCTCTCGTGTTGCGTGTTGCTGTGTTTCATAGAACATGCACGTTCTCCTCTGGCGAGAGAAAGGGGTGCTTTTGGTTGTCTATACTTACACAGAAGGAAGCTGTTGAATAATCAGGCTGTCAAAGTTAAACAAACACAGAACCCTGACTCCTTGTTCTTTTTCTCACCCTGCATGACAGCCACAGTGTACATTCACACCCTGTTCGGATAAGCAGCACTAACAGTAGAGAGTCAAGAGAGCATGTGAAGTGTGCTCAGATGTGAATTGTCTTGTATTTTTTTTGCCGTGTGCTCCATTTACCCGGTGCCTCGCACCGTAATTCATGAGAGCATTTGCGGTGATCATATATATGTAACATATTGTTGAAATCACTCTAGATAATCCCAAACCCTAGTATTTCTTTATTTCCCACGTCTCTCTCTGTGCCGTGGGTCTCCATATTTGCTCGCCATCGATCATAGCGGTGTGGCACGCGCACTAAAAGGCAGCCGGTGGGGAGAGGCAGCATTTGCAATCAAACAGAGAGGAGCAGTGTGAAATCTCAGGAAGAGGCAGCTTCCCTCATCATGCCCGTGGGCAGGGGATCAGACGATGAGGAAGCCTGCCTCAGACACTTAACACCTCCCACTGGCGCCCTGATGCAAGCAGCATGCAAACCCACCCCTCACATGTATCTGTCAGCCGGGGGGTTAAGCTCTGCATGAACCGCCACTCTGTTACTGCTCTGCGAGAGTGCGTGTTGTGCTGGGTGCAGAAGAGGTGCCTTTAGAACCAACAGCCAAAGTTCACCGTGGTGAACCTCAGATGTGTTATTGATGGAGGTGGTGGCATGGATCTCTTCTCTATATATGCAGACATTTCTGTGTTTCATGGTATGGTTTCCTAAACAGGAAAGACTTGAACGTATATAGCCGGAGAAAACCACAGGCCAGCGCAATCTGTCTACCTCAAGAGGCTGTGCCACAGTGTGCTGCTGTGAGAAGTAGCAAAATGGCATTGAGTCACCGCTCTTCAAAACCAAATCACCTGCTCTCTAAATCCAGTCACCTCCCTGTTACAGCTACTGGCTTTGACAGTGCAGTGATTTACCCATCTGTTCTGTAAGGGCCACCTCCGTTCTCCATCCATGATACACAAGACTATGAACTCTAAAGGGTTTCTTCCAGACCTTGAGCAGATTTATTCCAGGCATACATCCAAGAGGAAGCAGGTTTGGGTGGGTGAAAAAATACCTCATTTTTTCTCTCACTGGTCTTCTAACCTATCGTTGACTCATCTGATTCATCTCTGTTGTCCACAGTATATTTGGACAACGTTCATTCCAGCCAGGAGATGGTAGTTTTATGATCATTATAGGCTTTGCAGAACTCTGTGGCTATGTGTGTGTTACTCTAGTTCTGCAGAAAATGTTGGATACAAGCGGAATGCTGCTAATAGGGTCTATTGTAGACTATTGTGTCTTAAACTTAAATTAATATACCATATATACACCAAAGTTAGATAAGGGTTAGTGTATTAAGCTCTAATGGTTGTACTGATAGTCTTATTGAAATTGTCAATAATTATGTGCTTTGTTCATATTGGAAAACAGAGATTGTCAAGAGAAAGGGGTTGTTTAGCCACCATGCCAATGATGAAATTCCGCTCAATTTATTTCATCAATAAAGCCATTGTTCTTTGCTAGTTATTTTACTGATTTTTGGTTTATGTGGAACACGGCAACAAATGCCAAGTAAATACATTTTACAGACGCATAGGCATTGCAACAATGGTCCACAGCAATCACCTGAAGATGAAGCTGTTTGTCTGTTAATTAGAACATTAAATAAGACCAATGTGGGAAGTTTCATTATCTATGGCTAATTGTGGAAGTGTGGATATTAAACACAGCTCAATGTTATACTTCCTTGTACAATGGCGTCGCACGGCGAAAATAGCCAATCTACAGTATGAAGCTCACAACATCCTAACGTGTTGTGTACTTATAGACTTGTAATTGTTACAAAAAAACAACAACAAAAAACATTCATAATTATGATACTGCACATGCATGGAATGTGCGTGTTTCCACTTTTTCATGCACTGCTTTTTAGTGGTGAATCTATACAAAGGTTTATGAGGCCCCTGGTATGTCGTAAACCTCTTGGCTGCTCTTTAGATGTTTTTAATCAAGTGTGAAATCCTTTTGGATTTGATGGCTCGGAAGCTTGCTTCTCAACATGGCCCACCACTCCTCCCATGAACACCTTTGACCACTGATGTTGGGGAACTAGTCTTAGAGTGCAGTTGAGTAAATGAAACTACACTCATTCAGGAGCCAGTTCACAGTTGTCCCTGTCACCTATCTACCTATCTTCTCTTCATTGTCCACATTCAATTCTTTCCCAATTAGCCATAACAAGTGTAGTTTATTTGAGAGGAGTCTTAGTTCATTGACATACTTCTAATAAGAGATTTTAATTAGGTCTAGTAAACAGAGAGAAGAATTTGCCACTTAGGCATAATGACACGATTAAGCATGAATAAGACAAGCTACTGTATATTGTGAATTTAATGTATTCAATAGCCCCGACATATTGCTATCCAGGATTACTGAAAAGAGAGATTAACTGCAACAATAGATTAGGCTAGGCATTGTCTTTTGTTTAGTATTAAGTGCTAATAAATTATTCTGTATGACTTGCTCATGGATAACGGTAATCATTGAAATAACAAGGTGGGTATTTAGATTCCCTTCCCATTACATCTGAGCCAATACATGAACTCTCTATAGCCAGATGTCTTTTATTCAGCGTCAGGGGTCTGACATTTAGTGATAACTATCTGGCCATTGATCATGAGGACAGTGCTGATGGTGTATCTCAGAGGCGTCTTTTCCTTCTGGCTTGGATGTGAACACTCACAGTACAGTACGTCATGTCTGCTGGTTGCCTCGTTCAACCATTGTCTGTCATGTCTGTAGCTCTGATTGAGTACACCGTCTTCTGTGCAAACAAAATCACGACGGCATTTGTCACAGCAAAAAAGCAGTCCGTGATACGGATACCGCTCTTAAGAAAGTGATGTTGTGATGTGGGCTGCTTTTAAATGTGTGTGAAGTTGCAATTTTGCAGTTAGACAGCGCATACAATTTTGACGTCTGTCTTTGTTCACTGATTTCTGGCCTTGGAGGAGAGTGGGCTGAAGGTTTTTTTAAACAGCAATGGCATACAAATTGTCGCTGTTCAAAACCATGACTTTTCTGGAAATGAAATAAAGTGATGTGTTCCAAAGGATGCAATGTATTATTATTTAGTTACAAACGCTTAATACTTAATACTTCATTGGTTAAATACTGTGTTTATAAAAGCCACAGACAGACTTAACCACTTTCAACCTAGCATCCATATTTTGCCCATACATACATATACAGTACAGTACATATATTATGTAGATACCGTACTTATTTAGTCTTGGTTTATTTTAGATTATTGTGCACTGTCGGTCCTGACTGAGTAAAATTTTTGAACACGCAAATGTCAATTAAATGAACCTTGAACCTTGAAGATGACATATGGGAGATACAAGGTTTCTGCACAGCGAAGATATATTACAGTAAATTGAGCGGTCGTCTTCAGTGACTCTGTTTATAGATTCTCAACAGGTGTGTCTCAGCAGGTATAGGCGTGCCATCTGTGCATTTGTGGCACATGGAAGGGTTCCTCAGTACTGAATTGTTTTCCGAACCAAAACATTCCGAGGATTCGGAATTCACATTGCTGGTTGTTTTTTCTTTTGTGCCACAATATCTGTGTTGAGGTTTCAGAAGAGAAGCATTCACAGAATTAACCACCAATTCTAAGTTTTCTTTAGTTTTTCTTTTGTTATAGCTGCATATTAACTACACTCATTCGAGAGCTATCAGCCTTGCACATGAAAATGAGGTCACTGGATCATAGAGTAGACCTATTTATTAAATTAGGAACACTTGAATGAAAAATGGATAATAATCAGGGGAATGGAGCTCATTTCAGCGCTGTCAATCAATAACCTGTGCAACACTGGCTTTGCCCTGGGGATCCATGGTTCTGTCTTTTGCCAAACATGGTATTTTCGTTATGTGGGTGTCTGAGCTCAAGCTTGTTTTTCTTTTATGTTGCATGTTGACAGGCTCTGACACACATTTAGATCACCAATTACAGCCACCGAACACGGAGACGGGGCGCGTATACTGTATTATGCCTCTGTTGGGTGGAAACCTTGTATGTGCAAAGCCGTTACTTTTCCGGAGGTGAATTCAATGGATCCAATGTAGTTATTATTTAGTCACAAATCGCTTGTTGATACTTTGATTGGTTAAAAATGAAATGAAAATGTTTTTTCTATCGATTACGCGCCCCATGGTGACTTTAATTCATGAATATTTTCACAAAGAGACTCTTTGTGTCTCCACAGGGAACCACTGCTGGTCAACAACTTATTAGCTTATGAATGTGAGTCTTCAAAGTTATTCAAATTATATATAAAGAAGAACAAGAATAGCAGATATATCATCATATGTGTTGTGAGCTTGTAGATTGTCTACTTTCACTCTGCTTTTCCATTACATGCAGTTATATCAAGTAGAATAATAATATATATAATATAAAGTATAAAATAGGGCAGTAATTTAACAAAAACATTAGAAAAAGATTGTAGAGATACAAGGTTTCTACTCGGCAGCGACGATATAATGGAAATATGTCACTAGACTGCAGTGAACAGGGCGATGTACACATGCCAGACATACCATTATAATCCTTACCGAGTACTTAGCAGTGGCTGTAGAAGCTCTAAACAGCATGTACACAAACAAACCAAGGCATTGACTGCATCATATCAACTATTGGGCGGCGAACACACACAGTAGGTCTCATTACACGGTGCATAGCAACTGCTACATAGCAACAGCTGATGATTGCTTAGCAACAGCTGCAAAGACCTCACAGAAGACGGGGAAGATTTTCATGGGGTGTTGCACATGAAGCCATCGCTGTTCACAAGCAGCCTTTTTCTGTTTCTTCCAAACCTTCGACATGTAATAGTGATATGAAATTCACTCTGATGTTTGTTTGTTGTATGAACTTCACTCATGGCATTCTTTCTCTCTGCTCCTCTTGCCCCTCAGATATCCGTTCCCTCCCCGATGTGGCCATGACTGGGAACTGCACCATGGAGTGCAGTGAATTGGGCCATTCAGATGCCTGCTGGATGCCCGGGCATCCGTCCCCTGTGCACAAGGCCAGGATCCCCCCCAAACTCTCCACCTTCGTGCCTTACCAGGAAAGAGGGAGCCTGGGGCGTCTGGCAAACGGGAGTGCCAGGCTGGGTGGCGAGGAGCACCGGGCCCCCCGGCTCCCACCCTCCCGCAGTGCCTACTCCAACAGTGGTCATGCCCCCAGTGCGGACAGCCCCCTCGAGGAGATGCCCCTGAGTGTAGCCTCAGAGTTCCCGCCCACCTCCCCCACCGCCCACACTCCAAAACGAGAAATCTACCTGTGAGGAATGCTCTCATCCGATTGGTGCACGGCTTAAGGAGCGCCCCCGCGAGAGACACATTCTTCATAAAGAAACATAGGTTGTCCATATGTTGAAATCAGTGCCCTTTTTGTAGGTAAAAAAAAAAATAGGCTGTGATTCATTTAATCACTAGCATGTACACTTTCTTTTTATTCATTAATTTATTCATTTTTATTTATTATTTAACTTATTTATTGTGGAACTCTGCTAATTAGGTGATACATTAATTTATTTATACAAATTATTGAAGGTTACTTGTCAAACATATTACAGACTAATTAATGTGATTACTACTGATTTAGTTAGCCAAGTCCCACTTTGTGGTCAAGCTCTTGAATTTTAAAGTTGTGATCAGTGCTTCTGTGCCATTATTAGATATACTTCAATAGGGTGCCAGTGAGGCCCTAAGGGTAGGCATAACATGTTTGATTAACAATCAAATGAAATGGTATTTCTTAATGTATAGTGCTGTAAATACATTTGAATGGTGTGTTCTACATTATATTTTTGTCTGGCTAAAACTGATAAGAAGAAAATAGCCCTTGCCTCAGAATTTTAGCATATTTGAGATTTCCTTTGCTGCTGCTGTTTAGACTTGATCGAAACCACCTCCAGAAGTAGAGCTAGATATTGTGGAAGGCATTCGGATGGAATCTCAGCATCTCCCCACAAATATACACCAGGCTCTGACCCCCGCAATCACAATAGAATGGCCTTTAACTTTGCTCTGTTGGCATTGGTGGGCGTAACCGAATGGCAACGTTTAATTTGACGTTGTGACTCACTGACTCTCAGCACTGTGACCTATCGTTCATCCCACACTAAAGCTACAGTCCCTCGGAGTCACATTGAACCACCCCTAATCCCCCACGATGCATTCTGATTGGCTTCTCAAGAGTAAACGCCAGTGGATCCGCGCGATTGATGAAATCACACTTGTTGCAGTTTGAAACATCTCCTTTCTGTTCCGACAATCAGACCTACTCAGCCTGTACCTCTGAGCCAATCGCTTTGTATGCAGCACTGAAGTAACAATTCCTTGCTAGGCTTAGAGGGTTTCCTCCTTAATAAATCTCGCTTGGTCTGATGAATGCACTGGAGGTGTTGTATTTACACAGGCATTTAGATCAAAACGTACGCTTCTGTCTCTAAAACAAATTGTAGTGTGTGGAAGCTCCGTATCGTGTTCATCAGGGTGGTTGTGCCACCTGCATCGACATATTTTTTACTCCCTGTGAGGTGAATTGGGTACACTGCCTACAATCCAGTGTTAATTGTACAATTTGGTTTAATTTGTACACTCTTAGAGTAAATTTAACGGTTAGGATTTTACTGTGCAGTGTGCTCACACCACACTGAAACTAATGATACTAATTATACTATAAATATATTTCCTATATTAAAAAAAAAACACACATCGACCTCAAATAGTTATCAACAAAAAGAAAGAAAAGCAAAGCAATCTAGAAAATGGTTTTCCAGGGTATGAAGGATTTCAAAAATAAGTGTGAATTATATCAGCAGACAAATGCTGAGATGGGCCCAGTAAAATAAGGGAGGTGAGTTAAATTAGGCCCCTCTCCTCCTGTCACTTAAGTTCTTACACGTCTTTACACTGAACAAACATTACCTTGTTAAGCATTTTGTTCCTGTTTCTGCTGTTTGGAAAGAATGGACATGCCAGTGGGCTTTATCTATCTTTACTAAGACTTATTTTCCCAGTGATTGGAAAGGATACATCTGAAGGACATGGAGTATTAGTTCGTAATTGGATGATAATGATGACTCCACTACCCTGTCTCAGACCACCATAGAATTGCAGAGTATCTTTGATTTAAACATTGATTTGATTAGATTTGTGGCTACCTTTCATTCTCCTTTTGACCTCTGCACAGTATTCCCATAGAGAGAGATAGGGCCCGGAGTAAGTGTGGAAGGGCCTAGAATGGACATTTCCTAATTAGGGTGAGTAATGAGTCCGGAGCCAGGGCATATGTGAGCACACCCCCAGGACAACAGACCCACCAGATAATGTGAATCCACCCGCCCAACCACAATAATTTAAAATGGGTCGTTTCTTCTTAAATGTATTTATTTTTTATCAGCACTTATACGTGCTGCCATTGCACACCACATTTAGAATAATTAAGCTGAAAACACATGGAAATTACTGGACATGGCCATGATTAAATAAGGTGGGCGATTATCCTGCCTTGAGGAAAGAAAGCACATTATGCTGTTTTCAAAGCCATTTAGCAACTGAAATAAAATCCAAGTAAGAGTCATACTACACTGTGATTAAGCCCCCATTGCCCCCAGCTCCATTCTCAGAGCTGAGGATAGCAGCTTCACTAACTGAAAGCAGCGGGGAAGATCACTGACCTGGAATTAATGATAAGTGTGAAACATAGCAATGAGTGATAAAGTCAATGTCACATTAGCCTCAATAACAACTTAATCTTTTTGTCCCTCTGCTCTGACTCAATTCAGATTCACTCATTTTGGCTCCTTTTTATATGGAGATTAAATCTTAACCTGGTTCCAGCCTACTTTTTCTCTCTTCTTTACCGAATCTGGACGACGCCTCCAGATCGCTGTCTTTGATACCCTGTAGATATGAATCACAGGGGGACCTTGAAGCTTAGACTCAATCACCGGATCTGACTGGGACTAAAACAGCTGGGCTTGAGTCCCTTATGACGCAAGTCCTTCCTCCAGACCATTATCCCCCTGTCTCAATGTACTGGATTCTTACTACAGCCAATAGGACTTGGTCTTATGCCTGGAACACTGTACCACATGGTTCGACCTCTCTTTTGAACTCATGCTGAATTGACTGTGTTTACTTCTCTCTCCAACACAACATGGTTCTCCTTGATCAAGGTGAGGACATCATGAAGCACTTAAGTACACTCGAGAGTATGTAAAAAAAACAAAAAGAAGAAAAATGGAATAAAAAAAAGATTTGTATTTTAGCATTGATTTAATGTTGAATTCACTTGAGTATCTTTTGCCTCTCTGTAGTGCGTGTTGTATGGTGATCATTGCTGTGGACAGATGGACATAATGGTACAGTATGGTCAAGGAATTTTTATTACAGATTTAACACTGTTAGCTAACTGGTCGTGAAAAGAATATCTCTTGATGGTGTACATAGATCTCCACAACCCCATGCCTGTTGTCAAGCAGACTATGAGTTTAGCATGAATTCCAAAGATAATTGGTAGAAAATGTTTACTGTTTTTTCCGAAATGTTAGTGCTGGTTCCTGTTCGAGAGCCCTCTCCCTAACGAACTGAAATTAACTGAACATTTCATATTTTTCACAGCTCATGTAGAATAAAGTGATGATTGCCTTGAAAATATGTCTGCAGGAGAGAACCCAGTTGTTATCCTAATTGTTGGTTATATTTATATAGGACAAAATGCTTGTGATGCCATGTTTTTGTACAGTTTTATGTACATACAAGTGAAGCTTTCTAAAAGTTCTGATAAAAGCCGATGGCATATAAAAATTGTAACATGTTTTCTTGAGATGTGCACATCTTGCCTTGGTTGGATTGACCTATTGACCTTTGCTGAGTCGGTGTGAATGTGGCCGTTCTATGCCTGCACTGTAGTCATTCACACAGACTCCCGAATCCCGAGGACTTTATCAGATTTTATGTTTGTTGTGAACAGTGGATTGTCCTATCTTAACAGTTTGTTCAATTCCTGTGTTCTGCTTCGTTCCGTTTCCGCATGTTGACAAATTCTCTTGTAATACTGTAAGTCCTCAAGAAGTTTGTAATAAAATCACTTCAGGGAAAAAAGAAAAAAAAATAGTAGTGCCTATAGTGTGTAAGTGTTGCAAAGGGATTCTTAAATTATGTGGAGTAGTTATATTTTATGGAGGTTTACATTTTTACAACATTGTACCAAAAGTCTGCCTCACCATGGGGCCCAGGTGCTTAAAATGTAGCCTATACTAAGCCTCTTGTTATGTGTTAGAGTGATTAATTTGTACAACGGGGAGTACTAGCGAATTGAGATGCAATTGTGTGCATTTTGGGGGACATAGAGTAGTACATCTCCATCATACAGGCTTTACCTTCGTACCAAATACTTCTGAAAAGCATAGAGTTTTGGTTCTAGTTTGGATTTCATAGTATTTCAATAGTTTCAATAGTTTGAGTGAGTTAAAACAGCTTTTTGTGAATACGAATGCTTCCCATGTCATGGAACATTTTAGTCATAAATACCTGTTTTTGTTGACCTTTAGCACCTTACTAGCAAGGTAAATAATCACATACAGAATGCACAGAGAATAGTGTAGTGCTAAAAGAACGATAGCCTATAGGCCTACAAGGTACTAAACCATGACGCGAGGTTAGGGTTTGAGGTGGAGTCTTCAGACAAATTTTTTCTTGCTTCGGCAGATCAATTACGCGATGAGAACATCTCCTTTCCAATGGGTCAGACTAATGCACAAGAATTAAAGAAAAAGGTTGGCTACAAACCTCGGCCTCTCTGAGGGACTACAAACACAACCAGATGGAGTTATTTAATGGAGAGAGAGTACACACTTGGTCCACCGTGTCTGTCTCCAGAAAATGTCAAAGCACATCGGAGGTTGATGAAAACAAACGGCGAGATCCTATAAACATCTCCGTTCCTGCTCACTGTACAGTACAGTATAGTATACTGCACAGTACTGTATAGTGGGCGGGTCTAACATTCAGAACTCAGAGCTGAGCTGCAGGGAGTATAAAATACTTTGATCTTCGCCAAACTTTCTTCGGTTCGGGAAGCCCTGCCCAAGCCGAAATAAGTTCAATGTCGTTTGTAGTATGCTGCAGCCTTAAGGTCCCTTCATTTGGCCGATTTCAAATGTAGCATTGGTGTATCCTTCTCGGGCTAACATATTCCGCAATTCAATTTGCATATCAAAGTGATGTTATTATGGCGTGACTCCTCAGAGGTGAACCATCTAGAAGAGGGTCTTTCTGTCTGTCTGACTGTCTAGAGCCAAATTCACAACCTGCTGGACCGCACCACATTTCTCGTGAACAGTAGGCTACAGAAGTATACCTCCACTATTTATTTTTTTCCCCCCACATACTGTATGTTTTATACTTTTTTAAATATTTAACTTGCATTTGATAATGATGGGCTTTGATCAGGCTGAAACCATGCCCACATACAGTAGCGAGACATACATTATATATACATCCTCCTAGACGTCATGGTGGCTGGTGTTACAAGCTGGTTACTTTATGTCTGAGATCTACATTAAGACATGGCGCTTTTCAAGGTACTCAAAGTCACTACTTTACAGGACAAAGAGAGTGAAAACTATTTTGAAATTGCGGAAATGGAAATTGCGGAAATGGTAATTGCGGATATTGCGTAAATGGAAATTTTGGAAATTGAAAATTGTGGAAATCGCGGAAATTGCGGAAATGGTAATTGCGGATATTGCGGAAATGGAAATTGCAGAAATTTTGGAAATTGAGGAAATTGAGGGAATTGCGGAAATTGTGAAATTGCGGAAGCGGAAATTGCGGAATTGCGGAAAAAACCCCGAAAGATCACTAGCAGGGGTTGAATTATTTCTTTACTCGGCAGTAAATGAGTTAAGAAGGTTGCTTGATTATACAAATGTGAACTGCCCATCTCAATTTCATTCATTTCAGGCTTCACACACGTTCACATAAACGTTGCATTCAAAGGATGGAAGCTATGATGAGGTTGCCTTCTGTTTGAGACACAGCCCCCCAGGTATTATAAAAGCACTGGATGAAACAGTGCATATGATTATGAACCATGCAAACCTACTGTAGTGCAACTATCTAGGTTGAACCAGCCAGGGCTGGTGCCAGGATGAAGTGACTGAGGGTGTAGTTAAAATGGTAGTAAATTATAGTAAAACATTGCATCCTGTTATGCCTATTCATTGATTTAGCCAATAGCCCCAGAAATGCAGAAATAATATAATTATTTCACACACCAGTGGTGTAGCCAGTATTTTGTTGTTTTATATAGGGTATATGATATTTAAACTAGGGGGCAGACAATACAACTGAAGGGCAACAGAAAAGACAAACAAACAAACAAAGCCATGCCTCCCTCCAGCAGATTTAGCATTTTTTGTTTTCCACTGACAACCTACAGTATAATGACATACCCTACATTTATTCCCGAGCCACCAATGTGACCCGGTTTCTGTCAAATGCATTTTGAGTGTGAATAAACAAAAAGAAGCCCGTCTAGAAATGGTATTTGGATAAAAGTGTATGATTTATGATTATTCATTGCCATCATCCAGAGAATAGTTTTGCTATTACTGGCTAATTGGTCGTTTTGCATTTGAGTTGACGCTACAGGCAGGGGTGTAAATAGACAGTGCAGTTGGACTGTGGGTGGGGGGGGGTCCATAAACGGCCCTCCTCTGGGTGGAGAATGGACACTTATGATCACCACCTTGGAAAGTGCATGTTCAAAGAACATGCACTATATTGCCATTAAAAAGGAAAACCCATCTATATCCCATATTATATGTGTGTGTGTGTGTGTGTGTGTGTGTGTGTGTGTGTGTGTGTGTGCGCGTGTGTGTGTGTGTGTGTGTGTGTGTGTGTGTGCGCGCGCACAATGCTTATTATACATTAACTTAAATGAACGTAATTAAAAAAAACTATTCAATTACGCAATGACCAATCCCAATTGCTGGGTAATATACAACTGTAGATATAATGAGTTTAGGTGCACAACTCCGAATGTCAAGGCTTCAAGGTTGAGCACATCCGAGCAGTTATCATGTCTTTCATACATGAAAGAAAAGGAGGAGAATTAAGGTAGCAAAGCCGGCCCCTAAATTAGATTCCTGTCTTTTATACAGTCACAAGCATATAGCAGCAATGCAGCATTTGAGCTGGCATCAGCATCGCTGCTCTCAGTGGTGTGACAACTCGCAACTGGCAACAATCATGCAGCAGGTAACATAATGTAAGTTAATCCTAAACAGTGGCGGACAGTAACTATAAGTACATTGAGGACTGTAAGTGAAGTATCTTTTACCGTACAAAGAGCATTAGTGAGCACCGCGTTATTATATGAACATAAGGTATAAAATGGATGAAGTGGTCCTTTAAGGTAAGCATTTCAAAGCAAGTATTCCAGTAACATTCCCTTGCAGTTGAGTAGCCTAATATTTGACCAAACCAAACCATTAAGCTATAATTAGCTTTCAAGGGAGTAGAGTGGCAATGCAAAGAGTGTGTGTGTGTGTGTGTGTGTGTGTGTGTGTGTGTGTGTGTGTGTGTGTGTGTGGTCTAACATAAAGCTGACTCCTTGGTACAAGGACCTACAGTATACTATCCATTGGATTCAGTCCAAAGTTCCATTTGCCAAGCTAGTGTGTTTGGTCTTCATCCACTGAAAGGTTGCAGATTACACATTTTATTAGGGTATGTTTTGCACAGTAGCCAATTTATCATGTGGCTACCGGCTAGTAAACAATAGTGATTCATTTTAAAGCAAGTTTCTTAATTAGAATTCTGCCCAACACGATCACTGCAAACTGTGGTGTTCAGAAGCTGCATCTGTTGACCTTTAACAAAAAGATGCTTTGAAGCGAAATACAGTAACTGCTGAGGGAGTGCCATATATACTGCTACATTTAGCCTACTATATTCCACACTGCACAACTCAACTGATAGCCTTAATGTTCAGAATCTGCTTTGTGTTGTTGAAATGTTTCCAAAAAATATTCCAAATGTTTCACTTTTTGTCTACAAGCTTTGCATCTCGAGCTTAGCAAAATGAATAGCTATTAGTCTTATTTCTTATTTCTCTCTGAAAATCTGGCAACAGTGGTCAAAATATACTTGTGTTCGGGTGGCACAGCTTATTAAAATCACTTGCCTACCACCGTGGAGACTGGAGACTGAAGCTAAGTTCCTCCACAGAGCCCCCGGCTTGGCTGGATGCTTTAACTAACAGTTGGCGGTGTTCGTGGGTGGAAGCCGGCCACATGCATTATCCTCTTCCGAGTCTTCTGGTGAAAAGAAGTGGCTGGTGAGTGGTGACTCCATTGTGTACTGGAGGAGGCATGTGGTGGAGACATGTGGCACACCCTCCCCAGGCCAACTGTGAGGGTTTTCACCGATAGCGGCAGGGACCATGTAGTCCTCAACCTGTGGGTCGGGACCCCCAGGGGGTCCCCTGACTACAGTGAAGTGTCAATTTAAATGAATTAAGACCATTTGAATACCTACAAAAATAAGAAATTAAATGAAAAAAGTCCATTACTGCTTCAAAAGTAATCAACAAACTAACCAAAAACTGGTCAAACGTTGGCAAAATGACCAAATAATATAAGAAAGAGACAAACATTGTGAAAATACATGAGCTGACCTACAAGCTCACAATGCCTCACAATTATTTTGGGGGGCCGCGGCCTAAAAAGGTTAAGAACCACTGATTCATTGTCCAAGGGCAATTGTCACAATGACTAATTTGTGAAAAACTAAAATAAACAAATAATATAACAATACGGAATTGATTTGGAGACTTCCAAGTCTGTCTAAGTTGCTGTAGTGTGACGTTTGGCTGGAGGGTGGGTTTAACAAATTTAACTGTGGCTGTGTGGGAGTTTTAAATTCATTGCCTATTTGAAAATAGCCAATCTACAACCTCACAACGCTGCAAGCTTGTGGATCTGTTATTTTCAAAACCAACCAAAACAAACACACACACACACACACACACACACACACACACACACACACACACCACCACCACCACCACAACAACCTGCAACTACCAGTATTTTCAAGCGACTTACAGAAAAACAAGCCCAAAGTCGCTTATAATAAGCAGACGTGGCAACACTGTATCTCACATGTTGCACTCTGGGTAAATGAGTGTTTTATGGGAACTGGTAAAGGTACAACATTAGCTTTTGAGATGTAGTGGAGTACAAAATACTAAGGTAGAAAAAAGAAAAACTCAAAGTTGTACTTAAGTATGTGTACAGTACATATGTAGGCTACTTTGAGCACTTTGTTATGTTCCACCACTGATGAACAGAGACAGACAACCTGATTGGTAGCATCATGTGACTAATATAATGTCATGTGACTAATGTCACATGACACAGCTTCAGCTTGTTCCTCTCTGGTTTCCTTGGTAAACATAAGCTTTTGTGCCCCCTGGCACCCAACAAGCCTCTTGCATGACAAATTAACTCACCAATTCATGCCATTGGTTACAATTTAAACTTTTATGGATGACATTCTGGGGAATTGACTAATTAACATTTAAAAGCATTACAACAAACCTACAGTACCAAGGCCTCATGGTGGGGAAGCCATCCTACACAGCTGAGGACCACCACACTTCATGGAACGTTTGCCAAATCAAGGTAGGCCTACTGTACCTAACTTTAATCCTTTATGCTTCCTACTGTAATGAGACAGAACTAAGCAGCTTTATTTCCTACCTGGGAGGTTTCCTAGCAAAGAGACAATATGAAATGTGATGCAATTGAGCTTAACTTTCTACAAACCCAAACTATAGCTGCTTTGTAGTCTTTATCACCATAGTCACCACTGCTTCTCAACATAGGGAACAGCGACCCCGCGGGCTTACCACTTAAATGATTGATAGGTTTTCAACCCTTCACATCGAGTAGTCTATACCATTATTTATTCGGCATTTGAGCCACGCACCACCATTTGTTGAGATTTAAACTCTCAGACCCAAAACGTACACTATTTTGTTATTGTGTCCACAATTACGTGCTTTATAGATGTGATACCAATATAGGAGAGATAATAGGCAAATGTTGATCAAAATAACAATTCTACATTCTCTAATTGTGTAGATTTCTTGTAAATTAAAGGGAAACTTCACCCTTTTTGCAAAAACATATACGTTACTGACGTTTAGAAGATTTAGAACACTTTCCTGGAGGTCTTTGTGTGTAATATGTGGTTTTGGATATTGTAGATTTTAGCAGTGAGCCTCTGATGTCATGGACACTGGGCTCGCTTACTTTCTGGACCCAATGTAGTACTAGTTACCAACTTTCCATTTAGCTGGGGACCACCTGGAACCATTCAAGGTCCGCTGGTGGTCCCCGGACGACTTGAAAACTAGGGTTGTCTTTTGATGCTATTTTTTTATTGGAATCCTGAAAAAAATTGTATTTAATTTCAAATGCCTTTCAAATGCCTTTAGTTATGGTTATGTTAACTGTATGAACTAAACACAAATACTCACATGTTCACAAAAAATAGCCTTGCTTTGCGATGAGCTTGTTGATGGGCTCATTTCCCCAGAATACGGAATACGGATGCTGAGGTTTTCGTAAGAACCAAATGGACCCTTATGGGGTCTGTAACTCCAATAGTTCCATTTGTACACTATCGGAGTTCAAATAACACAATGTAGGGTAGTCTTTGGGTACCTATATGCATATCTAACTGGGTTTGGTGTGCATTAGGGGTCCTTGCTGAAAATCACTGATATAGCCGAACAATGGAGAGAAATGGCCCGGTATTAATTATTGCTACTGTGGCAGGAGGTGTGTGTATATCCATATACAGGTACATTCATTATTTCTAAGTTGTCATTTGTATTTTCCTATTAACCTTACCTCAGGGTACTTGTATTTAATAATTTGAGTCGGTGTGACTTATTAAGCATTTCACTTTAGTATTGCAGTGAGAGATGACATTAACTGACACCTGTGAGACTCATCTGCAGCTGGAAATGACTCCTGTGCTATCGTGGGCCCATTGCTTTTCAGAAGGCGCATTATTTTTGTCTGAAGTGCACTAGTACTGCTGACTGTCTATCTATCAATTATTAATGTGTCTACTTTCAGCGGGCGAGTCACTTGAAGGATGTGCTGTCTCAGTATTATGGTTATTATCAGATTTTTGACCTATGAAAGTGTTCACATGGCTTTCCGTGGGAGTCACTTAGTGGGGAGAGAGAGACCTATGCAGGTGGAGCGAGATCAATTCGTGGCGGTGACGGCTCGCCACGACGTATTTTTTTACGCCATGACGTATTCTTCATTATCCGCCATGGCAGAACAAAATCCGCCTTGGCGAGTACAGAATCCGCCATGGCGACGACTCGCCACGACCTATTTTTTTACGCCATGACGTATTCTTCATTATCCGCCATGGCGAGTACAGAATCCGCCATTGTTTATTTTTTTTTTGCGTGCCGTGGTGCAGGTTTTATTGTCCTAGTAATACTATTCTCGGAATTATTTCATCCTCTTGTAGCGTAACGGTTAGCGCTCTCGCCCCTATAGTCAAGGCACTGTGCCGGGCCAGGTTCGATTCAGGCAAAAAACAAACTTTTTTTTTTTAAAGTTATTTTTTTACCCGTACATACAGTGTGTGTGCGTGCGTGCGTATACAGTGTGCGTGCGTGTATGCGTGCGTGCGTATACAGTGTGTGTGCGTGCGTGCTTCATCGTATTTATTATTATTATTATTATTATTATTAATATGCAGGTAATAATAATAAATACGATGAAGCACGCACGCACGCACGCACGCACACACTGTATACGCACGCATACACGCACGCACACTGTATACGCACGCACGCACACACACTGTATATGCGTGCGTGCGTGCTTCATCGTATTTATTATTATTATTATTATTATTAATATGCAGGTAATAATAATAAATACGATGAAGCACGCACGCACGCACGCACGCACACACTGTATACGCACGCATACACGCACGCACACTGTATACGCACGCACGCACACACACTGTATATGCGTGCGTGCGTGCTTCATCGTATTTATTATTATTATTATTATTATTAATATGCAGGTAATAATAATAAATACGATGAAGCACGCACGCACGCACGCACACACACACACACTGTATACGCACGCATACACGCACGCACACTGTATACGCACGCACGCACACACACTGTATATGCGTGCGTGCGTGCTTCATCGTATTTATTATTATTACCTGCATATTAATAATAATAATAATAATAATAATAAATACGATGAAGCACGCACGCACACACACACACACACACACACTGTATACGCACGCACGCATACACGCACGCACACTGTATACGCACGCACGCACACACACTGTATGTACGGGTAAAAAAATAACTTTAAAAAAAAAAAGTTTGTTTTTTGCCTGAATCGAACCTGGCCCGGCACAGTGCCTTGACTATAGGGGCGAGAGCGCTAACCGTTACGCTACAAGAGGATGAAATAATTCCGAGAATAGTATTACTAGGACAATAAAACCTGCACCACGGCACGCAAAAAAAAAATAAACAATGGCGGATTCTGTACTCGCCATGGCGGATAATGAAGAATACGTCATGGCGTAAAAAAATAGGTCGTGGCGAGTCGTCGCCATGGCGGATTCTGTACTCGCCACGGCGGATTTTGTTCTGCCATGGCGGATAATGAAGAATACGTCATGGCGTAAAAAAATACGTCGTGGCGAGTCGTCACCGCCACGAATTAATCTCGCTGTCTCTCGACCTATGACCATGCAGTAATTGACAACACAATAAAGATGAGACCAGGAAAATGATGAATTGGAGAAGACGTTAAATTGAATCAATAACTCAATACATAGCTCATGTACAGTCAGACCCATAATTCAATTTGTGAAGTGTGATATTTCTTTTACAAAATGGTTTGCTTCCTACACTGGTGGAACATGTGGTCTATGATTATTCATTGCATATATTCAACAGTCAGGTCAGTAACTAGCGATGACCTGCAGTATATAAACAACCCACTATAAATCTAATATGGTTGAACAGTGCGAACTGACACCTTCTTCTGGATGCCAAGGAAATTGCATTGATGTTCTCTAAAGTGAGACAAATGACAGGGAAACTAGAAAATAAAGAAATATAGAAAAGTAATATGGAATATTATTTTACATCAATCAAACCCATAGTAAAGAAGTACACAGATAAAGATAAAGCACTCACTTGTACACTCTCAGAGTTAACTTAACCCTCAGGATTTGAACGTGTAAAAAAAAATCTCCTTTTGTGTGTATTCTTAAACTGCTGCTGCAACATTAATTACGGCGTGTACTAGACCAATACAACTCTCAACCAGGGCTTTGCAGATAATTATGTTCATCTAGTGCTAGGTGGATACTTAAAAAAAACTATATTTGATTAGTTGCGCTGTATTTCTTGGAGTATATCTATTACATTATAGATATTCATCACGAGGCTGCAGGAGGCTCTGCAGGGAAACACTGCTCTCCTGTAGCCCTTTCCTCCAAGATGAAAATACTACTCGGCTACTGCTGGCTGTTGCCGTGGAAACCTGGTCACTCTCACTCTTTTTACCCACACTCTCCAGCGCTCTGCTTCATTAAGTGCTTTTGCTGCTGGCAATTAGAATAAAACCAGCGGCAGGGCTGGCTGCCTTGAAATGCAGTCTCCAATTAAATACTGTCAAATCGCAATGTCTCTTCAAGCTACATCTGCTCTCTCTATAATAAACCATGTGTTGTGCTTCTATGAGCCTGAATTGTGGTATATGGATTGTGTGTGAAATCCATTGCAAAAATCCGGGGTGTTACTTTAAGTCATGGGGTAAAAAATGGACCTGTTATACGGCCGTGAATACTAATTTGCTGTAGCTTCTATGTAATGTAATAAGTGATTTGCTCTTTAAAGCATGCTGTGTGCTCTAAAGCAAAATAATACCCTAAAACCAAAACCATCACGTTTAGTGTGCAGTGATTATATACTGCATGATCGACTCAAACAAATTAAGTATGCTTGTTGATCATGACCCAATATAAGAACTATCCTAGTCACCATTTTGATGCACTGAGAATGTAATCGGCATTAAATGTGATAAAGCACAAAGTGCATCACAGTTGATAACTACAGTTATATAGCCACAGCATGAACCCTTAACCCCTATTCTGCGTTGAACATTCAGCAAAAATAGCCCATCTACGAGCTCAAAATGCATTGTGTTGTGATTCTATAAATTTGATGGGCTGTTTTCGGATATTTAACCCATTCTGAACGGGAACCCATTTTGGTGTTAGCATCATGTTATGCTTTAGCTATTGAAAAATAGCAGATCTACAAGCTCATAGCGCGCCACCGAGTGGCGCGCTACGAGCTTGTAGGTCTGCTATTTTTGAAAAATCGAAGAACGACTGACATTTTTAGAATCTGATCTCAGGTCAGAATGGGTTCATCAGACCAGTGTGTGTCCGGTGGAAACCTCGTATGAATCTGATCTCAGGTCAGAATGGGTTAATGAGGAGCAGACCTAGCATAATGGGTAGAGGACTCTACTGGACTGATGCATGTAAACCATCATTTCAATCTACAACAATACATACTGTAGATCTCTCGCATTCATTCTCCTACTTGCGCACACACACTAAGAATAGAGGAAAATAATATCAGCCATATTATACAGTATACAATCGGTTATGAATGCAGTCAGTGCAACCGCTTACTCAGCTGTCTATGACGCTTTGCATTGCTCATTTAACACTCTATTACCCACCACCTGAGGTCATACCCTTAATCATTACACAGTAAAATCATTAGTTTGAACTCCAAGAGCGTGCAAATGGAATCCTTACGGGTCCATTTGGATCCATTTGTACAATAGAGTTCAGTTTAACCCATTCTGACCTGAGATCAGATTCATACGAGGTTTCCACTGGACACACACTGGTCTGATTAACCCATTCTGACCTGAGATCAGATTCTAAAAATGTCGGTCGTTCTTCGACTTTAAAAAAAATAGCAGACCTACAAGCTCGTAGCGCGCCACTCGGTGGCGCGCTATGAGCTTGTAGATCTGCTATTTTTCAATAGCTAAAGCATAACATGATGCTAACGCCAAAACGGGTTCCCGTTCAGAATGGGTTAACACTGGATTTTACTGTGTACTGACTACTGAACTGCATGCATGCATTCCGTTTGTAAATTGTATTGTAGCGAGCTCATGGCACTCACTACTCAAATGTAGTTACTGCTGTTTTTACACAAACACTATAACCTATAAGCATTGGACCATAGCATCTCATAATTAGGCTATTTGCCGGAGGACAAATTTGTACACGGATTGTTTGACGATACATTCCTGAATTGATTTGCTATCACTCTCCCTCTATCTTCTCTTCTTCTCACGGATACTCCAATGATGGAGCGTGCAAAAAAAAAAAACACAATTTCACCCACCTATTTACACGTGTAAACCTTTGTTATCAACTCATTACTTCATTTGAATTAACACAAAATTGCCAAACGTATAGATCTGTGGCCAATTATCAACTAAATGTAAAACTCAACTCGAGAGAAAAGTCAATCAATAAATACAATTGTAAATGTATTTTCTCAAAGTGAGGTTGAAAGTTGAACATTTTCAGCAGTGAGTTTAAAAATCAGACCCATCTAAAGTGAGTTGTACTGTACTGTACTGTACTGTACTGTACTGTACTGTACTGTACTGTACTGTACTGTACTGTACTGTACTGTACAAGCCCTCCTCCCTGGCCTGTACATGTGTGTCTGTCTCTGTGTGTTAGGCTGTGCAACAGTGACGCTTGATGGTGAACAAACGCTATAACGCTATTTCCGTGCTCGGACAGACCCAGGGGGACACATAGCTGTCTATAGGAGTCTGAAAATGAATGAATGATCATATAAACAAACACTTTGGTGCAGCGGTAGTGTTTCCACTTGGCTCTACACTTCATGATGACTGACTGGGTCTTTTATTTAGGACTGTTAGGTTATCATTTAAGTGAGGTACTCACCTAGTTTAGATTAACTGTTTGTTTCAATTATATACTTCTGTAATTGGACATTTCATGTCTCAAGTCTCCCATTGGCACACATTTTAATTTACAGTATTTCAACCATCAGTGCTTCTCAACTTCTAAACATTTTCCCTTCAAGGAGCCTCAAAATCCTATATGAAGCCATTTGAAAATATTGTGTGCCTCCATAACAGAATACATTTGTTTGTTTTTAGATTTGATTGTATAGAATTCTAGTGTCTACAGTATAGTGTCTATAATAGTTGGGGGATAACAGTGAGTGGAGAGAGTGAAACCTATGATCCAAGTACTCACTCTTAAACATTCTCTCATTGGGTTAATGTGTTCTAGGCTCTAGCTATAGTGAAATAATAGCAGTAGGCTGTCTATGGAGAATAATAGTGAAAGTAAACTGCTGGAGACTCCCTGGAACCCTCCGAAGGATGCCTGAGGGTCCGGCCCAGACATCACTTTGAGAACTTCTGTAGTAGAGTATGTTAATGAAATATAATTAGTACATCTGCAGTGCATGGTTAGAGTCTTTCTATATACTCTTCTATTGAGAAATGTAGATCCTGACAGGCACCTATACTGTACTTGTCAAGTACGGCCTCAATCTCATAAGCACAATCTCCCCTGGCCAAATGGGTCTTGCCTCTTGGTCTTACTCTTGGATGAGTGATTTGGTTTCTCATGCAGGTGACATGGGTTTGATTCCTGCACGGATAGAACAGAAAACGGATTGCAACTTGAAACTGGGCTGGATATATACTGTATTATGTGCATCTACTTATAGTATTCAATACGAGTCATTTTTGCTACATTTTGCTACAAGTAAGAATTCATGCATTTTCAGCTCTACTTCATACAAGAGTTAAAGATATATAACCTGCAGGCATGCTGGGCCCCTTTTTACTGTGCAAAACCTAAAATGTGTGCGACTCGTAAACATCTCAGAGCCTTAGTGCCTTATTTGTTGGTTGTCCTCTCAGGCATTCCAGGGTATTGCTATGAGAATTCAGCTATGACTCAGCTTGTCCCTAAATGGCGGTATGCAGTATATACTGTACAGTTGTAGTATAGGGATAAGTAAACCCAAGGTTTGATAAATCCAGCTCCCTGTTCCTGCAGCACAGATTCAGGACTAGAATTATATAGTACACAGGTCTATTTTTTTCCCCCCTCCCTGCAAATTATTTTATTAAACACTGTAAAACTTTAGTATGGAGTAAAAAGAAATGCTGAAGTAGTACATTCTTATTCTGGAGAGCTATAGCAGAAGCCTTGTTGCGCAAAGTTAATTTGATAACTCTTACCCTTATTTACATTTTCTCATTAAATCAAAACCTGTACTCCCTACAGACTCTGTGTGCTTAAAGCCAAACATAGTCGAGGGTAAATCCTTATATGTTGTAAGGGAGGAAAAGCAAATTAGATAATATAATATTTAAAGTTTGGTAATCCATACAGGCTTCAGACTTTAATAATAATTGCACATAAAAATGTCAGCGTAACAAAGTTAAGGATTTATTGCATATGTTGTCCAAATACTTTTGGTGTCCTGGAATGGGGAGACGATTTACAAATTTAATGATATCTCTTTAACTTTTCACCTGATTTAGTTGAAAATATGCTCAAAACGAAAGCTGACAAACATTTTTACATCGTTGTGCCATTATGAAAAAGTGCCTTTCACTTGCCAAATATTTATATGGGGCAATAAAATATGGGAGTCGCCTACAAAATATTTAGTTGCTCAATGCAAATCATTCATTATCTGTGATTAATTCAGAGTTAATGATGTTTTCCTTTATCCTCAGAACTCACCTTATTAAATATGAAATATGCTTATGCTTATATTTAACTCATTCGACTCTAGATCGCCTCTTGACGCCTCCTGTCCAAACGAGATCGCCTATTTTAATATCAATTGATTACGGTTCACAACTGTGTCCTGTACGTGCTCATAACATTCCGGTCCCGGTGTGGTGAAAAAAAAAGAAATTTAAATTCACTTTTTGATTCTCCGTTTTTGAGTGAAACTGCTTTCAGAATAAGATGCTTTGTCTATTAATTAACACAATCAGGGCCGGGATTTCTTTCAAAATAGCAGCTCGGGGTGCCGCGCAGATATGGCAGCTTTTACTCTGAAAGCCCCCCCCTTACGTTCCGTACAAAAACCGGGAGAAATAATGTTGCTTACTTACCTCGCTATATGATTACGATAAAGTCACTCGATAATCCCTCGCATTCATATTTTAAACGAGAGGCATGTTGAAGTCAGAAATGAAGAGCTTAGTATATCCATCTGGTCAAAACCACAGAGGGCTCCCTAGATTAGGAATAAATGGTGCATTTATATAGCGCCTTTATCCAAGGCGCTTTACATAGATTGTGCATCAATTCACCCACTCATACACCGATGGCGGCGGAAACCATGCAAGGCACCAACCAGCACATCGGGAGCAATTTGGGGTTCAGTGTCTTGCTCAAAGACACTTCGACACTAACTCTGGGGAGCCTGGGTTCGAACTGGCAACCTTGCAGTTACCATCCAGCCACTCTACCCCTGAGCCACTGCCGCCCTAGATACGAGCTTTTCTTTCTGAACGGTAAACACGGAAGTGAACGGCAGCGCGCATGCGCGAACAGCAAGTTTAAATTAATTAATCTCAATGAATTAGAATATTTTACGAGACCCCTGAAAAAATGATTTCTTAAACGAAAAATATCGACCATCTGAAAAGTGTGCTATTAATGGGCTACTTTTGAACACATTATTGGGGCGTGGCATGGAGGTGATCAGCCTGTGGCACTGTTGAGGTGTTATGGAAGCCCAGGTTTGCTCTGATAACAGCCGTAAATTAATTTGTATTGTTCAGTCTTATGTCTCACACTTTCCTCTTGACAATACAACCTAGATTGTCTGTGGGGTTCAGGTCAGGCCAGTTGGCTGGGTCAGTTAAGCACAGTAATACCATGGTCAGTACACCAGTTACTAGTAGTTTTGGCTAACTGCCAGTAGTGTTGTTGAGCAACCTGCACCGCTCAGTTTACACGGGTGTGATTTTTCTTATTGCTTGGCCCCGTCTTATCGCTGCTTGCAGCTATATAAGGGAGGTTTATCATGTAAGGTAAACATGCAGGGTTCTTCCCAATTGGGGATAGGTGCACAGCACTTTCCTAGACCTAGTGCGTTTCAATCCATGCACATTTTACAGGACATCGTCTGGTCCTATAATGCCTATAACAGAAAACATCTACGTTAGTAGTGTACTTCAAACACCAAGTATATATGAAGAGGGAGAATAAGTGGAGGTTCTTACCGTCTGAGCACACGGCGCCTGGTCAACGTGGAGAGTCATTGGGTACTGAGCTGAGGCAGGGCCAGTGCTTTTCAAATCAAGGTTGATTGAGCAGGTAGATTGACACGTAGTGTCCTTCGATGGCGCGGACCAGACTGAGGCGGGGTCCTCTTGGCTGTGCCCTGCCTCCACTCCATTGACTCTCCTCGTTGAGGTGCTTACCTGACAGGCGGTTGCCTAGCGACGCTCCACAACGTGTCCTGTCGTATCATCCGGGCTTGTAGCTATTGGATTAAGTCAGCCACTATACATATGAGCTCTCTGCTAGCCAGCCAGGGAGAGCTCACTTTCCGCTCCCTTAACATGTTGCCTTCGAGGATACACTTAATGCCTTCCATTTACATCTCTAAACCTGACGAACATGACACTTAAGCTGTAATCTAATTAAACGCCACTACGAGTCACGATGTGTCCACATGGAATTAATATAGTTTGCCTTTTCCAGATGACTTCAGTCTATAACTGTGACTGAGTATTTTCCCCTCATGCACTCTTGTTGACATGTTTCTGTTTATCATGTGCATGTGCAGTACAGTACACTAAAAGTATTGACTCCACGATTAACAAACGTCAATTTCATCTTTATTTTGACCAATATATCCGAAATCCAACCAAATTGACAACTGAATGTATTAAATGACTAGCTTTTGTATCAGCATGACCTCAATAAGTAATGTTTAGTTTATAATATGAAGCTAGGTGTGTGTAAAGTTGACATATTGTATCAAACAACCCGTATACAATTCCCTTGCAAGAACTAAAGGAATCCCACAGCAAATTAAATGTTAAGAAATATTGAGCTACTGGTCTGAAGGCATATTGAGGACATATTGTTTCTCTCTGTTATGTTCTTGACGGTAATATAGACCTTCAGTGAATTGTAGAATTATGGCCTTTGTTTTACACATTTGGCAGGTTATATGACTTTGTGATTAGTATAGTCTAATCAGAAGATTTTGTCTTGTAGACTAGATCAAAAATGGTAACGATTAACAGTAATTCCAGTGTTATTACTTGAAGTATTGGTTTTAGTCTACTTATTATTTTTTTTACTTTAAAATGAATGAAAACTAAACATAATATAACATGCCTTAAACATAGTTATCACTTGTTAACAGCTGTAGATCAACTGGTATGTTCATTTCAGGTATTACACCTGAAATGTCAATCACTATGCTGTAAATACCATAACTGATTACTATGTCATCATCAAAAAATATAAATGGATTATCCTTTCCACCAATTACGCAATTAATTATACTGTATGTTGAAAGATGTTTCAACTGTTGTGTAGTGTTCCATTGTATTTGTTACCAGTTAACCTGCAAAAATGATAGCGTTAATTGGCTGCTGTTGGCAATAACACGTACTGTATTACTAAATGTCAAGAATTCAAAAGTAACAAATCATCTTACAGTACTGTATTGTACTGTACATTCTGTTTTCCCACTCATAATCCAGTAATCACTGCACCATTGAAAACAAATTGGTGTATGAGATTGTTACTAGTTTCGGAAACTACTTTCTCTAATTATGAATTAATCTTGAAGAAATCTCCCCCTGGAGAGGAATTGAGAACTTTTTAAATGGTTTATGCTTGCACATAACGCTAACTAATGAGCAGTCACTTGCTCTGACAGAAACATGGTGATGAGTAGGCTACTGGGAGTCAAAGGTATTCTATATATTTGCCTAGACATGTATCAGACAATATCACAGCGCTCTGCAAAATTGTCATTGGTCACATACTGCTGGTGATTCTCCATACTCCTGCCTTAACAGTGGCTGATAGTAATCTCGGTGAGCAGCTGACCTCCCTCCCCTGGAGTGACAGACTCTAACATTTAGAAGGGACTGACCCATTTCCTCAGGGAGAGTCAGTTTAGACGGCAAATTCGCAATGATCCCGTCTCTCTCTAAGGCAGCTGAAAGAGCACAGGCTCGTTGAAGGAATATGTGCACAGCTCATGGTTGTCAAACCCTTGGAGCTGTGCCTGTTCACTTCCTGGTAATTGGTCGTCTATCTTCCCTCCTGTGATCAACTGTTTAGTTCCAGCTCCATGGGCCAATAATTTCGTTCTGGTCTCATAGTTGCTTGTTTATTTCCACTTGTGTAGTCAGCTGTTTACTTCCAGTCCTATGATCAGACATTTATTTGTGGCACTGCAGTCAAGGTTTTATTACTGGTTTTGAGGACATTGTTATAATAGCTCTGGTGTGTGAAATCGGGCTGTCCTCTTTTCATTTTCTTCATCTTGATTGATTTCATTCATTTGAAGGATTTAATGCAGCACAAACAATGTTTCTATTACTCACCAAAAATAACATAATTAAGTGGAAATGAGTAAGAAGAAAATATGAGGAGAAAGTGACAGATCATTGTGTTTGTGTACGTGCTGCATGTACATGAGTGCTTGTAGTCACGACGAGTGTCTTTGTGCTTGCATGAAGTAACAGTACAGTAGATAGATACAGTATCTATCCTTCAGTAGTTTGAGTTGCTTGAACTGTCAAAGAAGGGGAGAGGGGTGAATGCAAATGGGTAGATGGAGTGGAGACTAGAATATTGGATTATATCTTTGGCTAGCCCAGCAAAGGAATGAGCCAGGTAAAGGAATGAGTTTGACACCATACAGTCCACCAACAATGATTACAGCTATGGATCACATGTGAGAGTACAGAGTGGTGGTTAGACCAGGGCCAATGAGATCGAAAAAGATGTGCCATTCTGAGTTGACTCCATTGGGATTTGGGACAGTACATTTTTACTGCAGTGAAATGTCATCATGTAAAATGCAAAATATTCAATATTAAATCATGCATTGCCAAACTTAAAGTTGATTTGGAATTAGTTTTGTTGTTCTCACAGATAACGGCAGCCAAACACTATACTGTATAGCTTACTTCCAAACATGGATTCCTCATAATGGTTGCTGATGAAGCACGTGTGATGAACCATGAACCACGTTATCTGTAGTGTTTCTAACCCCGGCCTAAATGATGCAACTCTTTCACAATCTCAAGGAGTATGTGTGAGAATAAACGGACAAGAGGTGGTTTATTGATAGGGTAAAAAGAGAGTTGCCATCTCCAATCAATATGGAATGAATCACGGGGGCTTTGCTGTATACAAAATCTTTAGCAAATTATTACTTTTTGCTGCATACTTAAGCACTAGTTGGTGGGCACTGTAAATCCAGATGCATAGGTCAATTGATTAAATGGAGCTCATCTTGTAAAACTCCGTGGCTTTGATTTCAAAGAGAGAAACGTTAACCCTGTGCCAAGCATAACATCAGAAGACTGCGTCTTCAATATGTATTAAGTGCCTGGAAGCATCTGTCTTTTGGCAACGCTTAAAAGTTATTCTATAGTATAGGTGGTGAGAACGGCAGTTTGTCGAATGACATGAATGGAATATACAATTATGAGATGACAATATTATTTAACCCATTCTGACCTGAGATCAGATTCATACGAGGTTTCCACTGGACACACACTGGTCTGATGAACCCATTCTGACCTGAGATCAGATTCTAAAAATGTCAGTCGTTCTTCGATTTTTCAAAAATAGCAGACCTACAAGCTCGTAGCGCGCCACTCGGTGGCGCGCTATGAGCTTGTAGATCTGCTATTTTTCAATAGCTAAAGCATAACATGATGCTAACACCAAAACGGGTTCCCGGTCAGAATGGGTTAAAAGAATGTTTCATGTGCTTACTGTAAGTCTCTCTAGACAAATAATGCAGTTTGCCTCTTGGTCATAAACATAAGGTCAACATTTGAAAATGTAGTACTTTGATTCTCATCGATCTTACCTTTTGAGTGACATAGTTGAGTTGGTTCAGAATATTGCAAAGATGAATTGGATATACTTAGTAATGACCTAGAAACTATAAGCCACTTAACCCATTCTGACCGGGCACCCATTTTGGTGTTAGCATCATGTTATGCTTTAGCTATTGAAAAATAGCAGACCTACAAGCTCATAGCGCGCCACCGAGTGGCGCGCTACGAGCTTGTAGGTCTGCTATTTTAGAAAAATCGAAGAGCGACTGACATTTTTAGAATCTGATCTCAGGTCAGAATGGGTTAATCAGACCAGTGTGTGTCCAGTGGAAACCTCGTATGAATCTGATCTCAGGTCAGAATGGGTTAAGACCTATTTCACACCATCCATTGTGTGGTGAAATGTTCACCAATAATGACATGTTTCATTCCCAGAATAGGGACACCACATTTGTAGTGATTATTAATTTTGAGACTTTGACTTGACTTGTTCATAATTATGACAAGCTGTGACACAACACCAGATTGTGCATGTTTCTGCCCTATTGAGGAACATTAATCTTACAGTAGCTTTTGAACGCTGGTTCCCTGCTTTAGAGTTATGTGTTAATGATCTACTGCACTTCTGGTAACACGCTATTGTACTGTATCCGGTCTCCGGATCCATGTCACTCTTGGTATATATATATATTATTTTTTCTTTTTTTACTAATGCTTGATTAATAATTAAGGGTGATTGTGCGCTTGCTATCCAAGCCTTTATTTAGGCTTTGAAGTACTTTGCTCTTGTTCTCCAATTGTCATACTGTGAGTTTTAGCAGGTGTGACAAAGCTGCATGCCAAACATGTTAGGATTGTGTTTAGAAAATATGACTAAAGCCCCTTGAGAAATTATCCTCCCGGCTGGTTGCCAACGTAATGAAACTGTTTTAGGTAACCAAATGGGAACCTTAAATTCATTTAATTATTTAATATCTGATTTGTTTGGTGGAAATAAATTCTCATCACCAGTCTGTCATCAGGTAGTCTGTTAGTAGTAAGCTGTGAAAGATGCCTCCTAAATTAATGATGTGCTTCTGACGCAACTGTAATATGTAATTAATTTACTATTTGAAAGAACTACAAAAAACAAATCTAAAAGAATGGGCTACACCGCATATATATATATATATATATAATGCAATATAAAACTCCTTGATCCATTGAAATGTTTTGATCCTCTGTTTATTTTTAAATATGTCATTTGAACTTCCAAAGCTTTTTAGTATGAAGTGCATATAGGCAACCTATTTCATTTGTTAGTTTTATTCTTATCCTCCATTTTATTCTTATCCATCCTTATCTTTTCACAGTTCTGGCATAACCGCCAAGTCACTTTTTAATGTAATCTTAGAACAGGTATAACTCATCATGTCCCGTTAGACCTACAGCTATGCATCTTTTATGTCTCTGCATGATGAACACATTTGCCACTTTTATCCATATAAGCTCAACCGCCTGGATTTTCCTCAATTTGTTTTAATGCAAAACACTTAAATCTGTAGGAGTAGTTTTGAGCAATCCAAATGAATCTTTCTACATACAATCTATAGACCAATATCTTAAATCCCAGAAATGTTTGTACAAACATTGCTTAATCTTTCCACACAATAATGGAAGATGTATTTGTGCCATGGAATATTGTGTGGTCCAATAATCTTCGATTATCTACATAAGGTGAAATCCATACGGTAAATCCAGATAGGAAAGTCATCTGCATAAGGAACAAATCAACACATAAGAAAAAAAAACGTTTAATAAAGGAAAGTGTTTTAGTGTGGCAGGCCAGCCTGACAACAGGTAGTGTTTGAGTGTGGCAGGTGGTGGGTCGGTCGCGAGTGATTCGTTCATAAGAGCCAATACTTCACCGTGACCGTGAACGAATCCGTTCACGTCTTGAAATTAATCTGTTTACGCCCCCACCACACACACACACACACACACACACACACACACACACACACACACACACAATGGATACATAGTCGTAGCCTAATGACGTCGCTGTTGATGGGCTATTGAGCTCACGTTTCTTCTGCGAATCTGAATGAATTGCCTAACGAGACGCAAATAATTATGCAACAGTAGGCTAGTTCTCCGGTGAATTAGCCCTGAATGCAATTGGTATGCTTATGCTAACTCAACTGGAGTGGTTAATAATCGGTCTCTTTTCTCCAAAACAGACACATTATAGCTACAACACACAAAAGTAGTTCTGTATAGCCTCGAATGCAATGGGTATGCAATCTATTAGAGTGGCTACTGTATACCTGTCTTTAGTCCAAAACAGGCATCCAACATTTACCACACAACAGTATACATTTCTGCAGAAAATAAAACCAAATATTTTGTTTATATACAAATGGGACTGTACACTACTTACTGCAGGACCTATATGTAATGAAATATGACTATTTGACACTGAGCCTGACTCGGTGACATAACATTTATCTGCATAAGCATATTAATTATAGCGCTGTGTGTGTGTGTGTGTGTGTGTGTGTGTGTGTGTGTGTGTGTGTTGGTGTACTCTACATGGACCCGTCGACCATGCATGTCCCGAGTAGCCTACCGACTCATACAGGCTGCTGCTGAGTGCTGCTACAGTCACAGTGCTGCTACAGTCACAGTGCTGCTACAGTCACAGTGCTGCTACAGTCACAGTGCTGCTACAGTCACAGTGCTGCAGGGACCGGAAGCGCCACTGAACCGTGATCGAAATCGAATCATTGAATCGGATCATTGCCGAATCGTTCATTAGCTGAAATGAGCCGTTTTGCCTATGATGGTATAAGTCAGACCCGTGTGGCCGGTTAAGACGCACACGTCGGGTTAAAAATCACCATGGCTCCCAACATGCGTTGGTGGGTTACAACTAATCCGTGCTGCGGGTTAGAAATCACCCGTGGCTTTCTTCCTGTGAGGTTATAAGGGTTGGGATAGTGTTATAGTAATGGTCTGACTAAAGGGGTGCTTGCCTGGCTGTTGTTGTTGTAGCATGTGTGTATATATTGTGGCTGCAGGGGGGGTGAATGTCCTTGATGATACGGTGCGCTTTGACTCATCGCACCGCTTCTCGTACCGTTTCTGGAGGGAGTGAATTCAGTTCACTATTCAGGATAAGGATGCGCTCGGCCATCTGGAGGTCCCATACCAGCCTGAGGACGCGGGGCAGTTGCTTTGATTGGGGGATCGAGGGCATTAGGAAATGTTATTACACGGCTTGGTTGAATGCGTTGTTGGTCAATCACTGAATTCAGAGGTGGTGTGTTATTTCTGGATAATGACCGCTGGGCTCAATAACAGACCGCTGGCTAATCATCACCAAAGGCTCAGAGCGCCACTTCCTGTGCTGCTTGATTTTTGCCATACCCAACATGGCAGCCATAAACAAACACAGTGTTGTTTACAGCCCAAACATTGCTCTCAAAAATGAATTTTAAAACATTTGAAGCGAGAAATAGGCAATGCAGTAACAGACATAACAGTTACTTGTTTTAAGAAGCGCTGTTTCGCTGACTGGACGCACCGTGAGCTGGCATAAATTAATGGAATACTCAATACTTTCATTAACGTAAGCAATGAAACCTGCATTTTTTGCAGAGGTAGAAACATCCGGGGCGGGGGTGTACTGTATGTGCATTGTGCAGATATTGTCATTGCTGCTTTTACCACTACTACTAGGATTATTTTCCAAGTACTAATACTGGTGGTGGCACAATGTAGGCCTGGGATTCTCAAATCCTGTATTGAGGGTCACGCCAGAAAATGAATGCATACCAAAAAATAAGTACAAAACCAACCTCTTTGTGTTTGTGTTTTGGATTTTGCAGGATATGATGATGGGGCGAAACATCAAGGAAGGATGGCTCCCAGCTGATGACCCTGACAGCTGGTACTCACAACGCTCAGACCATCCATCCACCGAGGATTACCAACACTTGTAACCTGCAACACCTGTAAGTAGCTCTAGCAGATTCTGCTTGTAGCAAAGCATCTTCAATGTTTACTTCACCTGTTACAGTATGCTTGAGGACTGGAGTAATGCAGATTATACACAGCAGCCTCTCTCACACTATACTGGTACTCACTTACTCACATCCAGCCCCCCCACCCCACCCCACGCACGCACGCACGCACGCACGCAAAGTGAGGATGCTGCGGCGACGGCGTTGCCTGTTATCCGCTTCACCTCCCAATGTGTGAATGAATGGAACATTGTAATGCGCTTTCAGTACTTAGAAAGGTGCTATAAAATGCAATCCATTATCATCCTGGGCAGGATTTTGTTTTTCAAACAAGATTTCAAATGTTTTATTTGTATTACCACGAGAACAATGGCTTCCATTATAACATGGCATGCTACACTTTCCAGGAATAGAAAGCCTGCAGTTTCAATCTGTGATGATTGTGGTGCAATATGAGCTGGCTTTTTTCAGCAAGCGACATTGACTATGAAGTAGCCAGGCTTTAATATATATTGTCATCACTTTTGCAAATATTTGGTAAACATGAAAGACGACAATTGGCTCTCTACTCAATTCAGCCTCTCAGCAAACAACACACACAGTGTGATAAGACATGTTTCTTAGTATTTTACTATTTTATGGTGTTGGTTTTGTGCAGCAGTTTCAGTAGTTTTCAGTCCTTTTTAAATTTTGGGATGTTTGAATGTTCGTTTGGCATTTGGTGAGGCATTGCCGCCCCCGTACCCATGCCTAGAACCTAGGCCTTGATGCGGGGGTGCACTCTGAACGTTTTAAGGTGACGTTAATCGCCGCTGAGGCTTTTTCATCACATGCGTGGTGTGTGTGCCCCTCTTGAGCTCCTCTTCAATGTGTGCATCAGGAACGCACAGACCCTTTGCACTACAACACCATTGATGAAGATGGGGGCGTGCTCTCTCCTTGGCTCCCTGGAGTACACAGCCAGCTCCTTGTTCTTGTTGATGTTGAGGACGAGCCTGTTCTCCTGACACCAGAGTGCCAATGATCACTGTCACAAGCATCATCAGATGACATTGGAGTTGTGCAAGGCTATACAGTCGTGTGAACAGGGAGTGAAGGAAACGGCTCAACATGAATCAGACAGACAGACAGACAGACAGACAGACAGACAGACAGAGACTAGTCGCTGTCCATGGTGCTGAATGAATGCAGCCACGAGGTGTTTTACAGCAGTGCAGACAGCAGAGCAGAAGCTCTCAATGTTTGAACCATAATACAACTAAATATACAATAACTAAACACAAATCTCACTTGAATTGGATCGCAATTTCATCATTCAAAAAACTGGTAACACAGGTCGTCTTTATAATGAATTATAGCTCCTCACTGGCATATGAGCCAATGGGGTACAACATCGGCAAGGGAGACGGATGTACCAACATAAAACCAGGTTTCAGAAGCCAAAATGAATGAAGCAGCCAGCTGAGGAAGAAAAAACAATGCCTATAAATATAGTGCATTTATTCAAAAAGAAACAGGGGACAGCAGCAAGTAGTACCTGCAACATATACGATGAACTTGTTCTGCAAGTAAAGTGACTGCTGGGTAGGCAATTTACATGATCCAACTGTTCTGCATGTGGTCATTGGTGCTTTAAGAAAAACTATTTCAAAACCAGGAAACTTTGTCTGCTAAGATGCTGATTTCCGAGAACAATTGCATCACTGCAAGTTTCGGGGAAGTTTTTAATGCTTTTCTTATCAATCCCAGTGATAGTGGCACCTGCCAAATGTTCCTTTTCTTCTAAACTGAAGCTGATTAAAAGTGATCTGAGGAGCTCAATGGGACAGAGTCTCAGCCAAAAGCCCAGAAAGTGCACCTGTAAGCTATGAGATAAATAGAACCTCTCTCTATTTATTCTTTTGTATAATCAATCACCGCTCTTGTGTTTTAGTGTGCACAGACACAGCAGTGCTATCTATCTGTATCATGGTGCACTGTCACCAATAATGTGCTTTTTTTCATCAATGTTGTGGTGCCAATCACTAATAATGTTTTTCATCTCTTGCTGTGGTGCAGCAACACCAGATTATGTCAGTATAGCTTATTGCGACCATAGGTCGCAGTTAACTATGAAATTGTGCATTTCCCGTCAGTCGGTTGGCCATGCCCCTTTATATGATCACGTGATGTCATCAATATTACGCCCATATATGGAGATCCCTGATGTCATCAGGCCAGCAACTCTACATCTCACTTCAAACCTCAAACCCTTAGATCTCCATGTATGGAGCTGACCTGTTCTGACATTCCATATGTTGATCCTTCCCCATCCATCCTTCCTCTTCGATGTCTCCCTTTTGACTGATGCCTGTCCATTTAGACTTTAGACGAGCCTGCCCCAAAGTTATTAGCGCAGCCGCGCCTGGCAGCCGGCCAAAACTAGAGTTCTCAACAGGCCCGAAAATGAAGGCCCGGCCCTACCTGGGCCCTCATCAAACCCTGTACACTCAAGACACTGCCCCCGCTGACAGCCTTAGATCTTCATACTGTATAATACAGTTGCGCTCAAAATGATTAAAACATCACTGTGTGTGGCAGGGAGTGTCATCGGAAAGGTTGCAATACGTACGAAGGAGTCAGGACCACACTATTCCTCATTGAACAGAGACCATGAGGAGTTGCTCGCGACCAGCCTCACCTGCCGGTTGCCCATGCACTTACGAATACGAACACTGTCAATAGTTTTTATTGGCGTGCCTGGCTCAGCTGGATCGAGGCACGTTGGGAGAATCATATCCTAGTCTCCACGGCGGTGGGCAGGAAAGTCATGTATGCCATGAATGTTTCATTGAGACATCAATACAGCCTGCATGTGGCAGCTGTCCATGTTTTTGTTTTCTTCTGATTTGTTTTTTTATAGCATATTGTCAAAATCCATCCCAAATCTAAGCTCCTCTGAAGGCGAGCTCCCAACCACAAGGTTTACGTAGATCTGTTGAAACACATTTGAAACCCTCCCTGCATGTAATTCATGTGAAATGAAAGAAATACCTCTTGGTTTCGGCTTGAAAATGTGGGACCAACAGACAAACACAGTGGCTTATACCAGAAAGTTCAGCTTGTCTCCTCCGATACCCATGCTCCCCGCTACTGTACTGCATTGTGGCAGGATTACTTCTAACTGCATTTTGCTAAGTGGCTGTTGTAACAATCTGTATCCA
The DNA here is from genome assembly GCF_963924005.1 of Protomyctophum bolini. Classification (NCBI taxonomy): domain Eukaryota; kingdom Metazoa; phylum Chordata; class Actinopteri; order Myctophiformes; family Myctophidae; genus Protomyctophum; species Protomyctophum bolini. The sequence continues at coordinate 36,610,621 of NC_137874.1, read as the reverse complement.
CGCTAAAAGTAATGAATTTCTATATACTGTATACATTTGCACTATACTACAGTAGCCTATCTTCATGTCTTACATGATAAAACTGAAGCAGTCAGTAGCGAAGTAAAACCAGGGGTGGGGACTGGGAGAGTTGGCTTGTGTTGAAACAGAACCGCATGCTATCTTAATCCCTCCTGTTTATTGGTACGGGCTGTGTAATGCACAATGCAGCTTGAATTACCCTAATAGTGATGTACATACAGTAGGTCATAGTTGATGCAGTATGAAAAGGGCCATGGCTAGTACAGTATACAATTCTTTCTCTCTCTCTCTCTCTCTCTCTCTCTCTCTCTCTCTCTCTCTCTCTCTCTCTCTCTCTCTCTCTCTCTCTCCCCCCCCGTCTGTGTGTGTGTGTAGTACAAGACAAGTAATAGGACAATTAGAAAACATTAGCAAATTAACAATTAATCAAAAACAATATTAATTACTTACAGATGATGCATTGAGACAAAAACATGAGGGATGAAGATGGATTGTTACCAGTCCAGAACATTATCTTCTAATGACTAATGTAATTAACTTCCTATAATGGTTCGCCTTGTCTAAGCGTCCTAACTAAAGACAGGAATACAGGAACGATACAACGCTGATGAAGGCTTGATGCCGAAGCGCGTACGTTCTGTCTACTAAGTATATCATGACAACTTAAATGTATAAATAAAAGTGCATTAAAGGACAGTTCTGTGAGTGCTGGTATTCTCTTATAGAGGTTTATAGTAAAGTAACTTTTCCATACCGTGCACCCGTTAAAGAAATCTATTGAAATGAGCTGGAGTCCTGCATGCTCGCACCCTTGATTAAAAATAAAAGCGCAAACCAGGAGCTATTTAGGTGCCTTTGTACAGCATTTCAAAACACCATTAATAACTTCTGACTAACTGTACAGTATCTTGAATCTCATGACACAGGAGGAAGAGCAACTCTGAAACCGGCCAGGAGTAGAAATTAGCTGAGCTTTGCTGGACCACGTTTCTGACCAGTCCTTCTCTGCTGGGGATTGTTTGATAACTCCCATAGGCCATTATGCCTTCCTTGCAACTTGATTATCCTTTAAAGACTCAATGCTGATTTGAAGAGGAGCAATGTGTTCCATATTCCTTACCTTTTTCGTGTGCCCAGAGAAAGGAGCTCAAGTCATCCGTTTCTGTCAAGCACAATTCCCTATTGCTACCGTGCCTCCTTCTCTTGACGTCTCCTGTGCATAACGGTCCCAGATGGATGTTAGTCTGCCTGTTTTTACAGAGTGTAGAAGAGCTTGTGAGATGGGAGCTCTCTGGCACCCTGTCAATAGGATACACAGGCAATGGTTACAAAGGGTTGAACTGGCTTCGGTTTCGTTTTCCAATTGCAGGCAGCCAAAACAATCTCTCTGGTAAGGATCCTGTGAGAAATGCTTCAACCTCTTCACAAACACTGGCATACTGTTGTAATTGCTGGGAAGTCTCAGTCTTCCCTTTCTGGCCAGCAAACCAGGCAGCTAGTTCAGACAGGCATTTTACCCTCTCCGAGAGGAATGCGCAGGCTGCAGGAAGGTGGGAAAGACACATTTTGTCCTCCAGTGAGATCTTATCCTTTGACAGTCTGATGGAGCTGGCTCCATCAGAACGTCTTTGTCATGGTCTGTCGCTCTACAGACCATGTCTCCACATCAGCCACTCCCACTCTCCATTCCCCCTGTCAGTCCCTGTCACACACCTATTTCCACCCCCTCTTCAGCCCAACAGTGCCATGCCCCTTCCACACCTGAGAACACTTCTGCAATCACCCTGCTCCCTATAAAACTGGACTCATTACACAAACACACTGTCAGGACATACATTGTTGTTCCAGTGATCTCCCTTGGACTTCTGGTTGCTATGTTTGGTCTCCTAAAAGGTATCTTGGATTGCATATGCTTTGTGTGACTTCTGGTTTATGCAGTTATGCTTTGAAAGTATGCTTTTTTGGACTTCTGTGTTTTTGCATTTTTGCTACTGAAGTTTTGCCTTTTTTGGAATTACATTTTTGCATTGACTATTTACTTTGGCTGTATGCTTCTCTGCTTTAATAAATACTTTAACTTAAGACTATTCTGTGTTTGGCTCTGCACTTGGGTTCAGTCCTTCACTGCGAACCGTGACAGTATGTCCTGACCATAATGAACCCAGCAGAGCTAAAACTTTTTCATAGAAAGGTGGCAGAATTAGAAAATGTGGTTTCTCGTCTCTTGGCCTCTCCACCTAAACTGCGTACTGAACTCCAAGTGGAGATATCAATACAGCAGCATTGGTTCAAGGAGAGACCATGGGTAAGCCATTTTGTCCCCCACCTGGATGTGGTGCGGGGGAGGCTTAAGGACTTTGAAGACGCCTCAATACCACATGTTTCTCAGCCAGCTCCCAACTCCATTAGGCTTGGAGTAGTGAGTCTGCAATCAGCCTGCCCTGTTCCAGACCAACAAAGGAACCAACCCGTGGACTTATTTTCATATTTTTGTAAACATGTGAAAATACCTGTGTACTCTGAGCCGGTTCAAGTCCAGGACCCATATGAGGGGTCGCGCCTAGCCTTTTGTGTGGGGAACCGTGGGCCTGCTAGGGGAAGGCGTGGTCACCATGGCCCTCTACATCCCCAGCGGTCGTCACTGCCCTGCACTTCGCTGCCTGGTGTCCAGACCACCCTTCTGCCCAGCACACCGCCGCCCAGCCTGCCTGGCTCTTCGCTGCCCGGCTCTCCGCCGCCCAGTCTGCCTGGCTCTTCGCTGCCCGGCTCTCCGCTGCCCAGCCTGCCCAGCGCTCCACCACCTCCTGGACCTGCAGTCCAGGCCCCAGAATCTGCAGCATCCTCCTCTCCTGGGTGTGCAGTGTCCTCTGGGGTCCCGTCTGCAGCATCCTCCTCCTCGCCTGGGTGTGCAGCATCCTCCTCCCCTGGGTGTGCAGCATCCTCCCCTGGGTGTGCAGCATCCTCTCCTGGGTGTGCAGCATCCTCTCCTGGGTGTGCAGCATCCTCTCCTGGGTGTGCAGCATCCTCTCCTGGGTGTGCAGCACCCTCTCCTGGGTGTGCAGCATCCTCTCCTGGGTGTGCAGCACCCTCTCCTGGGTGTGCAGCACCCTCTCCTGGGTGTGCAGCATCCTCTCCTGGGTGTGCAGCACCCTCTCCTGGGTGTGCAGCACCCTCCATGTCTCCTTGGTGTGCAGCTCTGCCTGAAGCACCTCCGGCCCCACCTCCTGAGCCTGCAGCTCCGCCTGCAGCCCTCCCTCCTGAGTCTGCAGCTATGGCTCCTGCAGCCCTGACACCGGCAGCTCTGGCTCCAGAGCCTGCAGCTCCTCCTGTGGGGTCGCCTCTGCCTGCAGCCTCTCCGGTGGCGTCGCCTCTGCCTGTGGCATCCCTGGCGTCGCCTCCAGCCTCTGCGGCATCCCTGGCGGCTCCTCCCAAGTTCTACATCTCGGCGCCGCCTCCTGGCCGACCTCCAGATCCGTCCTTCGCCTCGTCTCGGCCTCCTGGTCGTCCGCCCGACGACAACTTGACCTCCTCGTCTCGGCCTCCTGGTCGTCCGCCCGACGACAACTTGACCTCGTCTCGGCCTCCTGGTCGTCCGCCCGACGACAACCTGACCTCCTCGTCTCGGCCTCCTGGTCGTCCGCCCGACGACAACCTGACCTCGTCTCGGCCTCCTGGTCGTCCGCCCGAAGACAACCTGACCTCGTCTCGGCCTCCTGGTCGTCCGCCCGACGACAACCTGACCTCGTCTCGGCCTCCTGGTCGTCCGCCCGACGACAACCTGACCTCGTCTCGGCCTCCTGGTCGTCCGCCCGACGACAACCTGACCTCGTCTCGGCCTCCTGGTCGTCCGCCCGACGACAACCTGACCTCGTCTCGGCCTCCTGGTCGTCCGCCCGACGACAACTTCACCTCGTCTCGGCCTCCTGGTCGTCCGCCCGACGACAACCTGACCTCGTCTCGGCCTCCTGGTCGTCCGCCCGACGACAACCTGACCTCGTCTCGGCCTCCTGGTCGTCCGCCCGACGACAACTTCACCTCGTCTCGGCCTCCTGGTCGTCCGCCCGACGACAACTTGACCTCGTCTCGGCCTCTTGGTCGTCCGCCCGACGACAACTTGACCGTCTCGTCCCAGCCCCCAGGCAGTCCACCTGACCCCTCGTCCCAGCATCCTGGCCGCCCACCTGACGTCATCTGCTCAGCATCAGTTCCCTTCCACCAGACCCCCTCCACCCACCCTGCTCTGTGTTCCGGGCCAGCATGGTGGGACGTCTGGAAGCCGTCCCTTAAGGGGGAGGTACTGTCATGGTCTGTCGCTCTACAGACCATGTCTCCACATCAGCCACTCCCACTCTCCATTCCCCCTGTCAGTCCCTGTCACACACCTATTTCCACCCCCCTCTTCAGCCCAACAGTGCCATGCCCCTTCCACACCTGAGAACACTTCTGCAATCACCCTGCTCCCTATAAAACTGGACTCATTACACAAACACACTGTCAGGACATACATTGTTGTTCCAGTGATCTCCCTTGGACTTCTGGTTGCTATGTTTGGTCTCCTAAAAGGTATCTTGGATTGCATATGCTTTGTGTGACTTCTGGTTTATGCAGTTATGCTTTGAAAGTATGCTTTTTTGGACTTCTGTGTTTTTGCATTTTTGCTACTGAAGTTTTGCCTTTTTTGGAATTACATTTTTGCATTGACTATTTACTTTGGCTGTATGCTTCTCTGCTTTAATAAATACTTTAACTTAAGACTATTCTGTGTTTGGCTCTGCACTTGGGTTCAGTCCTTCACTGCGAACCGTGACAGTCTTTTTTTACTCCAAACTATAAAGCCGTTGCTTCTTCTGAGACTGCTGCCCTGTTCCCCATCCATCCACTCCAGGAGCCTTTAACCTTTGCTGCTGGCTGATCCAAGGTCATCGGCTTGACCTCCCGGGTGGCCTTCCTGGGGTGTTCTCAGTGGAGGTGTCCAACTCGGGCCTGCATGGGGGCAGATGTATCAAGGCTGTGTATCCATAAGAATGATACGGAGCAAAAAGGAAACTTTATGTGAGAAATTGAGCACTTCTCCACATATGCTGCGGCTCATGGTGTACTGTACACGGATCATATAGGAACAATTATGAATGTGATATTTTTTGCCGTTGTTAAAGACGGGGTGAAACGGTTTTTGGGGCATTTTATTTTGGAGTTCCACTCTGAAACGGAAAGCTGTGTGTTTTCAGAATGTCGCATCCCTTATGGGTATGGGACGTATAGCTCTGCTACAGTACATGCGCGCGTGTCACACACGGGCCACGTGTGTGCTGAGTTTGTTTGTTTACATACATGTCACAGAGAGACGGGCAGCAAAGCTTGGGGCTTATTTCTAACCTATGTTTTATATATTTTAGCGTGGCGATTAATGAGTAATACACTGTGTGGATGTCATCTTGAATGAGATTAAAAACGGAGTAGTTCTGTAATCAAAACCAGCTGTGTTTGGAGGACGTGCAGCGATGGGAATAAAATGGGTGAATGAAATCAAGATAATTTTTTATTCATGCAGGACTCAACACGTCATCACGTAGCATGTTGTCGTTCAAGGGAAGTAATTCAAATGTATGGACTTTTGATGTAAAAATACACAAAGATGGACATTTTCCCTTTTGTTTTGGCATAGACTGTTAGGTATACCCTTTATTATGGCCACGGATATGCTCTAAAAGTGTGGAAAAACATATTTTTCATTTCAGATTCAGATTCAGATACCTTTATTTGCCATTGTGTAAAACACATAAGAATTTGCTTTGACATTTGACATGTGTGCATTTCTTATTCTTTTTTCACATATAACGAAAAAACAACAACAACAACACAGAATACAATACCGTGCAGGAAGTATAAATATAAAGTGCAGAGTTTATGGATAGTGCAAAACATGTCCGGTGACACTCCCTAGGGGGCAGGGGTGGGAGGGAAACCAGAGTCATTTAGCAGCCTGGCGGCTATGTCTTTAACACTCAGTGTAATAGTCTTATGTTCTGAGTCCAATGAAATTTCACTGCAACATTAATGTTTAATGTTGAACAGTATATTCACAAGATCAGATAAGAATTAGCAGATTTATTGGCCATTATATTTAGGCTGAGGTTGTGAGCCACTCTATACTACACTCACCCCCCTTTGACCTCCTCCCACGGGGACACCCGACCCGGGTTACGGCACCAATGTAACGCCCGTGATTCCAACTCGGGTCTCCTGTGTGGAAAAGCCAACATCTTAACCACTAAGTCAAAGGGAATTCCCTATGGCTCGGGGGAGATATTGTACATTTAGCTGAGGTTGTGAGTGTGAGCCACTCTGCTACACTGCGTGTGTGTGTGTGCGTGTGCGTGCGCACACACACACACACACACACACACACACACACACACACACACACACATATATATATATATATATATATATATATATATATATATATATATATATATATATATATATATATAGCGCACAGTTTTATTATACAATTATGAGAGGTTTCTCATCAGCAAATAATAACGTGTACAGTCAAGTGTATACATACTGTGATTGTCTGCACCTTCCTCTGACCTCTGTCGCGTTTTGTATAGTCTTGCTCTAGGACAGTTCCCATACAAGCTCTGATCCATAGCATTAGGAAGACGTCTCCTTTAACGCTATGGTACTTTCAACTTCATGTGCATTGTGCACGCATGAAAGAAAAGATAATATTTCGCCTTTTATTGGCAAGATCTGCACAGGGCGCATACTTCTTCCGGTGAAATATTTTCTTTTCTGGCCAAAATGTGTGGTGGGGGGCTCACAGTGCGTAGGCTTTCAACTCCACATAACCGTCTTTGTATTGGTGAGTAGCAAATGTGTTCTTTTTACTTTTGCAGCAGTCAACAGACAATGCAGCCTTTCATGCGTGCGCAGGAAGCTATTCCCATACCAGCTCGTCGGGTTGCTCTCGTTGGTGCTTTGCTGTTGTAGGATGTCAGGATGCGAGGGCTAACACGGAATTCCTTCAGTACAGTTAGAGGCATAGGACCACTGGCAGGTCATGTCATCAGAATCGCTGTAGTTGGCTGCAGAGGTTTGACAGAGCCAGGGCGCCATTCTCCCAGTGGTCTTTAGTGACCTTGTAAAAGCTGGACTCTGGTTCTTTGCTCAAGCATACAGTATGGCTGGGTCCAGACTCCATCCTCCTTGGCCATGCCCAGGTTGTGAACATGCTCCTCCAGTGCATTGAACCCGAGTTCAATGCACTGGGTAAGTCTCAACTGTCACACATCTCACGTGACACATATGGAGCCAATAGTCCCTTGATACATGTTTTGAAATTCTGGTCTGGCCAGAGGCTTGCTCTGGTCATCCAAAATGGCATACATCCTGTTGTAGAATGCACAAGCTGACCTTTATCGGGGAAGTTTGCAATCCCTGAGGTGGTATTGGAGTCACCTGAAATGTTTGCTTGTCTGTATGGTGACTAGCTGTCAGTGGTAGGGATTCATTATACTGTGTGGTGCCACGCTGCACTGACATGGTGACATTAGCAACACCCAGACCCAGAACAGCCTGCGTGTATCTTGCCTGAGAATCCTGTTTTATTCTTTGTTCTCTCTCTGTCTGCCTGCATATTGTTGTTCAAATTACAATACTCACTTATCCTTTAACTGAATTTGGCAGCAGAGTTAAAAAAGTCTAGCCCTTTTGTTTGCTCTGGACCATCTCGTGGATTTCCAGGATGACTTCCTCCATTACTTGAGCCTCAGCTATGAGAGAGCTGTCATCTTGTTCTTGTTGCAGTGCATGCAGGGATGCATCAGGCCTTTCTGTAATGCAATGTCAAATTATGCGCATAAGCTACTCTAGCTCGGGCTGCTTTTTCTTTGGCACATGCCTTTACTGCCGTTATGCTTACACTTGAAATTGCAGATGATCCTGGGGAATACACTAAATGTGGTGGAACAGATCCCATCACAATGTTTTGCTGTTGTTCCTCTGCTTATTTGTGTCCTCCATGAAGTCCTTTACTAATTCGTTTTGTTGTGTAGAGACTGTCCTGTACAGTCGGTCACCCATTTGCTTTCGCAAACCTATTGCCATGATGATACATGGCAATCAGAATCCACTAGTCTTCGTCCCTATAAGAATGGCCATCATTTTACTGTACTGTCACAACTAGGCATATATGCCTTGAGCTCATTTATACAGCAAGCTAAAGTCTCATCTGCATAAAGCCATACAGAGACATTCTTGAGCCAGCCATCTGGTGATGTTTTCTATAGAAAAGTGTGAAACTGCAACACAGATACACACAGTGCCATGAGTGTGATCCACATTGTTCTCTGATACAATCACTTCCTATAACGCTACACCTCTCTGAGTAAGGGTGTAATTAATTATACATTTTAACAGCAATACGATGCGTATCACAATACATGGTTGACGATACATTGTATTATTATGGATGAAAAGTAAACGCAGTGATTCTGTGGCAAATAGATGGACATTGTATTTGAACACATGGACAAACCCACGCCTTGACATAAACACAGAGAATACACACATTTTTCGATAGACCAATTGTAGCTATCTGGAATGGAAAAGTCATTAAACACATTTTTTTTCTTTTTTTCTTCTGAAAAGTAGATTAAATTGATTATTTACATTGCAAAACGATTCGATACAGATTTATTTCCATTGCAAAACGATACGACGCAAAGTCAGAACGATACGATATGTGTTACATATCGATATACTTCTTTTTTTTAAATTAAAATTGATATTTCGATACAGTTACTACATCGTTACACCCCTACCTCTGAGTGTCCTTCAAATATCTCCCGAAAACGAAAGTCCCACCTATGTTATTACTGTATGTACACTTTGTACAGCATTTTAGCCCACCACCGGTGTCACTCATATTTTAATTCCAATACACTATAACCTAATATGCTTTTCGTTTGATTGAAAAGTAAACGGGGAAGTGTCAGGCGTTCCTGAAGCCCATAGAACAATGTGTACAGAGATGTTTATAGAGGGGAAGAGTTCAAACAGCGAAGCTGTTGCCAGTTAATGAGTCTGAAACTCTACAGATGTAGAGTACCGTGTTAAGTTGAATGATGCTTTAAGTGCCTGTAAAGGGAGGAATGACAGCTTCCAGAGAAGGATAGACAAGCAACATAATGGAGTGTAGAGGGGATTCTCATTTAGAAGATGAATGCTGACAGCAATAAGCCCAGAGGACTCACTCCTTCTGTCCAATGTGAAATATGAAAGACAAACTACACGCAATACCTGGGCCGTTTGGCAGTGTTTTTTTTTTTAAAGGAAAGTACAGTTCCCCTACTCTCGGGTTCTAACCATCCCATACTATAGTCATTGCTCCATGGCATTCACAACACTTTACATTTCTAATTGTAACATTTTTTTATAAACGGCTTTCTTGGCCATTGTGCACATCTGCTTTTTTGTTCCTTCAAAAGGCAGAATGGCTCCATAGGTGATAAAACCTTAATGCTAAAAAAATGCCACATTTGATTTAAAAGATAACTTTAAATGTCTTTGATTTGCATGTTTTTGTAGACATTCAGTTGTGTATAGTACTATAGGCTACTCTAATACAAGAAGTGGTATATGAAAATAATGTACGATTTGTGTTTTACCATCTTCAATAATGACAGCCTGATCATTAAGTCATGCAGTTTGAGTCAGCTGAGCTGCAGAAAAGCCATTTTATAGACAAGCATTTCTCAGACACATGGACACGCGCGCACACGCACACACACATTTTATTTGGTACTATAAGTATGAAATGGGCTTCTGAACTGGGCTTCACACTAAGAAATGCTTCTCATAGGACCAGTGCCAGACTTATTTATAACTGAATTTCCTCTCAAGATCATTTTACATTATCTGCTCTTGGCAGTTAGGTTGAGGTGCTGTAGGCCTACCATTGTTGTTGATGCACATCCCGTACAAGGCCTCATGGTACAAATTACATTTCCCATTTTCTGTGGAAAATCTCCAGTATGCCATTCATGCGCTGCCCTGTATATGAAAATACAATAAGCTTTTCACATACAATCATATGTGGTGGTCCTCCCACATGCAATTCCTCATGTGTGAAGTAAGAAATGTGACAATTCACATGTGGATTCACATGTGAATAATGTATGTAATCCACGTCCAGATGTATAAACATTACATCAATACAGAGATGCCCTCAACAGCGCGCATACTTCCCACTACTCCTCCGTCATGCAGTCTGCCAGCAACAACAACCCAAAGTCATCCCCCCTCCTCCCCCCATTTATATATTTTATATACAGTACAATAATGTACAGTGTACACATTACACACCACACTGGCCACATCCTACTCCACCGCCATCCCTGATCCTAAAACCTGCCTCCCTTCTACTCTCCAAGCACCCACTGAAATAATAACCATATCTGACCTATCTGCCATAATCATTGGTATGGAAACCTCATGCCTCCTGGACCCAATACCTTCCACCCTAGTTGTCTCCTGTCATGTCTCTGCTCATAACAAGCATTAGGTATAACAGGCACTGCCCTTTCCTGTCTGAAACCTCTGTGAAACCTCACTGATTGGCAACAATGGATCTCTGACTCTGATGAAGATGTACTGAATATAGGAGTAGGAAAGGAGTAGGAGAACATGCACAACACCACTGATCTCTTTCTTAACATGCTGAGGAAGGCTTGACAACTAAACACTATTAATTAAAAGTTACCAGAAGTTTTTTTTATATATATATATATTTTTTTACCTCATGGCATTCTTGACTGAGGGGGCGAGATGGTCCGGTTTAGGGGGCGACACCCCCTCGCGCGGCACGCCCCTCGTGACACCGGGACTGCGGACACGTCCTCCTGCAGTTTCATGGTTGTACCCACTTTGCACTCCATTACCATACCACCACCACCACCACCTGCCTTAACAGATGTACAACACGTGGATGCAAAAGAACGTTCTCAAACTCTGTTGCAATAAATCAGAAATGATCATCATTGGCCCCAACTCCCTCACTTGCTCCACCCAGGAGTTTCACTCAAAATTGATGGCTCCATTGTTCCATTGTTATACCCCTTCCATCCGTGTCTACAACCTCGGAATAATCCTTAAACCTCACCCTTTCATTCCTCCTCCACATAAATCAGATCACAAAGCCTGCCCTTCTCTCTAGGAATATTATTACCCACCTCCATCCCTCTCTGTCGTTCACGCAATCATTATATCCCGGATGGACTACAAGCAGCATCCTTAATTAGTCAGTCCTTAATTAAATACATTCTGATATGTTCATAACTCAGCTGCTCGCTTGCTCACCATTACCTGAGACAGCTAGAGACTACATCACAGCACTCCTCCAAGACTGGTTTCCAGTCAAACAATTTATATTACAAATTGAATAAAGGCTTGGCTTCACATGGATCTCGGACTTGAAGTGACATGACATATGACTCCATAATTGGGGGAGATTTCAGTCCAAATCAACCTGCATTTTCTTTCTCTTTAGACAGCCTGGCCATGAAAGGGGCTAGCCAATGATGTCAACTATACCCCCACATTTGGAAAATCCGAGTTGTGATATTATATATATAGTGATTATCTTTAATTTTGGTTTTATTTTTTTATTGGTGTTTTTTTTCAGTAGATCCTGCACCATTTGTCTGTCCTGATGAAGGTCTAACGACCGAAACATCCAATAAAAAGCAAATGTTTTTTTGCAAGTTACTGACGGTGTGCATGTCCTCCTCCTCCTCTTTTATATCATTCACATTCAGAGATCCCCTTTTCCATACTGTAGCTCCTGCACAAAACACTTAAATGCTAAAAATACCACCCAAACCCAAATTCATACTAATGGAGGATAGAAAGAAAGAAAAGAGACACTCCCCGCTGCCTAATTTTTTTCACTGTTTACACAAGTGGCCATTTCTGTTATCCACCTGCCCTTAGCAAGTGGTCGTTCATCCTCCCGGCACTGTGCAATGCATTCATTAGCTGTTGCAAGAGATATTCTAATAAAAGCCTTTCGCCTCGAATAGTGATTTTGGTAACGTCGCTCATATTTTTCATTACCTTATCTCAAAAGGGCTTTAGATAAGGACACAGCCGAAACATATGTATAAGCGTCCCTGTATGGGATTTGCATCTCGAACAAAGCTCTATTAAGTATGTATGGGGTAAAATAAACTGAATTGAATTGTACTGCATAATAATGTTTACTATTGCTAGAAAATGTATGGTCGCAAATAATTTGTCCACACACCCTGATGTTCTGACCCAACTTAAGTCCTCTTCCCATTTTCCCCAGGATTTAAGTTCTTCATAATCCTATCCTCTGAATACCAGAATATATTTGTAATATGAGATACTTTGCACAATGCTTATCTTGTATTAATTAATGGAAACTTGTTGAGTGGTAATAGATAGACGACCCCCTGTGTCAGATAATTAAAATGCTGGATTGAAAGTATTAAAGACCTCAGGGTGGGAGAAGAGGATTTGTGTGAAATGGTGTGAAATCATACATCAGGTTAACACTTACTGTTCTCTTGCGTATATCTCCAAAACATCCCTGGTTCAATTCTGTCTGGAGACTTCAAAACAATGTGTCTAGCTGTATAACCTTAACAAAAGATCATACTGGCGTAACGTTATGGAAGCATTGGACTACTTAAGTCATATTCTTTAGATATACTGCAGTTCTTGACAAACATGACAGGTTCATTGTAGACTTTGCTGCCTGTAATTTGGCATCTCAAATCTATATTTCATTTCCAAGTACTGTTTTATATGAATCATTATTTTTCATTTGTCCTTTAGGTATATTATGGCATGCATGCAATTTAATTTTATGTCACTCATGGATAATTAGATTGATAAAATATTTATAATATTAATAGTAGCCGTTTAAAATATGTATTATCTTTGCTCAAATATCTTGGTGAAATCTTGACAGCAAGCCTTTTTCAGATACGTATTAGTGACTGGCTCAAATCTTAAAGGGCTACTATTACGCTCATGGGTTTGAGTAGCAGGGCTTGGGTGCAGCAAATTGTGTATTGTGGGATCTGATGGTTGGTGTGGTGCTCCACCTCAGCGATCCATCTCCCAGAGGCCTACAGCTTAATTTGTAACGAGATAGACTTAAGTGTTTTTGGCTGATGCCGACAATAAGCCTCTTCGACCCGTTTACCCATTTTTGTTAATTGTTGACAGTTATCAATATCATACAGTAGAAAAACAATTATAGATGCATACAATCCACAACCACAATATTAAGACGAATAAGATTAATTAATTGTGGAGGAAGACAACCCAACATGTAAAATGGTTCAAATGTTGCATGACTGAAGTATATAATGTGACAGAAGTAGCACTTAAATTCGGGGGACGACACACCGCACAATTAAAGCTATAGTCCACCTTGCTGCTGACCCTGGTGCAGGTCACCACCTCCCCCTAGCTGGTCTTGAAACTTAGACAATAAGAGCAAACCAACCTCCAAATAAGGCCAGAAATGTAAACTATGTGGTGAGATTAATTGGCATCACAACTAAGGGTAAAAACAATATTGGCAAATACACATATGTAGTGCATGGATGTAAAGTATCATTCAGTTCCTGTTTGGCATTGACTGGGTAGGTGAAGAACACGGCGACCATGACGAGGTATCAGGTGGACAATTTGCATAAGACCTTGATTTTCCAACAATTTCCACATCCCCATTTAAACAAGCACACGATGCAAGAGAAGGCTGGATTGGACTTCAGATGAATGCACAGAACACCCAAGAGATGCAATTAAAAAAATAATTGTCTGCATCAAGATTGAGGGTATGGAGATTGAGAAAGTGGAGGACTTCATCAAGATGCCACTAAGAGGGATATCAAGACTAGTTTGGCATTATTTTAAGTAATATTTTACTGGACGACCAAGCAATACAGACATAAAAGTAAGATCTACAGCAGCAATGCCAAGTCCATCCTCCAGGGGTATTGCATGGTCACCAAGAGTCCACGGTCTGATGAAGAGCCGTGAGGCTCCAAACGTCATGTCCACCATGGTGTAAGGAACGTTCAGAGATCTTTAAGCTTGGGAGCTTATTCTAGTGTGCGGACCTTGGGCTATATCTTGCGCCACCCATTAACCCTCATCCCTAAACTTTAAAAATAGCTGATCTACAAGCTCACAACATGTAGATGTAGATCGGCTAGTTGAACTATTTTAAAATGATTTTCAAAATAGTAAAAATAAATGGAAAATAAGCCCCTTATCTTTTTTTTTACCCCCGTCCGGCACCTGACATTTAGTTCGTGGATGTGTGTGCTCCATTTCTTTTCTATGGCTTGGCAGCACTGTACAGCTTTCACTGTAGTTGACTTCCGTCTGACTCAGTGTGGGACATAGCAATCCATTGCATGGACGTATGAAAAGTATTTTGTGAGCTCACAGTGTCCTTCCTGAAATATTATGTTCATGAGACTGGGATGGACGTCACGTGAGGTCACTGTTTCCTTGATATTTTTTTTAAATATTAGACATGAACTTTTCTGTTCAGTTGTCAGTTTGAGACAACTAATATAGTGTGAACTTTTGCCAGGTTATGGATTCTTGAGTTATGGACAAAATCTAAAACAACACATCTATTGTATTAAGAAAAACGTCTTTACCAAAGCATGTCAATCTAGTAATGTTCAGCTTGTTGAGGCTGTTGCTTTGCTCTCTTAACCTTTTTTCAACTTCAAGTTCACATCACACTTTTGCAGGTGTAAAGGAATTACGCTATAAGTGCTCAATGTTTTGCCATTACCAATGTATAGTCATAAGAATATAGAAAGAAACAAAATATATCAATATCAAATAAGAAGTGCATGCTCAAAATTGAATAAATATATAAATCCTATATGATTTAATTTTACTCTTGTAAACGTGTTTCAATGTTTCCCCCTTTTCCTTCAGCGGTCTCGTGCATGTCTTAATGGGTGTTTTCATAACTTGTTGACAGCATCTGTATTCTAGTGAACATTTTTCAACAACTTTTCTGCGAACATATTTAATGTCGAGCGGAAACAGAAGAGGTACTAAATATAGCCCTGAGGGACTCCACTCAACAACGTATAGGGTTTAAATAAGTGGTTAATAATCTGTCCCATGAGTGGCTGGTTTTATAGGAGAGAAATGTGTTCCGTGATAGGGACGAACCCATTAAGCAGCTGCTTTCTGTAAGGAATACTGAAGAGAACACCTTGTTTGGAAATGAGTGGGGGGAAACAAATCTCCACTTATTATCTTCACATAAGTAACACGTACTTTGTGTTGCCTTTCAGCCCCAATAAAGTCTCCCTTAGTTAAATGATGTCTCTTTCACCTTCACAGGATCTCTTCCCAGGCCGGTCTAATTAGACTTCACACTCTCTCTGTCAATCTTGTCTAATTAAAGGTCTTCTATTCTTCCTCTTCTTGAGTCTACCTCCTTACGAAAACAGGTCACACGCTGTCCCATATCTTCCATATCCCCCAAATAAATATAGGCCTATACTCTTCCTGCACTTTTCCATTCTCTCTTGCCTTTACCAAATTAAGGCTGTTCATAACAGAATAGTACATTGGACTTGGATTGTACAGATTTGCAAAGGTGTCACACAACGCATGACACAAATCTCTCATTGGTTTCAAAATAGGTATCTTCCTTCCTTATTTACCTTTCCTCTGAAACTCCTAAGGTCCATTTGGAATTGGTCTTACGTATATTGCTTTAGATACTAAATGTGTTTCTCTCCATGGCTCATCTCGTTTCCTGTATCGCTCGCTGCTGCTCGTTTTGGTTCCCTCTCAGGAGGCTTTTCCTTTGTTGGCTGGGACTCGCCACACAATCTGTACAAAGAAGAAAGCTCAAACATCACATCTTATCTTCTCCATTATTTTTCCTATTTCATGTTCCTCAAAACATTATAAAACTCTCACATATACAGTAGGTATTGCTTGCTGTGCAATTCTTGTGATTGGAAATGTGTTTTCAGTGGCCATGGGATTTTGACTTGCATGGGTTTCATCTGGTCGAGTCCCATGCCTCCATATTGTGTTAATGTCATCTACCCCGTTGTAGAGTTGTTTGTTTGTTTGTTTAGTTTCTTTTTTGCGTCATACACTTTTGGGTGGTCAACTTCAATTTCGTCTCTCTCTCTCTCTCTCTCTCTCTCTCTCTCTCTCTCTCTCTCTCTCTCTACACACACACACACACACACACACACACACACACACACACACACACACACACACACACACACACACACACACACACACACACACACTATGTGTGTGTATGACCATGATTCTCTTTCTCCTGCAGGAATGGGATATGATTCCTGTAGAAATTAATTGTCTTTTTTGGAGTTGAGATGCTGTACATTGTGAGTTTGAATTTGTCCTAGTCTGTGTATATCAATGTCTTTGTGTACAAACCTGTCTACTATTGGAGAATGCACTATAATGTCCAATTTATTTGGAAAAGAGCCCTCATTTTCTGCTGCTGCCAACCTGGCATTTTTCACGTCTATAACGAGATGTTCCTTTCCACTTGAATGAACCGGTATTTTTCCCCCTACTCTTGCGAGATGGAGGACATTTTTCCCCTCTCCTTGGTCATCACAGTAACAGCCAAGAAGATCTGACAGGCATGGCAGGTTCCTCCAGCTGAGCATGGAAACTGAAGTGGATAAAGCTACAACATCCAAAGCCAATTACTTAAGTTGTTCCTGTTTTCTTTTCTTTTCCACTGAAAGATGGAAATTTTTGACAATCCTCTTATACAGTGTAGTAATGACGCACCATGGCCAGCATGCATCATTCTCTGTGCCCTGCAGCTGTATTCACATTATGTATTCTCTTTATTTTGTTACGTATTCTAACCTCTTTTTCACAGTCAGGGGGTGTTTTTAAAAGGCCCTGCTGTAGTATAGTATACCCAGTTATTGTGATGCTGAAGCGCTCCGATGGGAAACATTTACTCAGAGGGTTTTAACACAGTTGAGATAAGCCTGTGGATGATGGTGACAAATCTTGCAGCATGTCTGTGTGGTAGGGTGAGATGAGAGAAATCCAGCCAGTCAACCAAAGCAGCGTTCTCTGCCAAAAGGAGATTCACATCATGATTGAGTGTCTTCTTTAAAATAGCAGCACATGTATGAAAGTACAAATTCAAAACCACTGATCTAGCCTACCAAAAGGAGAATAAATGACAGTCAATATAGCTTCGATTCTTCTTCCGCTGTCGTTTTTCATTCCACATAAAATGTGTACAAATATGCACACTAAACCTCTGGTAGACTATATAGTGTCTGTACGTGTGGGCAGAATACAAGTTCAGTTTTTGCTTTTTGTAATCTACACGGTAAAGAAGAAATATTGCAATCTTGGCCAGGTAATGCAATACACTCCCCGGAGGCTTGAGACTGAAGTAAAGAGGGCCACTTAACCATTCTTGTGTGTTAGTATGTTTCTTGCGCTAGCCTGAAGGGACAGAGTAAAAAGAAAAAATGAAGGGGGCAGAGGAGGTTGCTTATCATCTGTCTTATGTACTCTAGCCCCGTAGCAACACAGCCTCTAGGGTTCATATTTAGGAGAGCTAAGAAAATAACCGCCTGTGTTTTAAAGACTGGCAATATTGTCCATGTCAAAGTTCCTTCAAGACGCATCATGTCTTATAAATAGGAATTATGTTTCATTGTTGAAGATACATGTTAAGAATACAGTGCTGGCAGCAGTATGTTACTGGGACACAATACTCTGTTGAAGCATTTCCTTGTTTGGAGAAATGTTTCTAATTTGACTTGTTTAAATGCATTTGATTTAGTTGAGATAAACCTACCAATAGTGTGAACAAAATCTTAAGTATTGTATGAATTTCGATATTAACAAATAAAAGAGAAAGATTAAATATAAAGCTACACCTATTATGAGTTGTATAGCACCCGTATAACCCAATTCGGCTAATGGTTGTAACTCAAAATGGTCAAATGTACTTTAAAGTAGTTCATTTATTTTATTGTATGGTGAATTTCATGAATGAAATTACTGGTAAATGTAAATAAAATAGTTAAATCCCAACAACATTTATCAACATTAATAGTTTAGTTTTGTTTGGTCAGGCTTAGTTGTTGGCACAGTGGCGGCACTTGTGTGTGTGTGTGTGTGTGTGTGCATGTGCTATTTTCATAGAATATTGTTTGGGGTTATTTTTTGGCATGTTGTTGGGTTCTTGTAACCCTACACCAGCCACCTTTCCTACTCACCTGTCTTGTGTTGCTGTGCCCTGCCTGTCACATACTCCTTGTCATCTCATTACCCAATTCAGTTGTTTCCCAGCTAATTCTGTTCCCTGCCCACTCCAAGTCCACTGTTTATATACATTTCTGTAACTTCAATGTTTGTCACATAGTCATCAAATTACATTACCAGTGTGTCAGTGAATTGGCGTTTCTATATTCCTGTGGTTCGAGTTTCATGTCAGCTTGTTGTGCTGAACTCCAAGTAAAGGCCTTGATTCTGAATCACTACCTCAGTCTCTGTATTTGAGTCCACCTGCTTTGCTACACCCTGACACATGCAGGTCTGTCTCTCACCCACACATTGATAACACGTTGCTAACATAAAAAGAAAAGGACAATACAAAGCTTCCCCCTTTCCACATACAATTTATACCACATAGATAGCACTGACATAAGACATAAGCAGCTTTATGAACCTATTTTTGTTTGCCTTATTTCTTTCTCTGTTATGTAGTAAATTCACGTAATGTCGCTGCAAGCACTCTGAAAGTCTCGATTGTGGTATTCATTGCCTTGTCATCACCAGATGCCAAAAATGAAGATTGAGAATGTTGTTGTACATGCCATAGTTGACAGTGAATTGATTGTTTCTGATATTGTTGTCTTTTCCTCCTATTCACCAATTGATATGCAATCTTTTTTTTTGTATAAGTGGAAAGTGTTTTTCTTCACTGGAAAGCTGAGAGGGAGATAGCTGTAGGAGTAGAAAAGGATTAAGATTGAAAGAAAATTATACAAGGCCGGTGTAACACGGTTATTATATTTGCCCTTTCATGTGAACTCACTGCTAAGCTGAAATAGCCTCTCTTCACTCCTTGAACTGGTTCCTTTTCAGATGGCCGAAGAGTGACGGGTCAGAGCCACACTGCAGCAAATGAGTGCCTGCCTGCCAGGCATTTGAGACCAGACCACCATCAGGTGCAATGTGTCATGACCCGTATAATACTCAACCACACTCTACAGCTGGACCAGTGTGCACCACGTTTAGAGAGGTGAGTGTTGCTGAATGCTGATCTTTGTGGTAGTAGTAGTAGTAGTAGTAGTAGTAGTATTAATAATTAATTTAGCTTTAGAATTTAAATGTTTTATGTTGTGTGTGTGTATGGTATATAATGTGTATGATTTTATTATAAATGTGTGATTATATGCCATATTGTTTGTATTTCTAGGCTCCAATGTTTGTCTTTTATTTTAAACAAAATGGGAAGGAAGACACTTGAGAAATACAGGAGAAATGTGTAAATGGTTACATTGCTAGTGTTGCTAAAGAATGCAGTAATTGAATTGCTGATGCCGTTTTTGAAGATTCAATTCAAATCAGGGGGGGGCATATTTAACTTGGCATACCTTTATGTCTCCACATGTACTTGGCATGTGTGCCTTAGCTTTGATTGGAGATCATTAGCTTTAACGTGAGGATTATACAACATCCACAGCATGGCTTTTGGCAATCTGCTGTAGCAATCTAGAAAGTCGTAAAACGTGTGACTGCATCATGTGCCATCTCTTATTGCATTTTAAGGACAGAATGATAGGCATAGGTGTTGTTGTTGCATTTGTCACTGTACATTGTGAATAATAATAAGGGCAGTGGGTAGGCACGGGCGGATTTTTTTTGTGACAGTCATTGCATAACAAGATATCTCACATACAACATAATAGCTATTTAAAAAGGTAATAGTCCAGAATATTTAATTGGATCAGGGGTTTTGATATTTTAGGTAGACCTAACACTTTAGGTAAAAGGTTACTTTACATCAGGTAACATCAGTAATCCGAAGTCGGTAACAGAGACTATCACCTAAAATAATATTGTGTAATTTGTTTCCAATGTCATTTAAAGTGTAAACACTTCTGTAACACTGCTGTAGCCTACTATATGTGTGTATTTTCATTTTTAAGACGGAATAGTTTTTGTGCCCAGTGTGGTGCTGATCAGATCAACAGGTCACCTTAACCTCTGGCGTCCCATGGCAGCACTAAGCTGGGTTGTACAAAATGTGGCCCTAAGGGTCTCCTAGCAGCTGTATGCTAGGTTGTACAACATGGCCCCCTGGGCGCCCCTGACGCAGTAAACTGGGTTGTACATTGTGGCCCTGAACAGTATTTGTGGCAAGTTTGTTGTGGATCTGAGCAACTGTGTACCTTCACAACGTGTGGCTCCCAGGCGGTCCTGAGTCCTGACAGCAGTAAGCTGGGTTGTACAACATGTGGCCCTCAGGGGCCCCTGGCAGCAGTACGCTGAGTTGTACAGCATGGCCCCTGACACAGTAAGCTGGGTTCCACAATGTGACCGCTGGTGTGACTATTATCATGCCGGACCCCTGAACAGTGTAGTCTGGTGTGGATTGGAGCAAAGGTGCACTTCAACAATATAGCTATTAGCTACATATGTGTCCTTTTGTGGTTTTGTGATGATTGGCCTAAGCAAGGGTTGAGCGATGCCCTTTTGAAGTTCATCGGTCAATATCTGCCAGTCTTGATAAGCTTAGAAAATCTGATAACAATCAGACCTACGATTCAGGAGATCCAGGAAAAAAAAATCTATCTTGGCACTAATGGGTGCGGCTTATATGGATAGATTTATCTGGACCCACAAAATCCAGGAAATAATACGTACCTTTGAAGATTGTGGGATTTAAGGTTCAAACGTAATTGGCCAAAACGTAGCCACTAAAGTTTTGTCATCAGGCCGATTTGGGCCATAATGTTGTTCAAGTAATTGCACATAACTTCCACTCATTGGTGAAAATGGAACCATTCCATTTACATTACCTCATGGGAATTTGCAAAACCATTGCAGTTGGAGAAGAAAAACAATTGTACAAAACAATAGTCTTTCAGCCCTTTGGGCTTGAACCCACAATAAGATTAAAACTGACAGATGAAACCGACACAGAATGAATGAAGTATAGGACCATACAGTAGCATTTCAGTTCATTAATTTGAAAGGAGATTGAAAGTTAATGAAAAATGTATTGCGTAAAAAAAAAACCCTCTTATAGATTCCTATTTAAACCGTTAATCAGTAATCTGAAATGTTTTACCTCGGTTTATATCCTATGCTATAATGTGTCTAGGACGGTGCTGATGTAATGTTATTGTGTATGAGATGTCAGCAGACAAGCGGCCTCTCCTAATAGTGCTTGGTAGCCTAGTGTTGATTCTGGGCACAAAGGCAATACAAAGATGTTACTGTGGAAGAGACCGCATCCACTGTAATGTATTTATTGTCTAATTTGTGTCTCTGTGAGAGACCATATATCCTGTTTAGGAGTGACACCTCTCCTCCACTTTATAGAGCGGTGGAGGCACTTGACGGGGACTTGAACATGCTGTGCTGATGGATGAGCTTGTCAGGGAAGCTGCTCTGTTTCCCTCTGTCTCCCACAGAACACAGAAGGCTGGATTAACTTAATCAAATGGAAACATTTCCATATAAACCTAGTTAATGCCACGTGAATGCAGGTTTCGTAAGAATTACAGTACAGTACATGGTTGTGAATACAGATTTACACCAGCGTTCTTGTAATAGTTACTGTATATTCTGTAACGAGACACGGTCTGATAATGTCATGGCCCTGTGCAATTGAAAAGGCTTTCAGACAGTTGGCTAAATTAATTAGCAGTTACCTGGCTACTTGAATCCCCTATACGTAATGTATACAGCTTACGAGCACTCATTCCCAGCAGGCTAAACCCGTAGCATTGGGCCACTCCCACCAGAGGGCCCCCGAAGGCATTGATTGATTGATTGATTGATTGATTGTTTGATTGATTGTTTGATAGAATACTTATTATTTACAGTTTGCAGAAAAAAGCACAGGAAGTACAGGGAGTACAGTTCAATACAAGGTCTGCTAAAAGGATTTAAGCCCAAGAAAACCTATTGCCTTGTTTCTATTGGGGTCCTTCATACTAAATTCATCGAAACATTTAATGACACAAATATACAGTATAGTACTATTCAAGAACAGCATATAAAAGGCCAACAAACTTTACCCCTGTGGCAAATGTGCAGTGACCCACTATGATGGTAACTTTATTTCAAACACAATAGGTCCATATAAAACCACTGAGATACAAAACAGACAATAACAACACAGAGATAGCCTGATTTCCAGGCTTATTTCACTCCATAAATTCCAGATAAATTTAAAACATAAACATTGCCTCCAGTGTTTCCAGAAGCATGACTCATGAGGAATACCTTTTATCACTCTGTGTGATCCCTGTTAAAGGGCCACTTCACCCCTGACACAACCTGATCTTATTTTAATGATGTTTAGGGCACTAGAAACACTTTTTCTGGGTTTTTCTGTGCGCAATCTCTGTTTTCAGATATCCTGGTAAATTCTGCATGTTATGTACGTCACAAACACGATGGCCCCTCCCCTCCGGACTACAACAGTCTAACCTCGCGTCACCGTAGAGTATGCGCGTCACCTACACACGGCCCACCTACACCTGAAGACAGCCCCGAGGGGTGTCCGTTCCACCTACAACCCCAGGCCACCCCCACCGCTGCATTCCTCAGATTGTTTGTGTACTAATATCATGGCGTTTGCAGTGCAGAGAGTGTGATAATCATACTAATCCACGGACAATATTTATTTGAACCGGAATACACAGAAGAGCAACCCTGGCGCAGATGAAACGAGCATGCACGGCAGCCTGGCCCTGGATATTTTTTTACTTCAAGTAAGTATTTCTGTAGCCCTGAAACATGACTGTCATACGAGTGAGCGTCATCATGTGAACCATAGTATTTCTGCAAAGTGTAAACATTATGTAAACTTGCATAATCTAGCAATCGATTGCTTTAATGTGAGAGATGTATAAAGTTAGGGTAGTAGCTAGGCTATGTGTGTATTTCAGAGTGTCAGTCATGTACTATTTGTTTCATATCAAGATTCCAGTTCATAGACGCAGCCATGTTATATCGTTTACGTTGGGTCCCGAAAATAGAAGTTCTACAAGCTCACAGCGCATCGCGGATTCGACACTTTGTGAGCTTGTAGGTCTGTTATTTTCGGTGCATCAACGACATGCATGCAACAAAGTATAAATCAGGCTTCACGTCGGATAGATGATGGCCATATATTGTTCTCATTTGATTTACAGGAATCAGGAGGACAGACAATACGGATGTCGTTTTCAGCCTTCAAAACGTGAGAGGAACTGCTGCATCGAGGGAAGAGTTGTGTTCACCTTATAAAGAAGAATATTCTATTTTCCAAGCCTTCATGTCATTTATGTCAGCTATAATGAAGTTATCTAATAAAACGTTTACATGATGTACACCTGCTTGCTGCATATTCTTATATGTAAACAATGAAAAGGAGGTTGCACCCCAAATTCCATCAAGTGTTCATTTGAACGATTTCATTTGGCAGACATGGCATATTGCATAACATTCTCTCCATGTAATCATTTTGCTGGGGATTGCAATACCATACAGTTGAACTACAGTGAAACAAACACTAATTAAAATGATGATGACACGTGGTTACAAGGTTACAGTGTTCTCTGAAATTATTGGGAGTCGCACGAATATGAAACGTACGTTTTGTTTTATTATAAAATGCATCTCCCTTCAATGTCAATCACAGACTTTCTTCATTGTGTGGGAATGACAAAACAATTTTTTTAGTTTTAGTGATAGGCTACTATGATAATTTAGCCTATATATATTTAGTTTGCTTTGCTATAAAAAGCTACACGACAAATAACGGAGACAGCATGCGGATGCAGCGGCTCTGTCTAATTTCTGAAGAGTGAATACTTTCTTCCAAAACAAAATCTGATGTCCAACCGTTTACTGGTTCAAGGAAAAGCAGACTTCACGTTGTACAAGAAAGAACACATGGCTTCATGTGTTATTTAGTCATCCACTTCAAAAAGGCTAGCAAAATTGCAAAAAGTGGACGTATATGACTGAGTCAACGTGAGGTTTGTTATTCTTGCAATGAACTAAGCCGTGAAGGTTGCCAGTTATTTGACTTTGTGAGAAATAAGCAACCATGTCCATGCAAAGTGCAAACGAGCCCAAAAACAATATGCACATATATGTTTGGTTATTTATATTACGTGCATATTAGGCACATAAGCCGGCTATTTAAAAATAAATCTTGAGTGGATAAAGTGCAAATGTGGAATATCTTTGAAACATTTTAACAACACATATCTAATAGAGGGCTCCATGGCACAAATGGAGAAATACAAATTAATTTGGGGGTCCTTGGCAATTTGGCATGTTCATGAAGAACCACTGGTGTAAAAAAAAATTGGAAGAAAGCCCAAATATCAACTACATTTTAGAAACGAGCCAAAAAAAAAAAAAACATCAACCAGTGAACCACCAATATTTAAAAGCAACAAAAATAATCCCAAAGTTGCTTATAATAAGCAGACATGGCAATACTGGGTCACTTCCATGTGCATTTGTTGTTTGTAGAAAATGGGAGGATAAAGTCACACCTACATGCAGCCTCCCCCTGAGGAACAGCAGCAAAGCATTATGGGCATTGTAGGAATTCAGCAATCCAGTCAACCCCTAGTCAAATACACAGACTTCATTATTTTTCTGGTCAAAGGGTGCAAATTTCAAATTGTGCTACTTTAATCTATTACAAATACCATTAACATTAAAATAAGATCAGGTTGTGTCAGGGGTGAAGTGGCCCTTTAAGGCCATAATTAATACATTATTTGACTCCCATCAGTCTACACATGAATCTAATCATAACGGTACTCCTGGTGAGAGCAGGAGTGGACCTGGTGAGACATAGGAGTGGCCCAGACAGGAGTCAACCCACAGAGCCTAGTCCCTCCACATGCCAGAATTGTACCTCCCAGTCCCCGGCAGAGTAGTTCCGGAGTGGATCCAATGGATTGTGTGGCCCTGGTCTTTCCCTAGTGGGTCTGATCGAGGTTAGCTACTGGGACGTAAGTCGGGACTTGATCACCCCGGCTGGGTCACCTGAGTGAGGGGTATGATTTTCGCGAGACCCGAAACCCCGATGATCACTGAGGATACGTGCATCCAAGCGATGTATTTTCGTTCACATCAGCATGATTATGTAACCCATATGCAAGAACTTTTTCACAACCTTACCTGCCAATGAGAGAGCGAGGGAAAGGTGAGCTTCTGATTGTCCTTAGAGATCATAACCACACTCTTTTGTTTTGAGTTGAACTTATATCAAACATGTCATATTTTGAGCAGACCCTAGAGTAGCTGCTGTAAGCCAGCACTGTATGGAGACGGTACAACTAAATCATCAGCATAAATCTTATAATTAATAAGGTTACCATGGGGCACTAGCAGATCCTATGTCCAGGGTCTGTTTAAACAAACATTTAAGACAAAAGTATGTAAACACAAACATTGAAGACAAAAGTGAGGCCGCAAATTGTGATTGGCCGGAATGACAATTGTGGTTGAGCATGGAATGTGATGTATGATAAGAGCGCCTCTCACTTCACACAGGACAGGTGTGATTTTTTTTTACACTCTTTTTAGCTGTTTAAGTCGTCCATGTACACATTGAAATTGAGTATAGACAATAGTATCGGTTTTTAAAGCAACGCCCCTTTACAATGACATCTCTGTAGAAAACCTCCCTAAATTGCCCCACGTGTCAACACATTTACTGTGTTGGTGCAGGGTAATTAATCACGCCTGTCAATGTGTGTGTCCCATACCCCAGGCCCTATGGAGTCATTGAAGTCATTGAACTTTTCATATATTCAGTTACTTCAGTTAATGTAACCTGTTCACATAAAGATAATGCTGTCCCCATGAAGCTCATGGAAAAGTGGAGATATTTTACTAAATATGCCATTTCTGCCACAACTTTGAAATGGGCATGCAGGCGGCTAGATGACCAGAGTTGACCCCAATTCGCTCCCAGCAATTAATTATTTGGTGGTTACAGACTACAAGTTAGAATGCTGCCACATTGACTCTGGAGGGCATGGGAGTGATCTATGCTTATGCATATTATGTAATACATGGATATAATATTACAAGCCATTCTAGAGGTAGGCTAATATTCTGGTGTGAAGTTGCTAAAACATTCTGTAAAGGTCACCCCCCAACAAAAGGCCATTGGGAACTTTCGCGTTCAGTCATAATGCAGTGGGAGAATTGCTTTCCTTAATCTTGTCACATTGGCTACAGTGATATGCATATCTTCACATCACCACTGATGTGTATGTACAATAGATGCGTTGATAATGTAGTCTACAGAACTTGGCCGGATAGTTTAGAGTAGTTGGATAGATTAGAGATGGATGGATGTATACTGTAGAATCTTTATTGATCCCAAGGGAAATTAAGTTGTGTTGTGCTGTTGTATATACTGACTGTATGCACGTACTGTAGTAGCATGAGCTGCTGAGCTGTGATTGGAGTGTACGTAGCAGCATTAACCAAGTTGTGCATTTCACTGTTGTATATGCACGTACCTGCTCTGGAATACAGACAGATGGAGACCTATTTTCTACAGTCTATGATGGAAACAGACAGAGATACAGAGACACCCTGTTAAATTATTAATGGGGTGTTATTTAAAAAATAATGTAGTCAACTAAATTAAGTTTCCTCAAATCTGTATGCAAATTACATCCTGCACATGATTCTACATTCATTCAAAACTCTGAACTCTGACTGGGGAGGGAGTCTGGGAGAGAGGTGATTTATTGCTCTTGGGTCTAATGATCATTACATCCTGATGTGAAAGAAAATATTTCAGAAGGAGAAAACAGTCAAAATCAGTTGGAAATATAACATTTTGATGTGGTTCATAATTTACTACACTGACTATCAAGAAAATAAAAAAAATAAAAATGTCAAAAAGGTTGCCGACCCTAGTAATAGATCCTACCTGCTTGCTCAGGGGATCAATTTTTTATATATGTTTATTGGTAATAGGTTTCAACAATTTAGTACAGTTTGAACATACCATTTTCCCCCATTTTCTCCCTCACCCCATCCCTCCCCCCACAGTTATCGTCATCATTAAAACAATATAAAAAATAACATTAATAATTGAGCACAGACATACAAAAACAACAACCATGCATATTTGACATATGGGGATCAATTCATTTTTGACCATCAGGTCAAAACTTCTAAATGTCTCTTTTGAAGAGCATGCAGACAACATACAACCACCCCGATTTTTCTACTCTACTATACAGATTGGACAAAATTAAATTTTATCCATAAGGGTAACATAGTGCCACTTTAAACTTGATTAATGTTCAACAGGACTCAGTCTTTGAACCCATTAAATGGTTTTAATGTCAAGATGATCAAGATTTTCCTCAAATGCCGCAAAAATATTTAAATGAGTGCTATTAGGCAGTGCAGAAACAACTACATTTGTTGCATGCATTACATCAGAAAATATGTTTTGATAGGGATATATGCAGTTACAGAAATAAACTACAGTACACTATACACTAATGTTTTACATTAGCTCTATGACATGCATACCAGTCTTCTCTTATTATATATGTTAGGCCCATTAGCAGCCAGATTATTTGCCGTCATTACCCCTCATCATGGCTGCAATCATATCCCCAATCAAAGTATAATTTGGTATGCTTCTTTTTCACTTTGCATATTGCATTATAGATTTATCCAAGTGACAGTCACTCCAGTCCATCCCTTGCATCATTGAGCACAGAGTTACAGGAAACAACCAAGTCCAAGCTGTCAGTAATTCAATGTCTCCATTAACCCATTCTGACCGGGAACCCGTTTTGGTGTTTAGCATCATGTCATGCTTTAGCTATTGAAAAATAGCAGATCTACAAGCTCATAGCGCGCCACCGAGTGGCGCGCTACGAGCTTGTAGGTCTGCTATTTTTGAAAAATCGAAGAACGACTTGACATTTTTAGAATCTGATCTCGGGTCAGAATGGGTTAATCAGACCAGTGTGTCCCCAGTGGAAACCTCGTGTGAATCTGATCTCAGGTCAGAATGGGTTAAGGGTTCGTGATCCGTTGTATGATTCATGACGGCCACGTAGGAGAATATTCTAATTGGAAGTCATGGAAAGCGATGGTTTTCAACACGAGATCAGTAGCTGTGTGATGTGAGCGGAAACACTTCATTTTTTTCCTTTTCTAGTTGCACATCACATGCACATCAAAGTCTCATGCCAACACTGAACTGTAGTAATGATAGCACAATTGCACATCACATGCACATCAAAGTCTCGTGCCAACAGTGAACTGTGGTAATGAAAGCACAATATTGCTGTTGCTTCAAGTTGATGAAGCCTTATTGAGGGTGATGCTCTCGCTTTTTTTTCTCGTTGGCTTTTTCCCCCCTTAATTCTTATTTAATCAGAGTATTGACAATATGAGGACATCATTGTATAATGTAACACCACAGCATGATTTTACAAATATATATTATTAAATAATAATAAATAAATAAATAAAATAATAATCAAATACACCAGAGTAAGGCCCTGTGTGGACAAGGATGGATGCATGCATGTCTGGTGAGACGTAGGAGCTAGGACCCTAGGCAGGAGGCAAACCATAGTCCTAGAGACCTCTCGGTGCTTGCAGTCCTCCAAGAACACACAAGGCAGAGAGAGCCTTCTGTTGGTTCTGGCATGAGAGAAAGGACATGTGGGTCGAGGGGTGCCCTGGGCGCGGCGGTCGCTGGGGTGTGGTCAGCACTGGTTTGCTGCACCTGGCCGGCAGGTTGCTGACTTCCCTGTTGGCCGGGTGTGGCCAATGCTATAGCATGGCTGGGGGCGGGTTGCACCTCGGTGGTGGCTGCACCCGGGGCGCCCCTCTGTGGATTTGTCTATAGCTTGGAGACCACCTGATGACCTCTCTTCCAGGCCAATAAGGCTTCATCCATTAGAAATGGATTATGACCCGGGCGGCTGGCGTAGCCGTCTGGGCACCTTGGCTGGTAATCCAGTCTGGCAGTGTGCCGCGATCCCGACGGCCTGTACTGCATGTCACACCCCCATTTCTCTCTCCCCATTTCCTGTCAGACTACTGTATACCTATCCCTCTATAAGAAATAAAAGGCGAAAGCCACAAAAAATATATCTTAAAGAAATTGATTATAATCACATCTTTGATGTATTTACAAACAAACAAAAATTAGAAAATAAATGACTTATAAGTCTTGTTGTTATAGTTCACTAAGACTAGATGGAAATATCATTAATATAGAAGCAAAAATGCCTTTTTCCTTCTCTCATGAGCCGTTGTGCATACTTTCCCCGTGATTCCAGCCAAAGCAATCATTTATTGTCTTATAGTGTTGTTTAATATTGTAGTTGACTGGTAGTGATTTTGAGCGACGATTTACAATATTGTGCTATGGGAAGATGAGGGAAGCTACACACGTCACATTCACTGAGGTGGATTCAAAATATTTCCATTGTAACACAAGCTCTACCAATCAGAAGTCAAGCCTTGTTATGAGTAGTGTTTTATTGCAAATTAAACATGTTTTCCTTAAAACTAGATTGATTGGCTTGTGTGGCTTCGAGTACAAGAGCATACCGGTGTATATAGCATCATTTTACAACGAGTAGCCTAGAGCTATAGTCTATATTGGATTGTTACAACATTATAGGTGATAATGAAATCCTCTACGGAGGACAGGGATTTTTACTGGCGGAAACTGTCTGTGAAGCATTATTGGCCGCACCTCGAAGGGAGCTTTCACTTCTGCCCGCGGGCGTCACAAAGTTTGTCTGTTATGCAAACTCTGTTTCCCCCCCACACAACTTCCTAATGTCCTGCACTCCTGGCAGCATGCACCGCATGACCAACATGGCAGAGATTTGTGCTCTGAGGAGTGTACTTTTCTAATATCTTTATTTGCCATACTGTATTTGTCATGTTGTTTTCGAAGGCTTTTTGTCTAGCACTTTTTTGGGCCACATGGAATGGTCATGGTTTTAGTTTGCTTTGTTTGAGCATGACTGACCTTGCTATGCATGGCTTTGAATCTGGCTGACAACTGGTGTTATACTGTAGTACATAGTACGAGTAAGACGCGCAAACGCGGGAAGCGAACGCAGCTCGTACATTTTTGGGTTTTGGACGTATAGCTGCTTTGGGGACTCCTTATATGGTGCCCCTTTTGTGCCCATATATGGAGCTGAGTGGACCTGGCCCCTTTTGTGCCCATATATGGAGCTGAGTGATTGCTGATGCAACACACTCCATATTTGGATAGCGGGACAGACACACAGACAGACAGACACACACACACACACAGACAGACAGACATGATCTGCTAGGTCTCATAGTAAGTGCTCACTGCGTTCGCAAAAATCCTGAGTGTTACTGTAACTCTGAACCCATCTCCAGATTTGGTTGTGTATTACTATTAGCCCTCTTTATCCCTTATCATTGTGATACTTTCATATGCCCCTGCATGTTGTTGAATAAAGCAGAATTGCAATAACAGAACTTGCAGAAATCATTATCTTGTAAATCCCTGAAAATGGATTGCTGAAGTTTACATAATGAATTAAGGGGCAAAGGTCTTTTCTTTTTTTTTTACTCTCCAACCGCAAACTTTTAAATATCTCAAGCATATTAAAATGCAAAGATCTGATAAAATATGCTCACAGTATGTTTTAGTCACTTAGAGCTCATGAAATATTTCCCAGAGTGCAATGAAGCGTCCAAATGTGTTGAGTGGGGGACTACTTGTACGCCTGGCCACAGCACTCACATTAGACAGCCCATCAACATTCCTGTTTCTAGTCAAGACACACACACACACACACACACACACACACACACACACACACACACACACACACAGCAAGCGCTGTTACTGGTAGGATTAGCATAGAAATCAATATGAATGCACGTTGTATCTTGTTATGAAAGACAGGGCAACAGGATAATTAAATGTTGTAAATTCAAATAATATACAAGAGATATTTAACTGACCAGCCCTATAGCATTCAGAACACATTCAATAAATCATTGTTGTGATGTCGGGAGTGAAGAAGTCCCTGCACTCTTGTTGTATCTAGTGGGAGAGCCCCGGAGAAAAGTGTGACACAGCACGACAGCAGACGGAGTGATGTTCCTTGGTTTATTTCAGAGTACACAGCATACAGGCTCACACAGGAGCCAGCTGGCCACAGGTAGTGACCAGCCCCACTGACCCCGTTAAGTGTTTGGTTTCTACCAGATACCACACTCTCACAAGCTCTCCAATACGAGGATGGAAGTCTTGTATATTTACATGCGAATACATTAATGTAACTTCCTCTATTCATATGTCATAATCCTTCATACCCTGCAGACAGCTGCTTTTTCAGCATGTTATGTAACTTATGGAGAACTTTCTCAGTTTAAGTCATTTCCGTATCATTTGTTTTTAAAGCAACTCATATTGTTGTCTATAGGGAAAGAAATACTAGTATGAAAATATCTGAAGTTGTCCCTTCATTATCTAGCTATCTGTGGTAGCATGTGTTTTATTATATTCTTACGTAAGTGTGGGTAATTCAAACTGAAAAGAGTCACCTTAATTTATTAACAATTTGAACAATGTTGGAGCTCAGGCATTTTCAGCGCTATGTTAAGCTTTTACTCTGCCGTACGTTATATTGTGTGCAAAGAATAACAGATCTACAAGTTCAAAACGCATTGCGATCTGATGTGTGCAGTTTATTGATCAGCTATTATTGACATGCAACACCGTCATGACCAGGCGCGCCGACTATGCGGGTGCGTCGGTGCTTGAGCACCCATGAAGAAAATAGGAACACAAATTTGCACCCCTGAGCTTCCCTCCCCCCTGTCGTTTTGTCACGTACTCACACATACTCACGCCCCCCACCACGGGGGTGGTGGGGGGCTGCCTGTCCCCTTTTTGAGAACAGGCTGGGGGAGGGGCACCCATGACCGTTCTAAGAAGTATTCGCCTCTGGTCATGACCAGTGGTGGAAAGTAGTACATTTACTTAGTACTGTAAAAAAGGTATTTCCAATACTTTTACTTGTATCCTTGTAATCCTGTACATACTTGTAATCCTGGACACCCCCAATTTAAGCATAAACTGTTACTGTATGCGTAGCACGAGTCACGACTTGTGCTCTTAACAGCCAAGTTGTGCATTAAGTTCTGAGATCTGGTGGTAGGTTTTGTGCCCCACCAATCCATCTTCCAGGGGTCTAGCGCATGGGATTCTCAGGCAATATCGACAATAAGCCACTCTAATATACTTACTTAATTACTTATACCATCATACGACAAAATATAAATCAGGCTTCATCATTCTCTGTATGCCAAGGTCTTCCACAGTAAAGGGCAGAGGGCATTAGGCCGTTGCTGTCTGGGAAACAGTAACAATTTATGATGTTATATGTTGTAGTTTTTATATAACCAGTAAGTCGTCCCCCTTGAGGTCGCACTGAAACAGGTCTGGGGATGCCCATATACAGTATGGACCTTTACAAAAATATATATTATTATTTACGTTTTCGGGCTGGGTAGTGCGTAAAATGTGTGCTAATTAATTAGTAAGGCCAGGCGGGGCCTCGGGCCAGCCCAGTTAGGGCCCAGGTAGGGCTGGGCCTTAATGTTCGGGCCTGGTGAGAACTCTAGTTTTCTCCGGCTGCCGGGCGCGGCTGCGCTAATAACTTGGGGTGGTCCCATCTAGAGTTTGAATGGACAGGTATTGGTCAAAAGGGAGACATTGAAAAGGAAGGACATAACATATGGAATGTCAGAACAGGTCAGCTCCATATATGGAGATCTAAGAGTTTGAGGTTTGAAGTCAGATGTAGAGTTTCTGGCCGGCTCCATACATACAGATCTAGGTGATGATCCAGTCTTATCCATGTATGGCTTCAGGGTTTGATGAGGTTAGTGTCGTGATCTTCATACAGTAGGCTATATTGAGACGGCCATATATGGAGCGTGTCACGAGGCGTGAAGGACTGACTGCCATATATGGTGGCGTCATGGACGGAGGACGGACAGACGGACAGATGGAACGACTGACTGATTGCAGGTTTTCATAGTAATCTGTAATAAATTTCTTAATTCCATTACAAAATGTAAAATGATTGTTGAATAGATTTTGAGGTCATTGTATGCAGGACCAAAAAAAAGCAAGCAAAATAAGTTAATCTGCTGATAGTACAGTCTTGCATTTGTTTTTGCAGATCACTGTTTGCTCATGCAAAAGACGGGTAAAAGGTCCCTAATTGTTTGAGATCACATGCTGCGAAAGCTATTGCTTTGGTCAGCAACAAGAACAACTATAGAGAGGGGAATAAAGTGTCACACATGGCTTCTATTGTAGCCTTCACACTCCTCCATTTTAAACAAAACTCCACAACAGTTTGTGCCATGTGGCACATAAAAATGTTTGCTGAGACATTAGAAAGCATCTCAACGGGGACCATAGATCAGAATCTGTTCATCAAAGACTTCAATAAACACCTCTTCTCATCATGTATCATTATCTCCACACCAAAGTTCTAGCTGCTACAGTACCTGAACATATCCCAATATGTGGACATAATGGCGGAAATTGAAAACACTTTGATGTATTAAACCAGCGGTGACATTAAAGTGCCGGAAAGTCTTAGGAAGAAGCTATCTTTCAGTTATAAAGTATTCATGGGCTGGCAGCAGCCTAACAAAGTTAAAGAAGCAATTTAGTGCCCAGAAGGCCTGCAGCAGCAGCTGAGAAGAGCAAATCTGGTCAGGGGACCTGATATAGAAGCATTTTCCCAATAAATGCTTTTGAAGTGCCCATGAGCAAGACACTGAATCCTCAAATGCTGCATTGAAGTTGCTCTGGAGAGAGAGATAGAGCTAGAGAGAGAGAGAGAGAGAGAGAGAGAGAAATGTGTTATTTGTAAACTTCCCTGCTTAACCCATTCTGACCGGGCACCCATTTTGGTGTCAGCATCATGTTATGCTTTAGCTATTGAAAAATAGCAGATCTACAAGCTCATATCGCGCCACCGAGTGGCGCGCTACGAGCTTGTAGGTCTGCTATTTTTGAAAAATCGAAGAACGACTGACATTTTTTAGAATCTGATCTCGGGTCAGAATGGGTTCATCAGACCCGTGTGTGTCCAGTGGAAACCTCGTATGAATCTGATCTCAGGTCAGAATGGGTTAAATGAAGAAGAAGAAGAATTGGTGGTTATTCGACACTGCATCATACCTGTGAAAAATGAGGTGGATGCCTCATGGGACCCAAACGGCTGCCTTTTTCCCGTACATGTCGGGCATATACGGGATTTAGTCAGCAGTCTTGTAAATTTGCCATAATAGAGTGTCACCGTTCCAACATGTTGTGCTCAGTGAGGAGCAACTTGACTCCCCTAGTGAAGCTGCACTTGCTGGCAACAGTGTCATGAATGATACGCTTGTGCTTTTTCTTCTGTGTCTAGTGTACAAGACAAGCATATATTTGTGGAACAAAATATTCCTGCAGAGAGACAGAGAGAGAGAGAGAGACGGTAGCCTATGCACGTGGGAGGACAAGTCAGAGAAAGACAGTGAAATAGAGGGGGGTAATTGTTTGAGCGCTGGGTAATAATTGCTGTAATTAGTAAGAATGCACACACATCTCCTTCAGATAATCTTATGAAAAAAACAAGGGATAAATACAGCAAACAGATTGTTTTGTTGCAACGATTACTTAGTTCAAATTCATATCAGATGTGGGGTGAATCTTTGGTTTCTTGCATTCGGTGAAGTTTGGCGAGTCTACATTGTTTGCCCGCAGTAATTAACTGGAGGTGAAGTTTATGGCAGATTCCTTCTCTAGTGTATATATGTACCGCATACATCATGCAGAATTCATATTCCGAGTCGAGCTCAAAGACAATGAACCTGTTTTACAGCCACTGCTTTAGCTGACAGAGAATGGATTTGACGGCAATCAAAACTGCACACTAATCTATCCAGCTGGCATTTGTCATCAGCAATGTATTTATAGCCACCGCCCACTTGGCATTTACATTGTGAGCAGGAGAGGGAGAAAAAGGAGAAGAGATTTCCGGTCTTTAATACAAGAAACGGGTTGACACGAGGGACCCAGAATATTGACTGACAATATTCTAGCAAGCATGTGCCGTGTGTCACTCTGCCTCTGCTGCCATTTCATCCGACAAAGATGGTTCAGAGTGTTGTCTGAATGCTGGTGTCTACCTGCCACTGACTTTAATTTTGTGTCTAGTGAGACTTTGAGTAATAGAGGCAACCATGCAGAGTTCACCTGGGACAACTCTGTGCCTATAAATTGTTTATACTTCAATGCAGCAACTAGAAATTTTGAATGGCAGTTGAATTTAGAATTGCATCATTTAATGTCTTTTGGTCTAATTCCTTGGTTCACAATTACCAAATTACACTCTATATACCCTTACACAGGCTTAACATGGGATGTTGACATTATGTCCCAGGCCTGGAACCCATCGTCTATACACAGTGGTTGTTAATTCAGAAATATCACCTTACTGAAATGAATCTTCCCCGTGTAAATTCACCATTTAATTACTTGTTCGGGCATAACGGCTACTAGAGGCATTCGGTGTCCATAAGGGATAAGCTAGGGTTAAGCTGACTGCATGCATATACTTCAAAAGGAGTAAAACCGAACCCTTCTGGAACAGTGAGTTTAACACCTGGATCTCATGTATTATTTCTCTCTGAGATTTCACAATTTCTGGCAACAGACACTCTCTTCACTAGACAAATGTGCTACTGTATCTCTCTATTGTGAATTAATTGAATCCGCTTATCTCCGTGAGCCCACCAGAGAGTGAGTGTGTGTGTGTGTGTGTGTGTGTGTGTGTGTGTGTGTGTGTGTGTGTGTGTGTGTGTGGCCACTTAACAGTAACCACATTAACTGCCAGGTATGAATTATTTACCTGCTTTACTGTCAGCGTTTTTACTCCTCTTTCGAGATCCACAGAATTTTGTTTTCACAAAACAGATGTAAACAAAGATATGTCACGTTGGACTAAGAAATACAAGATATGAATAGTAGCTTTAAAGAAGGTAAATAAACTGAACATGCACAATAAGAAATGGCAATATGGGATTTACATGTAAATCCAATCAAACTCAATGAACCTATAGTATGAGTACAGTTAGTGAACAAAATACGAGAGTTAAATGGCAGAAAATCCATTCTGGAGACATAATGTCTCTTTATCTGACATGTTTATCTTTTCACTGGTCTATCAACACATCTTATATGATTATGTATGACTTCAAAGGCAGCAGCTTTTAAGAAAGAGAGGCTATTATGTTCTGCTTGATCGTAATGAACAGATTATTTGTGCAAATAGCAGTTTTGTTCTGTCTATGTCTGTCTGTAAATCTGCTTTTTGTTTTTCCTACAAAGACACCAAGATTCAATGTGATTGAACTGCCAAATATCTGTCCTTTTTGGAAATATTGCTGCAATGGCAACCACGACCACAGGGGATGTTGCCCACAGCTTTGTGAAGTCTTTGGTGATGGATTGCCTTGCAGTTTGCACCATCTTGTCCTCGGCCCTCCAAAAGTATCTGGCTATTTTGGGGATGTAGAAAAGCTTCTGAAAATGTGTATACATTCAATACACATTTTCAGAAGCTTTTCTACATCCCCAAAATAGCCAGATACTTTTGAATGTGTTCTGACTCTGAACAATGACATTTGACTAAGAAAATGCTTTGGCTTTGATTGAATACAAGTTGGACTGAAATGTGAGGAGCCCAGTTCTATCATGATTGCACATTAGCAACTCCTAAAACAATTGTTAGCTGTATAGGACAGGGTTCCAGTCCCCAGTTAATCCATTATACATCCATCACCCAGTATACAAAAGCCACCTCCCATGCGTCTCTCAATCCTGAGAAAAGGGGTCTGACGGCAGAAGCTCCTGCTATTAACAGAATTAACTCCAGCCAGGAGCACAGCTCAGGGAGAACATACCAATTCCATTATCTCAGCTGGACGGAAGCCATTCTCTCTCCGCCACTCGGCAGCCAAAGTGCTCCAAGCGCGGAGCCCACTGAACCCATTGGACAGA
The DNA here is from genome assembly GCF_963924005.1 of Protomyctophum bolini. Lineage (NCBI taxonomy): Eukaryota > Metazoa > Chordata > Actinopteri > Myctophiformes > Myctophidae > Protomyctophum > Protomyctophum bolini. The sequence continues at coordinate 36,573,147 of NC_137874.1, read as the reverse complement.
GATACAACATCCAGCAACTCTCGAATGCACTCTATCAAAACCTTTCTGCTTGAAATATTCATCCACCTTCTACTCTGGAAAACCACATTTCAATCTTTTCTCCCTTCCCAAAAAAAGAAAAAAGTACAAATATTTAATCCATTTTCCTTTTAGTGAGTGAATTAAGTGAACTACAGTGAACCTGTTATCTGGTACACTTTAGTTAGCATGAATACCATTTTGAGGGGGAAAGACAAATGAAAAAAAAACAAAAAAAAAACATATACTGTAGGTTGAATAGATGTGTAATAGTGAGTAATTGAGGCTAATGTATACAGCTTAATGGCCTAAATACAAATGGAGCTGTAAAATGGATGAATGATGGATTTATGTAATATTCAATAGGAAGCCCCAGAATAGACAAATACAAAACCAACAAAATGGATAATGGCATTAAAGCTGCCAAAATGGCAGCTTAACATGGCTTAATGATCTAAAGGCGGGATGGAATTATCTGAAATTGATTGTCACTGTAGAAAAACACTCTTCTCCCAGGCCTTTGTGGACAATAATGCATCCAAACATTAAATGGGAATGCATTTAGAAAAATCAACAGTGAGGCCAAAGAGTCCGTTTCATGGTTTGCCAACCTAAAATGAAAGCATTATTATTATTTTTTAACTGTTTGTGATGAGTTAAAGTGAAAAACCTACTTCTGTAATCAAGCCAGTACATTACGCTAAGTAAGTAATTAGCTACTGTAACTTCTACTTAATGTAGGCTCATGACCTTTGAGCAACTAGTCAAGCTTTGTTAAAGTTAGTCTACTGTAATATGAAAGCAGTAACCCTATCCCTAACCCAGTAACAATCTTTGTTGAAATTTCAGTCTACAGACTGAAAAAATTTGAAGGCAAATTCTCTGTCTATTAGTAATTAATAATGGCCTACATTTTATGATCGTATATAAGACAGTGGCAAGACATTTGTATTTTCTGGATCTCACATCCTTCGGCCATGGAATTGAACATTTCATGCCTTAATCTCAGCACCAGCTTACTGCTCCGCTTGTTAGACTGCATGACCTGTTCTGAGAACACACACAACTCGCAGTGTAAAGGTCCACATGCACTTTCTGAGCAGCTACCTTTGCAGGCAATAATTGTATTTTATTCAAATACGATAATAGATTGATAATTGAAAGCAAAAGTCATCAAACCCCTGTTTCAGTGATGGTCATTGTCATTGTCTCTTCATTGGGTAAAGTGACCCGCAGTTTTATTTTAAGCTAAAATATAAATGAATACATAATTCACAAGTAATTAATTATGCAGCCCAATTCTGCAAATAGCTTATTTGATAGATATAATATCTAACATTAATTAGGTTATGTTAGCTATAGCAGTTCTCTGAAATAGTATGATGTACTGTATTGTTGTGCGTGCGTGCGTGCGCACGCACGCACAGAGAGAGCTAGCTAGCCTGTTGTACAGCGAGTGACGCCTTATAAAAACATTGTAATGATTGATTGATTGCCAATTGACAGAGAGGCATTAAATGACGTTTGTGACAGTTTTGACAATGTACACTGTATCTTTGCTAGCTCTTTGCCAAGGGTGTACTGTAATTCTGTGCCACAACACACATTCCCCACGCATTCTTTACCTCTGTCTCATCCTACAACTACAGAGAGGAGACTGGCAATTAGTGGTCCTTTGTTTGACTGAGGTTACCTTGGCAGCTGGTGATGAAAGGGAGAGTACTACTACTGTCATGACGGAGAGAGGCTTTTCTCATCCACTGCTCGTACTCGTAAAAGGATTTTCTCATATTGTTCTTAAATGGGTTTTTTTTGTGGCTTTCGCCTTTTTTATTATTTTTTATGGAGGGACAGACCGTAGGCTGACAGGAAATGGGGAGAGAGATGGGGGGGAAGACATGCAGTAAAGGCCGTCGGGATCGGGAGTCGAGCCCGCGGCACACTGCCAGACTGGATTACCAGCCAAGGTGCCTGGACCGCTGAGCCATGGCCCAGGCCCTCATATTGTTCTTATCCTGTTCCTACTTTTGCCCAATTCTTACTACTACTACCGCAATATTACAGTGTGAGTGAGTGTCTGTTCATTTTAGGGTGAGCTTAATTATTACTATTACTATTACTATTACTATTAAGTTAAGTATTAAGTTATTTTCCCTTAATATCAGAAATCTACCAGGAACAAAATTGTCCCAATTTCCTTTTTTACAGAGTTAAGTGTGAATGGAATTTAATATCATGACATCACCGATCTGAGGGTGGAACAAACGTTTGTTTCTCACTGTAGAATAGATGGCCGTGAATAACCTGTGTTGTTGAACTCTTGAATGTTGACATTCAGCGGTGAAACAAGAGGGACTAATGGAGCTTGAATGAAGATGCTTCATAGGCTTTTAGAATAAAACGGCTATGTTTGAGGACCTATATAAATTAATTTGCTAATTAAGTTAATCGTTATGATCTGTCCCGAGTGAAAGAGAGGATATGCAAGTTAAATATCACAGAATAAGTACTGCTCTTATGTGACGACGTAAAAGGTTAAAGCCTTTTCAGCCAAGAGGAAAAATGCTGTGCCCATGAATGTATTTATATTCTGGCTGTTATGCCTTTTTTAAGAGTCCCTACAGTACTGTTCGCGCTTCCAGCGCCTTGCCACTCCAGCGCACTTTCCCTGGTGGGGGTTCCTTGCACTGCTGAGCATGTAGAGCTCGTCTCGGAGCACTCTGCCCTCTGCCTGGGGAATGACACCCTCAGAAAACACCTACATGGAAATGCAATTAAAAGCCCCTTTCTCTGAATAGCACGGCCTGTTTGGGGGACAGTTGCAGGAAATGGACTGTGAATGCAACATGGTGCTGGATGGCCAGGGGACGAGCGGATGAGCATTCGTACCACCCACCCTCTCCAACCAACCAACCAATCTACATCCATCATTGAGGCGCTTGCTCTTCATCTAGCAGTTTTTTAACTGAGGCAGCACTTATTTACATTGCACAGCATCTGCCCAGTTCTGGACCGTGTACGCCGACAACATTCCTTGTTTATTTATTATATTCAAGACATGACGAATGAATACTCTCAATGTTATTTTTTTTTTAAATATAAGGACGGACACAGCTTTTGACAGCTACGATATTAGATTATATATTTTATCATAATTCAGACCTGTGTACACACATCATACCCTAGATATAGTGACACGAAAGAATAATGATGAGATCCTTCAGCTGTTCATATTTTATTTTTAGATAAATATTTGTGCCATCATTATTTGTAGCTGCCTGTTACTGTATGCCTCAGAGCACTTCAGCGTAGTATGACTTAATGATTAACTTGATAAGAACTTGGACACCCAGCTATTGCAAGCTGTACTGTAACCTATATAAGTTGATACATTTCTCACTGCTTTTTTTGTGAAATGTGTCACTTGCTTGCTTGATGACATTTTCCTTTCCTTTCCTTTCCTTTCCTTTCCTTTCCTTTCCTTTCCTTTCCTTTCCTTTCCTTTCCTTTCCTTTCACCATTGTTCACTGCACAAACTGTGAGATCCACATGATTTGCCACACAAGGACTTTGCTTTGTCACTAATGGACAGTACGGTGCCTGCAGTGTAAGGTCTATTTTATCTCGTTGCTTTGCATTCGTAATATCACCTCGTTATACTGGTGTCCTGCAGATGTGACACAATTATGGCCTGATGAAACAATGGGTTGAACTTTGAAGCCACATGCACTGCATGGGCAAGATGGCACATGTTCTTAAAGAGCAACTTGGTGTGTTCCTCTCTTTTTTCCCCCCCTCTCTACGCCATCTCTTCCCCGGGGATAGCCAATCTACACGCACAGAACACATAACGCACAACAACGCATGTGATCTTGTAGTTCTGCTATTTCGCTCAATGTTTGCACATTTTAGCCTATTGTTTGTAACACAACTAGAATAGGGGCGCTATAGGGTTAATGTGGTTAAGTTAATAATATAATTATCATGCAGGCCACTGGCGGTCTGTGGGTATCCTCCCAGACTTTGTACCAGATGGTACCAAGTCTGCCACTTGGTACCATCAATAGGACAAGTTCGGCTTGATGAGCTCTCTATGATTTGTCAAGTGTCTAATCTACGGCATTGTCAGGCAGGCTTGTACGCTGCTGCCTTTCTGACGTGGTGCACAGTTAATTTAAAAGGGCCATAACCACCATGGCGTCATCCTTATTTTGGGCATGTCATTATAATTATATAGAAAAAAATACAAATTATTTCTGTAGCAAAAGCTTTTTGGGAAATGTTGTCCTACAGTACATATGAAAGCCATTTAGTTTCCCTTCACAAAAGGATAGGTATTGTTGACTTTGTCTTTTATTGAATCCAAATTCCAATTAAATTACTGTGCTTTATTTATAACTGGGGTTACAAGAGGCAGGGGAGCTGAAAGCAATGAAAGCTTATAGGATTGCTTAAAAAAAGACAATTAATCCTTAAGTCCTTGACTGTTTTTTTTTATGTAATTGGGCAGCTGTACCGAGACGTGATTTAAATTGATTGCAGGTTGCCAGACAGCTCTTTGACCAGATCATAACAACAGCAGAGGCAGGTGTAAACTGGCACCCTTTTGTCATGCTGCAGCCTGCAGGTAATGAGTCTGGAATGTGTTAAAGAACATATTGGACCAAATAATTATGACACCTTTAACCTTACATTCAATTATACTATATTATATATCTCCATTGACTGTATACATGTATAGGTAAGGTATAAGTAAATGTTGCTTCCCAACAATAATAGGCTACTGCAACATTCCCAACAACCCTCCTCTGCCATATTCTATCTTATATCCCATCCAGCCCGGAACTATAGGGGTTTGTGGGAACCGTTTTGCCCGAACACCCTGGAAAACAGATAGCACACGTATGTGTAAGCATGAACCAAAGTCAAAAGCCTGCCATCATTGCACTTAATTCTATACTGCACTCAAAAGTATTGCACTTAGGAATATTGCACTCAAATGTATTGCACTTGCCCATATCATGACACAAAACAATGAAAACACGTACACTCCATGCTATGTACAGGCTACAGCACTAAACATGTGTCTCTACAGGTGGAATGAAAGTTAAAGTGAAATTTATCAGAGTGTGAAAGTTGGATCGTTCTCTAGTGGAATTCTGTGAATGTACATTTCTTATTTACACCATGCACTCTTGTTCTTGTGAAGCACTTTTGTTATTATAGGAGAAATATTTATGATTGCTATTGGCCAAATGAGACGTATAGGCTACAGTAGTATACTACACACTAGTTAGTCTCTTGAGAGTGTTGGCTCAAACAATGTTCAAATGCTTCTGCCTAACAGTCTGTACATCTGAAGGCTCTGAAAATGAAACAAATGAATGAAGCAGATGTCCTGCCTCCCCTACTTCCATTTTGCCTTTGCAGTCACAGAAATAAGTCCTTCTGTAAATCAAAATATTCAAAGCCTATCTAGCTTTCTGCTAAGCAGCCAGGAATGGAAATTCAAAAATACATTTTAAACTTTCGTGAACGGAAATGACTGATGACAGCTTCCTGACGCAAGTTTTGTGAGGTGCAGAACACAGACTCTGTAGTATTGAAGATTGTGGAAGAGTTGTCTCAACTTGTCTGGCTTGAGATGCTGCACAATAGTTTACATTCCCACAAGCAGCCAGTATAGTTGAGCTTTGCTACTGAAAACTGTATTGTGATTTATTTGTGTGGCAGTTTGTTCACAGTTTGTTTTAGAGACTCACTATCGATAGCTAAAGATTGGACATCCATTAAATGTCTTCTGATCATATTTCTATGGGAACGTGCCAAATACACGCATTACATTCACATTACATTCACACAAACCTCATAACACAGTACCCCAATAAACACATTCCCTGACAAACAATCAGCACAATAATAGAACAGTAACGTGGCCATGTCCCTAATCCTTCCTCAGCCAGTACGGGCCTGAACGCTACAATATTATTGTTATATCTTCAACTCCTTGGCTTCAGATCAAGAAGTGCTACTTGCCGTGCTTCTCACGTGACCGAGGGCACATTATGTTACACCTCCTGCGGTGAGTGTGTGGGTGACACATGCACATGCGGTGCTAAGTATACTGTAGCTCTTTGGCCTTGTAGTGCTGGCCCTGTGGTGAACAACCCCCATCTCCTGGCCTACTGAACCTCTTCTCTTCACAATAGCAGTGTAATATTGTTTTAATTGAGCTGTTTTTAACCATTGGCCACTAACCATTGCGTACAAAATAAATTCTCTGTCATTTTAATAACGGTACTTATCCCTTGCTGTATTCTCGTTGCTCTATTCTTGAGAACACCCCAGCTGCCTTTTTTCGTGCAAACCTGGTGTACTCATTTTTGAGCGGTGTCTAACTACTCCAATGAACAGCTATGTGTGTCCATATGTATATTTGAGTATGGATGTGTGTCTGTCCGTATGTCTATTTGAGTACGGATGTGTGTCTGTCCATATGTCTATTTGAGTACAGACAGATGCAATATCATTGGGTGACCTAGAATGGCACTGTTGCAACACTCAGTTCCCACGGTGTGATTTTTAAACTATAAATTATTGTTACAAACATAAGGTAAACGGTTGCTTGCGTTCTTTGTCACTGTTGTAAAGTGCTACCCATATCTGAAATAGTTATTAAATAAATGTCACAAATAACTGTACAAAGCCTGCTAAATAGACTGCCTCTTTATAGTGATAATGTTGCACCATTAGTAACATGTAAAAGCTTAGGCTATGTATCTCTAACAGGCTGTACTCAAAGTGGGAGATAATGTTCTTTGTTTGTTTGTTTGTTTGTCCAAGCTAATCCGGGGATACTCTCTCAAACTGCCTGACCAATCTGTGCCACATTTGCATACTTACTATTGCCCACATCCATTTTCTTTCACATGTTTTGTTCACATTTTTATTTTGTATTCATTAATGTTATAATTGATTGAAGCTAGTGGCGGTGGGATTGGCCTGAAACCTAGCTTTCCCAAATATGAAGTCTTTCATAGTGATATGTTACAGTTCGGTTACTTGACATCACCCAGCCCTGGGTAGGCAACCTGGCGTGGCAGAGATATTGCTCCACTGAACAAGCACACATTCTAGTTTATGCTTCGTCTTGCAAGTTATTGTCGGTGAGCGACGCGGTCATACAACAAAGTATGAATTAGTCCTATAGGCTGCAGGGTTTCTGGTGTGCTGCATGTTGATTTAATTAATACAAAATGTAGACGGCCTTTCTGTCTCACAGGGGATCACCTGAGCTTCACCCAGCTGATTGCTGCTGCATAGTTAGGGGTTAAGTGTCTTGCTCAGGGAAACCTCAACACATTGCTGGCTTTGTTTCCCAGGCAGCCTCTCTACCCAATTTAATTTAATATTACAGATTCCTATGCAATTTTGGAACGTGAATGGACACACTGTACAATCAGCCCAAAATTGTCACTTGACAATGTTTACTTCTTACTTATTTTGGAAGTCAGCTGGAGGTGCCAAATTACAAAGTCCGTTATCGTACAGATTTCATTAAAAAACGTATGTTAACCACATTATCCCTTTATTTTGCCTGTGGCAATCTTTGTTATAGATAGATGCATACATACATAATATACATGATGTTGGAGTGTGTTTTGTGTAATTCTGTTTTGATATTAATATATGATTTCAGTGATTGACATCATCGTACAGGATGTCAGCAAAGATTGTTAATTTAGGGAGATAGTCCATCCCGATTGGAGCCACTAGAGACGACATGTGGTACACATATCCTACAAATGGTCTCCTAAGTGGGTGCCGGTGTCAGGCAGCAAATCTCGCGAAAGTCCTATGGTTACTGGTGCTACTGTAGATCCCATGAGAGTGTGTTGCTAACTTGCTGGGACAGAGACATGTCAATAATAAAGTAGATTTTCTCTTGCATGATTTGTTTCTCTGAAAGAAGCCATTTTAGTATGAAAATCTTGGGAATATTGTGACATTTGACGATCGGGTCCAATATTTAGTTCAGTGATGGAGCTAAAGAATGGTTCAGAAGCTGCGTTCACGTTCATTCTTCCATTGGAATGAATAGACTCAAATCTGCTTCCGTCTCCTAAAAAAGCGTCCACCCACTTCACAGTTCACACAGAATGATACGGGAAGTGAAGAACTGACATTCTGTACGATGACATGGAAGTCGCCAAAATAGTCATGTTCTAAAATATCAAAATAGTAAAAACACAAAACACACTCCCAACACATGTATGTATTACTGTATGTCCTCAACTTCAATAACATTTTATTTGGGTGCAAAATTGGCAAAGTTGCCCTTGAAAACAGTAGGCAGAATTTAATAGGATACCTGTATGATAATATTTATATACTGTGGGGTATAGGGTTTTACACAAAGGATGCATTTCTCCTCAACACAAAATTAGCTGTATTTTATGCTGCATCTGTAGTGGGTATCCATCAGTGCATTGTGCAGTATATTTTGACCTTCCTTAAGTTCAAATATCTTGCCTTGGAAACAACATGGGCTTCCTCTTCACTATAATTGCTCAAGATGCTAATTGGACTGTGGAAGCAATCCCCTGGACTGCATTGGGGATTTCCACAAATCTGAATTCAAAAATAACAAGCAAGAAAGCTTTTAAATTCCAATTGCCGGTAGACATCTGGATGGCCTTGCCCTGAAAGCATTTTCATAATTAATACAGGGTCCTGGTGGAAGGTGGCTTTTTGTTTTGATTGAAAGGTCTGTCTGCATTCCCTTAGCTAAATGTGCAATAGAAAATATAACGTCTGCATGCAAGGAGATGACATTTGAATTCAAGCATGCAGCATGCATTAAATTCTAAGTAAGGGACATAATTTCTCTGTGTGCGGTGCACATCTATTCCTGAATGTATAGGATTGAATGGACGTTGGAATGTCTATGGTCATATAGCTCTTCAACATAGGCATTTTTGAGTGGTGCTAGCCACTCTTATAGACAGCAATGTGTGTCCCTATGTCTACGTACGTATGTTATTAGTCAAATATTTTGTATTGAAGTTTGCACATTTAAGGACAAACAACAGATACATGACACAACAAATACAGAACAGATACAGAACAAAACAACAAACACCAGTACTCAACCTTCATGTATATAGTGTATCAAATTATGAGATGCAATGTAGAAAAATAAAAACCAAAAACTGTATGCTAAAGAAATCAACTATTACTGGAATAAAATTAAATTAAAAAGTGGGTGGGGGAAGAGAGAGAGATATAGGAGGAGGAGGGGGGGGCGGATGGCCAACGGCTAAGTAGAAAATACTACCGCAAAGTAGGTTAGAAACGGTTGCCAAACTCTGGTATATTTCTGAGTGGAGCCCCTGATTGTATATTTAAGTTCTTCGAGTTTGAGATGTGACCTAACATCCTCCACCCAGCGTTTGTGAGATGGCGGCGCTGCCTTTTTCCAATTAAATAATATCAGGCGTCTGGCAAGTAAAGAGGAGAACGCTATAGCTTCAGCCTGATGAGTTGGTATTTGTATTCCCTCCGGAGGGGCTTCTATACGTACGTATGTGTCTGTCTAAAACACCTCGCCAATAATAATGTATCCACTTCTAACTCAGAGTGTCCGTTTATTTACATTTTGTATTATTTCAGTATTGAACTAACACACAGGTTTTACAGTGTGTAGTGTGTAGGGTACCATCTAAACTTCATGGTCTCTACTAATCTTGATGCTATATGGAAGTGGGGGCTGCGGTGTGTCTGGACATGTTACTGGGCCGCATGGCAGTTAATAGAGACAAACTCTATTACGACACCATCTGCTCCAGTGAGCAGTATTGCTGGCAGCTACATGTGTTGCGATGTGTTGGAGTGAGACCTAGGAAGCCGGCAGAAAGGTTCCAGTCCCAATGCTCTCTAAAGAACTGTTTGAGGCAATTACTGTACGACAAAGATCCAATTGGCCTGGTGTTGCTGGCAGAACTTGACCAATAGTTCTATCGTGTGCTCTGCTAAATGGGTTTTCGGACTCACAGGACTGCGTTGCTAACTTTTAAGAGATCAGATGTTGCAAGCAATTTGCTTTCTTGCCATTAGACACATTTTAAGCCACTATTAACATTAGCATTTTAGAGGCCTACAGTAACATTTGATTTATAGATACATTAAACATTACATTAACATAGCATTATTTAGTTTCAAACTGAGGGGAGAATCTACGATCTATCTAGTTATTTACACTGTGTGTGTGTGTGTGTGTGTGTGTGTGTGTGTGTGTGTGTGTGTGTGTGTGTGTGTGTGTGTGTGTGTGTGTTAGTTAATGTAAGTTAGTATCTCCTTCGCTACTGTACAAATAAATAAATAAAGCAATAAAAACATAGCCGTTGATTTTTGGGCTGAGGCTTCCACAGTGAAGCGGCGCTGTTGCATGAAACATTTATTTCTCCTAATTCCCCTTGCAGAACCTTTGAGTGGTAATAACATGTTTCTTTCCGCTTGGCCGTGTCAGATGGGCGACAGGAAGACTGTAGGCCATAATTATCCTGTTTGTTCAGAGGCCCAATGCTTTTTATTATTTAAATCTCCTTGGGCTGTGAAAGTGCTGAAAGGCAAAGTCGTTTCTCCCCATTTCCATGCCATGGTGTGCGAGTCAGTGTTGATGCTGGCTGTAGTTTTTTCTGTTCCGTTTGTGCTGTTTTTATCATTAATGAGAAAGATGGGCTGAACATAGACTAGAGTGATCTGGTAAAATATACAAAATTACTTGTACGAATAACTGTTTTATACAGACTATATACAATTTTCTTTCCTTTTTTTTCTTTCATTTTCAGCTTGTTGAACTTTACACTTATAGTTGCTCATTATTTCCACCAGGCCAGAACGACCGCAGAATGGCCGGGGGCAGGGATTATGTTTTCGGTCCCGTGATTCTGTCTCTGTGAGCAGCTAATCTCGGGCACCACTGGACAGATTGATGGGATGACATTTTGCATGCACACTCCCAGTAGACCAAGGAAGAACGTCCACCCCAAATCTTTAAGTCAGCCTCATGGTGGCACCATAACAGGCCTCTTCTATGACTCTTGAACCACAGCCATTTTGTTCCCAGTTGGATCCCAGGCTCCCCCTGATTTAGTGTCAAAGTGTCATTGAGCAAGACTTTGAACCCCCGACTGCTCCTGATAAGCAGGTTGGTGCTTTGCATGGTTTCCTCTGCTGTGTGAATGTATGGGCGAATGTAATGCACATTGTCTCTTCTACCAAAAAATATATAATGCTGTGGGACATGGCTATTATTATTTTGTTGTATTATTTATGTTTAGGCCTACGCCTAAGCATAAATAGCTATCTATGCTTAGGCTATTTGAGAGTTGTGAATAGCCATTCCTCATATTTAATACAAAACACAGACAAAGATAAAGCTATCTGGTGACAGCCCTTGATTTACCTATAGGAAACTATAGGGTTGTTTTTCAAAGTTTGACTGCGGTATTAATTAATCATGATCCCCATCTGACTGCCTAGTTTTTCACTAACCTTTGAAGAACCACCCGGCCGTCATCATCGTTCCGTTTCATGAAAATCCGTGTGAAATGGTGTGATCGTTTGTCGTCGTGAAAAAATAATCCAAACTGCCGATCAACAACAAAGAGCAAAGGAGGAACGCTCCCGTAGTCCACCGCCATTGCAATAGGAATGCATTGGGCCTCAATTTCCCAGAAGTAGAATCCCTAGCAAGCCAGTGTGACTGATCTATTTCCGGTCACGTCACAAAAAAACAGGCACTGGCCTACTTGGAACGATGCAAGTTGGAAATGCATGCCCCACCCAGACACGCGTGTGTCGAATTTGAGGTCGGTGGGGCAAACGGTTCTCCAGTTACGTGAATTACACACAGATGTAGACAGACAGAGACTTGGTGCATTTATACTGTAGAGTGTAGATAGATAGATTTGTTTTAAAAGACATTGGTCTATTACTCAACTTTACAGGCATAAGCGCAGTGCATTCTGATATGGATTTTGAACATTGTAGCAAGTGAGGTTAGGTTAGGTTCAAGTGTTGCGGAGAGAAGCAGAGGTGCTCCATTACGGCCAACAGATTTGTGGACTGACCTCTGGAAGCACAAGTGTGTTTCTAAATGTGCATGAGCTGATTAGCTGCATTAGTTTTGAGCACCAGTAGCTTGAGTAATATGTTTAGACTACACTGTTCTGCACAATTCAACACGTGCATATGTGTGTGCACACACACACACACACACACACACACACACACACACACACACGTGCACACACACACACATGCGCGCACACACACACACACACACACACACACACACACACACACACACACACACACGCCATTTCATTTTCGTTCCAGCGCAGATAACAACAATGACTCCTGGCGCTGGAATAAGCACAGCTTTGGCTTCCAACTCCACAGCCTCCTGAGACCAAGCCTATTAATTTATGTCATCTGTAGTGGACATTTGTGTTCTCTGCATCTATCTTTTTGCTCATTTGATTAACTATACTATAGTAATATGCTGATGCACTCTAAAGTGTTATCCTGGGCTTTATTGATGCCACACGTGTGGGGGTTGGATCAAGCTGAAAACTAGCTGTGCCCTCCATCCTTGTGTATTTATCAGAAATGATTGTGTTTACTTCTGGAGCTGCTTTTTGTAATATGGACTAAGCCTTGTAGAACGTCTGGTCTTGTGTATACTCACACACACACACACACACACACACACACACACACACACACACACACACACACACACACACACACACACACACACACACACACAGATATAGATATATATTTTCTTCTTGGCAATTAACATGAAAATGTTAACTGGGATGTATTACAGTTTAGTATAGTACATTTCTGTATGAGTTGTATTACCTTGCAGGCCCTTTGGCATGGTTAATGAGCTGATTGATGGCCCTTGTGTTGTGCCTCTCAACAGCCTCATCCCCATTGGCTACCACCACTAGGCTATTTAAATGTCTATTTAAAGTCAGCATGGGAAACATTGAACTTCAGAGATCAAATCAAATCAACCTTTATTTATATAGCACGTTATAACACAACCGAAGTTGACCAAAGTGCTTCACAACAAAAAGACAAAAGTTCAAAGCAGAATACATCAAGCATAGAAACATTGCATATAGAACCAGCGTGGGACATGAATAATACTGTACAGGAGTGCCTAAAAAGGTTAAAATCAGTTCACATTAAAAAAAGTTGCGTTTTAAGAAGGGATATGGGTCTTCAGGACTGAAATGGACTGACATGTATATGCCTACAGTATAGGGCTATAGGCTATATATACTGCATGTATTTCTCTTTATACAAGCTTTAATACAGTTGTGTGCAGCCATCCCTTTTCTGGGCCCTTCATAATATTTAACAAACTCGTAGATTGGCTATTTTTGGAAAAGACATTTGGGGCCCTAGCGTATGCCCGCATATAACGGGGTTAGAAACTTACACTCTCCGTAAACTGTATTTTGTGGCCACGCTACCCACAATACATTGACACTGTCGCGTCACGAGGTGGCACGAAAGCGCCTAGAGCAGGCGTCTCTTCCAGGTGTTTAAACAGCTGGAGGCTGGAAATGACACTAGTGAGTGTCAATTCGTCCTTGTGTCAATTGTGTTTACCAGTATATAAGATGATAGACATATTCAATGAAGATGATATTTGTGCCATGCGTCTGTTCAGTTTCATTCATTCATTCATTGTGCATGAAATACTGCATGGATTACAATAATCTAACATTCTATATAATCAGTAACATGTAGGTGATACTGTATGTATATTACTATCAAATATAGTTGTATTGAAATGTAAATGAAGGTTAGAGCATCAAACTGACGTTGGGTTGTACAATGTTAATTAATTAATATTCTCTGTGCTTAATAACGAGCTCCCATGTGTGCGCCCTCATGCGGGGGGAGGGGGGCAGCACAAACATACAAATAATTGTCAGCAAAGTCCCTGCTTTATTATAAGTGAGACTGTGTTAGTCGCGGAGTGGGTGTGAAACCTCTTAGAGAGAGAGAGAGAGAGAGAGGATCTGCTGGACACACAAATCAACCTTCTGTATCAAATATAATTGTAATTTGTATTCCAATGCAGCGACGCACGTCGCTCTTCCATGGGCAGAAAGGGTGAGAGGCAAGATTGCACCGGAGAGAATGGGTAATGCACTGTCTATTGCATGTTGTGCAGTCTTCTCTTTTAAAGGCAGAGGCATGGTGATTGGTTTCATTATTGTAAAGCCCAAGCCACACCTACAGTATGCATAATGTAACGGATAGCAGAGGTGTTTTAAGGATTTAGGCTGGGGTGCAAGATAGGAATTTTTTTACAGGCGAACGCCTCTTATGCAATGCAAAATCCCCAAATTACGGATTTAGGTTCTCTGACGCAAGATAGGGCCCTTGGTATATAGAGGGGGAAAACGAGATACCCTCTGGGGGGCCACCCACAGTCAAAATATGTATTAGGGTTTAAATTGTTATGCACTACTTCAAAACTAGTGAAAACAAGCAAGTTCACAATGTGTTGCATCGGAATACATTTGGAGCTCATTAGACTTGCCATGTTAGAAAGTTTCTGATACTGGAATTTCTGCAACTCAATTATGTTTGTTCTGTTATTCTTTTCTTTTTTGATAGAAAAAGTCCCCTTGCGTTCTCTTTTTTTTTTACCCTTTACCCGAGAATGCACGCTTTATGAAAAAGCTATAATGTCGCTAGGTGGCGGTAACGGGCTGCCAAATAGACCAGTCGCCCACGTACAAGAAGAAGAACCAGGTAGCTCCTCCTTCACGCGACCCTAGCAGGGTTTTGAATAACTCTTCCAGACCACAACGGAGTTGTGACCGTCGCTCGCTGCCTGCTTTCTACTAATGCATCGAGTGACACACAGGCTGACAGGCACCCCAGAGCATGCAGGCAGAGCGCGCCACGGGATGGTCATATATTTTATAATACATTAGGCTACATAAAGGCTGCTGCATAAACGGCGTTCTCAAAGATTTTCTTGTTGCGTTTTCACCTCCTGAAAACACCGTTCTAGTCTAAAGGGACACCAGCAAACTATACTTTATTTTGTCGTTTTCTATGAACATCGTTCTCGTGTGAAGACCACCTAAGTAAACATTTCTACCCATTGGCTCCACGCAAGGATACATTGCTCTGGTGCTCCCTAGCATTTTATATAAAACTGTTCTGCCATCCAATACAGTTTACATGACAGAGCCTAATACATGTCAAATCTGGGCCAGTTTGTTACTGATTTGTACCCCAAAGTGCTTGTATGAGTCCAGCCTCTTCACATGCTCTCCCTGGATGACAACCAGTAACGGGGGGCCTTCTCCTGCTAGTCCCCCCCCCCCCCTCCCATCCCCAGCAAAAAAGAAGAAACTGTTGCATAATGCTGCAAACACCGTGGCAGCCTTTGCCACAGTGTGTGACTATTTCAGATACCAATTTGTGCACAATGCGCTCAGTAGCACCATGGACAGCAACAGTGTCACAAAATGCATGCAAGTTTTAACCCCTATGAATTTCTAAGCTACAGTTTTCTCTTTACTAAGAGACGAGGCATGGGCATTTTAACAAGACGGGCAATAACTATCTCTCTCTCTCTCACGTGTGGTACTGTATCTTATGAGGCGTGTGTGTGATATATATGTCTGTTCACACAGGGAGGGATATAATAATTATATGTCCCAGTATGATTCTAAAACCAGTCAGATTGAAAAAGGTGCTACTCGGTTTCACCACCTCTCGTGACATGAGCCATGGCTATGTCTATCCTAGTCTATACCCTGTAAAAGGATTCACTGGAATCATTAATTTGCTAATTGACATTAAAAGTTACATTTAATAACTTTGTCTTTGTCTTAAGTATATTATATTGGATGAGTTTGGACAGACTGGATATAAACTGCCACTGCTTGGTAGAGACAGAACCTCAATTTCTATTTGACTCGGCTGGGTCACCCATGGTGACCCAGCCGATACCAACTTAATTGTCTTTTTTTCTGCCTTAATTGGTAGCTAAACAGTGCAAAGCACTCTTGGGAGGATTAAAGTATACTTTGCAGAAGAAGAGAATGGACCTAGCTATAGGTGATGTATATATTTATAAATAAAAGGACATATTTGATATGCGGGAGATACCCAGAAGGTTTAGTTGATGATAGAGAAGTGCTGAATGTTCAGTCTGGCTGCTGAAAGTGTCTAGCCCAGCAGATCTTTTCTATACATATGAATCTCGCTGCGATTGATAGCAAATGTGGCAGCCCAAGTGATTTTGCAGTCTGTGAGGTATGGGACAATCAAACTATATTTCAGTGTTAAAAGACACATTGTTGGCTGAGGCTTGCAGTTCACTGGTAAAATAATGGATATTAACAAACACTGGCAAGAGTGTTGTCTTTTGTTGGAGCAGTGGACTTTATCACTTTTTTTTCCCGACAAGCTTTGGTGTTAAGTTAATTGAGAATCCATCTCATGCCACAGGTACTTTAGGCATTCATTTTTCATGTTTCATGTTTGTCGGATTACCAAGTGTAAAAGAAGAGGGATATATATATATATATATATATATATATATATATATATATATATATATATATATATATATATAATTGGAGCGCTTATGAGAAAAAGGCACTTTAGATGAATACACACTGAATTTTAAGGACCCCCATAACGCTGAGAGTGTACACTCTCAGAGTTACAGACCTGTATAGGGCCATTTGGAACACACTCAAGGACACTTTGTAACACCGGATGTAGGGAAGTGGCCCAAGCTCTTTCCAAAATGTGTATGCATATAGTCCATTGGCCTGTCTTTGAGGGTTGGACGTCAGGAGGGAAGGGCAATCTCTTTTGCTGCACACACACACGACACCTACAGCTTGAGCTTGGTCAGGGGGCCTATATTCAACAGAGAGGACTATGTTGGATAGCGTGTTCCTCCACTTGTGCTAAATCCTCCCACAGAAACCCCTCACTGTCAGGTGAAAAGAAGCCACAGGTGACACATGGTGTGTTCGTCTACACACTCGCACTGTCGCACATGACCAATTGTAGGAATACATTGCATTATGACTAAATTGAGAGGAGGAGGAGGAGGAGGAGGAGGAGGAGGGGGGGGGACGACGACGACTGAACAACCATCCTCCTGATAATTTGTCACGGCTTTCATTTTTGCTGTATTAGTTTTTGGGAGTCCAATGTGGTTTATGAAAACGTGTCCCTTAATGAGCTATGGCACTATGGTACCCTCTTGTGCATGATTGGTTATTTTTATTCTGGGTTTGTTCTGTATGAAATTACAACACTTATTATGATATGAATGGTGTTGGGGTGTATGAATGGGCTGAGGAAAACAAGAAATTACACTTTAATTGGTGAGTCATAGCTGTTTTGCTGTGTAAACTGATAAATGTTACAGTATCCTACAGTGGCAGGTTATGACCAGAAGATGGCAGCAACAAATAACTTGTGTGGATTCAACTCATGGATTTATTAATGACAGTGTGTTGGATGGAAAGATACTCAGCAACACAGATGCGTAGTAGAAACAGAGAGGGAGCCAGGGAGGTGAAGTTGTGAACACGCACAGCAAACGTGGCTACATTTTAAATTTGTTTTCACATTTCCTTTTGTTCTCAGAAGTAGCAAGAGGTCTCCAGCAAAATTAAGATGTTTGATTTCACAATTATATCACCACCAGCTAGAAGTTACAGGATATATAATAATGACTATTCAGATCATCCACTGTTATCTCCCCATCTACACAGACATAGACAGCTGCAGAGTTCTGTATTAAATCAAATATAACAACAAAAATGTAATTGAATGGAATTCCAGCACAGATAATGGGTGACCAACAATTTGTCTATGACAGGCCCTTTCTTGGCCAGGTTTCTCATGTAAAATATGTTTTAATCTCAGTACGGTAAAGGTAGCCTACTGACTATAACCCTTATTCGTCATATTTCTATTAAATGTTGAATAAAAATATAATTATAATTATCTTAAATTGATAATCCATCCATAGTGCTCCTATATTCTATTTGCATGAGAGTACTATCAATTAGGCTATTGAGAACTCGAGGACATCTTGGGGACTCTTGGAACATTGTTTGAGTTATAAACCACGTATTAATCAATACTGAAATATTGATATCTGTTCTGTACTTGTAGCATGAAGCTGCCCTGGATAGTTTTCATATTCAGTGCCTGTGCCATTGTTTGTACCAGACCACTGAAGGGCTTTCATTGTAGTATACAGTGGTGGAATTGTGAGCTTGTAGATCTGCTATTATCAAAAGTTTCTTTTAATACATTTAATATATTTGAAAACATGAAATGGGACATTCTGCATAATGAGTACTTTATGTTTTACTTAAGTAAAAGTATCAATACTGCAATGTAGAAGTATCCTAATGGCTTCAAATTTTAATTGAGTAAAAGTACAAAAGTATTTGTGTCAAAATGTAATTAAGTACCAAGTGGCTGCACCACTCAAAAATCTTTTCATAATAGCAGATCTACAAGCTCACAATGCGTCACATTGTGAGCTTGTAGATCGGCTATTTACAAATGGCCGAAATGTAGGCTATATAGGGCTGAAGTGGGTAATGTATGTTTTGTAATGACAATCCAAATCTACAAAGTAACTAAAGTTTGCAATTAATTGTAGTGGAGTAAATAGTACAATATTTGTCTCTGAGATTAAAAGTACAGAAAATTGGAAATACTCGAGTAAAGTAAAAGCACCTCAAAATTGTGCTTCACTACTTAAGTAAATCAAATGTACTTTCTACCACGGGAATTAAATGTTTCATTTTAATCGTGGGTGATGGGCTGATCTGTTTCAATACCCGCTTACATGTTCAAACATTTAGATTTTTTGCTTAAAACTTGCATTGGCTATTGCAGCTTTAAAACAAAATAGCTTCTGACAGTCAGTTTGTGCTGCTTACACAACTTGTAGGCTTACTAACTTTTTGAGTTGCATGCTTTGCTGCGCAAATCCTTCAAGCATGGTTAATTTCATAGCTGAGCAAGTGCACAACTTATAGTAAAATTGTTATGGACATTTGCTGTATTGCGAATCTTGCGATCACTGCTCCTGTTAATGGGTCAGTGCTCAAACATGTTTTGAGCAGACAGTATACAGTATCTCCCCCAAATTAGACAATTTTCTGTTCACCTAAAAGTTTGTACTGTCAACTGAAGCAGCCACTGGCCAAACTGAGGACAGATGTCTTGCCACTGGACAACTTGAAAGCTTTTGTGCAGTGACCTAGATTTTTTTTCCCCCTTTTCTTTTAATAATTAAATCTTGGACTGTGGTGACTGGCCTACTAATTAAAACAAAAAATGCACATTGGCTCATCGAGGATCTTCTTGAATCTCCTGAGGTCCAGTCCAACACCGACATGAGCACATTTATTTGGGCTAGATCATTATATGATTTTAGGACCACACATGCAGACTCTACATGCAGACTCTATTGTTGGTTGTTGCCAGGAAACTAATCACCCTCCATCTTATAGCCACTGGATGGCAGTGTTGCCAGATATATCTAGCTTTACTTGGTGGCATTACAGTGCACAGCAAGCACAATGAATGTGCATTAAGCAGTTGAGATTGAATAAACTAAAGGACTCATTAAACATCTGGTTTTTAATTGTGTAAATGATACTAGAAATTAAACGCAAAATGTAAAAAAGGGCTGTTAAAAAATATTGAAAAATAAAAAATAAATCAAAAACAAAAGATCATTAAGAGAGATTGACATTTGTCTCAGTCTTGGGAACAAATCACCCATATCAATTCATAATTGGCTACTGTATTAGTATATTATTTAATACGGGTACCGTATATGTACAAACTAGATGAAAAGCTGATAAAATGTTAATAAAAGACTGGACTGACTGAAATGGTCTCTGCACAAATACTGTTTATTGAAGCACATGCTGGGTTTTAACCCATTCTGACCTGAGATCAGATTCATACGAGGTTTCCACTGGACACACACTGGTCTGATTAACCCATTCTGACCCGAGATCAGATTCTAAAAATGTCAGTCGTTCTTCGAATTTTTCAAAAATAGCAGACCTACAAGCTCGTATCGCGCCACTCGGTGGCGCGATATGAGCTTGTAGATCTGCTATTTTTCAATAGCTAAAGCATAACATGATGCTAACACCAAAATGGGTGCCCGGTCAGAATGGGTTAAATTCATCCAGTCTGGTACTATACTATAGGTGTTAGCATATAGGTGCACATTCTGAATCCACCTGACAGGACTTTGTACCAGTGATGCCGGTTCCCACATCTCCTCATAGGGCTATTAACTAGCCTGGGTAAACCTTAGAGTATTAATATATTTACTCAAGGGGTAAACCCCTCTCCCCTCGCCAGATTTGCAAACCCTCCTGGCAGAATTAAATGTTGTCCAGTAGGTGGAGTGGTTTTACCAGGCTGGGTAAATTAACTAGGTAAAACGCTAATCCGTTGACCGCCGGTACCCCCATATATTAATATTAACACAATCTTCGTGTTGTGCCAATTATTTTGGCCCAACTTGCAATATGCTCAGCCCGTGCCCTGCTCATTATGGGACACTGCAGACACACAAGCTACACAGCTGCTTCCTATTAACCCATTCTGAACGGGCACCCATTTTGGTGTTGGCATCATGTTATGCTTTAGCTATTGAAAAATAGCAGATCTACAAGCTCATAGCGCGCCACCGAGTGGCGCGCTACGAGCTTGTAGGTCTGCTATTTTTTGAAAAATCGAAGAACGACTGACATTTTTTTAATCTGATCTCAGGTCAGAATGGGGTTAATCAGACCAGTGTGTGTCCAGTGGAAACCTCGTATGAATCTGATCTCAGGTCAGAATGGGTTAATTGAGGACCATCAAATCGGTTTATAGATATCATGGAGCCACCAGTGGGCCCATGGGGGGACCACAGGTTGAGAATAGCTGGTTTTGGATGTGCTGTTTTAAATAGTCGGCATGCAGCATTCTGTGAATCAATCTCCCTCAGTGGGGACTGGTGAAGAGACCAGACTCACCAGAGGCAACCTATACAGGCCAATTTGTAGGCCTAATGTTAAATTGGGTATTACGCTGAATATTTCATGATGAATGTCACAGCGTGCGACGAGATAACCCAGACACAATAAAATGGTCAGCCTGCTGCTCTGTTGTGGTTATTACAGTACTGTGTGCAACGCTGTGGAAGGGATAATTGGAAGAATTCAGAGGTCAGGCTGAGCTGCAGTCAATGTGGAGGGAGGGAGGGTAATGTTAATGTAATGTAATTATGTGCCTTATAAATTAGCCAGCCAGTACTTTTAATTGTTTACATCTCACTGCTGGCAACTTGAAGTCTTGAACTCTTTTCAAAGAGGCATCGGCAGTGAAGGAGAAAATAAGCATGTGTGCATGAAAGCAAATAAACAAGATTAAAACCTAGATATTATGTAACCAGTCAACCGGTTTTCAAATTTTAAATGCTGACCAGGCGGCATTATGCATGATCAATCTGCGTGGAGGAGTCACACATTGCGATTGGCTGGACCAAGTGGTGGGTGGGGCAACGGACTGATGGGTAAAACCATAGATATATAAACCTAGATATTCACCGCCTTTTTGGGGTGGTTCTGGACAATCGTGCCTCCGACCGACTCAACACCGGGCACTGCACCCCCTGTGGTTCGGTGGAACGCATGTGTCGAATTTGAAGTCGGTGGGGCAAACGGTTCTCAAGTTATGTAGATTACAGACGTACACACACACAGAGACATGGTGCATTTATAGTTAGAAGATAGACTAGACCTGTACGTGTCCGTCGCAGTCGGCCACCGGCCTACTTGGGAACGATGCAACTTGGGAACCTAATAATATACGTTGTCATAGCACCCGTTTTAACTGTCAGCCGGTGTCCCACATGGAGATCTGTGTATGTGTATGTGCTTGTGTGTGTGAAGACTGCAAACTGAATAGTGTACTTGGCAATCAATTCAGCCCACTGGCAGAGCCTGATTAGTTGAGCCTCAATTGGCTGAGGCAGAGGCTGGAAATTGCACAGGTGAAAGGAGTTGGCCTCATTAGGCCCACTGGCAGAGCCTGGCCCAGGTGAAAGGAGCCTTTTGTGGTGGTTCTGAAGTACCTTGGGTCCGACCAACTCGATACCTGGCACTGCACTCCCTGTGGGGGTGTGAAACGCGTGTGTCGAATGTGAACTCGGTGAGGCAAACAGTACGTGCATTACAACCGTACACACACGTACGCACGCACGCACACGCGTATGCACGTACGCAGAGACGTGGCGCATTTATAGTAGGATAGATAGCTTTCAGTGCCCCCAAACTTCTCTACACCCTCTGGGAGGCTGTACCGCCCACACAAAACACTAGTGTAGAGAGACGGGACACGGGGAGTAAGTCGAGGAGTGACATGCAGCAAAAGTCTGCCAGGCTCAGGACTCACTGTCACACATCAGAGAGCCTATGTCTATGTGTTATGAGTCTTAACCACTTGGCTATTGGCGTCCCCAACTCGAATGTCTTTTTGATGAACTCCCAGCTGTTAGGCTTTAGTGTCTTGCGCAAGGTAACTGGTTAAAATGACTGGCGACCCGTAGCATTCACCCCCATATTGAGCAAATGCTTCAAGAAGCATGTCAAAGAGCTGATCAATAGCAGGTTGCCACATACCCTATTCCTCCACCAATTTGCCTACTAACAAACGGATCCACATACAGTATGATGCCAACGCTACACACTGCCCTCTCCCACCTGGAGAATCTCCTATGTGAGAATACTGTCACTGATGTCAATGAGCTTACAGGAGAGAGGTGGAGAACCCCCATCTGCAGCCTTGATGTATAGTGGAGAGGGTCATCGACTTCAAATTCCTCAGCATCCACATCAATGAGAAACTCCCCTAAGACATATACACCGACCTTAAGTGGCGAGGAACGCACAGCACTGCATGGTTCTGTTATCTCAGGACACTGAAGACGGTGTGGATCCTGAGCGTCCTATAGGCCTTCCACAGAGTTACCATCGAGATAGCCTGGGAGGCATACCATTTCGTGTTTATGATCCGGTCGGGAGCGGATGATATCTTATTTCATATTGTGGTCTGGTTTGTAGTCATCAGGCCCAGAGCCATAGAGTATAGACAGAGTTGCGACATTGAGAGGGCAGAAAACAGCCCGGTCACGTGGTTTCATGTACTCACGCGAGCTCATAGAGCGTTGCTGTCCCGCCCCCCTTTCATCACGACGACTGGCCCAGGAAATAATTCCCCATTCATTTTTCTCATAGACATTTTAAAAAGTATTTATTTAAAGACCGTTAAAGCCGCAGACAAAGCCAACTCGAATCGTGACAAATCATGACAACAAACACAATATTTGGGCAGAAAAAATAATTAAGAAGAAAAACAACAAAGTGTTGTACCCTGCCCTTTTTTTCTGTCTAATTATTGTGTATATATGGGTTTGTTAGGATTTGTCACAATCCGAGTTGGCTTTGTTCTTTAAATAAATACTTTTTGAAATGCATGGGGAATTATTGTCATGAAAGGGGGCGGGACTGCGACGCTCTATAGACTCCACCCAGTCGTGGAATTGGGTGGTTTCCTGGCTAACCGAGAGCATCCTGATAGATTTCTGCCTGTACTGGCCTCGACCGCAAAGCAATGCAGAAGCCAAGTGCATCGAGTGAGCTTCCCTGATGGATGTTGTGTCAGCAAAGCTCACAGGCTTATCAAATATGCCATCCATCCCAACCACAGACTGTTTCAAATGTTACCAAGTGACTGGCAAATGGCTTCGTAGCCACAGAACAAAGGGCTAGGTTTAGGGTTTGTTTCAAACCCTTGAGACTGGTAAAAAAAATACCTAGAATTAAATAAACTAATTTATGAAAATGTGCTTCTTGGAGCACAGCCTCAGGCCTCCGCCAGGCCAGGTAGATACAAGTCAATAGCCAATCAGGATAAAATATGATCCGTCTTGATGACAGGACTATAATGTGCGATTTGCGTGATTTTTGGATAAAATCTGTAGGAGTAATTTAGCAAAAATCGGTTCATGATTTGAGGCATTTTGTTCAAAAAACTCATGATGGAATATGAAAGTGTGGGGCGCTCTTATCATCATACATCATCACATTCCACCATCACTTTTGGCATCCTCAATTGTCTGTCCTCACTTTTTATCCTCAATTCCGTGGCTCAGCCAATCAAATCATCGCTATGGGGTACACACGCACACACAAAGCTGGGCATAGGATGGGCTAGTTCCCAAAATCCATCACTGTCTTGATCACATGACTATAGTGTACCGATTTGCGGACAGAATCAGTAGGATCCACCTCGGCCTGATGGAGACAACAGTTTGTTTCATGGAGTTTCAACCCGTTGAAATCAAACTCCTGGCATCTTCCTGTGTGATTTAACTCCCTCTGCCCTCAGTTTCCTGTCTCTCTACACTCTTCTATCTTGTAAACTTTACAATGTAAAGCAACAACATAAAAAGTTTAATCTTTTCATAGCAATAGACCAACACAGATTACTGAACCTGTCAAAGTAATTTGCACATAACAAAAATGGTCTCAATCCTTTTGTGTCAGCTCCTGTTAGGTGCTACTCTGGAACTGTCATTCTGTGAAGAAGTTTTACAAGGTGTGTCAGCATGATACACCCCTTGCGCATATTAAGGTTAATTTGACCTGACTGGAATAAACGGTAGGGTGTGGAACCACGAGAGTGATGCTCATGCCCATGCCCATGCCATAACGACTCAACCTTGTGTCATTATAAGCAGACATTTTCAAACATTTTCCAAAATGCTACAAGGTCACAATGCGTCATGATATAGCAGGGAGCTTGTCGATTAACACATTTTGCTACTTTTGTGCCGGAGCATTGTTCAAAAGTACTTTTGCGCGACACTGTCCTTCGGAAATTAGGGCTTGAGTTGTTAACCCATTCTGACCGGGCACCCATTTTGGTGTTGGCATCATGTTATGCTTTAGCTATTGAAAAATAGCAGATCTACAAGCTCATATCGCGCCACCGAGTGGCGCGATACGAGCTTGTAGGTCTGCTATTTTTTGAAAAATTCGAAGAACGACTGACATTTTTAGAATCTGATCTCAGGTCAGAATGGGTTAATCAGACCAGTGTGTGTCCAGTGGAAACCTCGTATGAATCTGATCTCAGGTCAGAATGGGTTAACATGGTGTCGTATCCGATGGTGATTGTAAGGCCGAGTACTGGAGGTCATGTGACCTCAATTCTTTGGTAGCATTTTAATGTCCCATGCGTTAAGTCACACTTCAAAGGAGATTCAAATTGACAGTGTGTGAAATGCAAACGGCTCAGTGGGGGTAGATGCCTGTCAGTATCCTAATGTCTCCCGCAGACTTCAAAGACGGCGTCGGAGTGATGTTGAGAGCAAGAGTAAATCTATATTTGCATACATATCCTCATAGGTAATAACTGTTATTTCTATTGAAAGTCCACGTCTATAACCACTAAGTTTAACCCATTCTGACCTGAGATCAGATTCATGCGAGGTTTCCACTGGACAGACACTGGTCTGATTAACCCATTCTGACCTGAGACCAGATACTAAAAATGTCAGTCGCTCTTCGATTTTTCTAAAATAGCAGACCTACAAGCTCGTAGCGCGCCACTCGGTGGCGCGCTATGAGCTTGTAGATCTGCTATTTTTCAATAGCTAAAGCATAACATGATGCTAACACCAAAATGGGTGCCCGGTCAGAATGGGTTAATAAATGTAGACTTGAGAGAAAGCATCCATGCAACAGCAAGCCTACAATGCTAGATTGCTTCCTGTATGAGAGAGTGCATTTTCTCATGTTCTGTCAGTGCAACTCATAAATGGATATAATATATTTTTTATTGAATATAAAATGAGCAATATATGGTTTTGGATGTGGAGTTGAGGCGTCCCAATGGATTGATTGATTTAAGTATTTATTAACAGGTTGATGACTACAGGTATTTGGGTTCATATGTCTATTTTCCAAAAGCCAAAAGGACTTTCAAACTAGGAAGGGTATGGCCTGGTCAGCCTGCAATGACATGCATAAGATCTGGTCATCCCAGCTTAGTAAAATGTTCAAAGTAAGAATATTTAGGACGAACGTTGAGCCGATTCTACTCTATGGCTCCGAGACATGCAGGACACTTTCAAAGAAATTAGAGAAACGGTTGGATGGCACTTACACCCACCTTCTAATGAGAGCAAAATCTCTCTTGGAAGAGCCACCCATCGACTAATCTAATATACGGCAACCTTCCCTGTGTCTCCAGAAAAACACAGTTTGCCGGCCACTGCTACAGAGCTGACAATGAGGTTATATCTTCCCTTCTTCTCTGGAATCCTACCTCAGTGCAGTCCAGAGGTAGAAAATTGTCGTTATTACATAGAGCGAAATGATAATAGCCAGTAAGACGCCCTGAGGTCACGTGCACGCATCTGCCTGGATGGCGAGCACTGGCTCCTTCCCCACCCGTCCTTCCTGTTCTGACATTC
Source organism: Protomyctophum bolini (assembly GCF_963924005.1). Lineage (NCBI taxonomy): Eukaryota > Metazoa > Chordata > Actinopteri > Myctophiformes > Myctophidae > Protomyctophum > Protomyctophum bolini. The sequence continues at coordinate 36,546,467 of NC_137874.1, read as the reverse complement.
CATATGTTGATCTGACCTCATTAAACCCTGTACACTCAAGACATGCTCCATATATGGCCAGTCCACTGTTACTTTCTTAGCTTACGCATGTTTCATGAGATGTATTCCCATGCTTTTGTTCTTGCTTAATGTAAATCGCTCTGGATTAAGAGCGTCTGCTAAATGCCTAAATTGTAGTACAGAATTCATTCCATATGTTGATCATGCCAAAGCGCCAGCGCTCGCCCAGCAGTCTGCCTTCTGCTTCTCACCCTCAGGCGTCTTACTGCATGGTAATATGAATTAGTAGTAGTAATAATAACTCTTCCATAATAACGTTTTCTGTATGATAAAAATTGTTCGGTTAGCTTTTTCATATGCTTGGCAACCGCCCGCCCGAAGAAAGACCAGATTAATGACTAGATTAAAACTCAACTGAGTGTCCAAAAGTGCCCTAATGTTTATAATGACGAATTCAAACGTGCCTTTATGGTTTTACGTCTTACTTACAGAAAACAAACATACACTGTACATAAACACACTGAATCACAAATTAGTACAAGCTCAATTTACTAAACATGTGACATTTTTAAACTGTTCTATATTGGCTATGTATCTCTAACTGTTTCAGATGGTAGAAAATTATTATCGTTTTGCTCAAACACACATTAAACACCCTCTGTCCCTTTCCGTATCACTTCAGAGTGAATAGAACTAATAGATCATTCATATCAGACTACTACAGTCATGGCTCTAGACATGTTGGCCACACAAGCTTAATAAACAATAATTCTACTAATTTGAGTATTTAACATTTTCTACAGGTCCAGATTGAACCATACAATAATTGTGTCCTCTTTAGTTGTTGTTGGGGTATTACAGAGTACAGTTGCACATAATGGAATGTGTCCTCTGCATTTAGTCATCCTACCTATTAGGACTCAGGAGCAGTCGATGCCATTAAAAAAACACCCAGGGAGCAGTGGGGTTAAGTGTCTTGCTCAGGGACATTTCGACAGATAGACTGGGCAGGCTGCAGGGGCGAACCGGTGACCTTCCGATTCCCAGAGGACCCCTCTACCCACTCAGCTATACTCATGATAAAGACATGGATTGAAATCGGTTGATAGAAACATTAGTATTAATGCTAACATTGCACAAAATTGCATCAGCCAGGGCCAGGAAACCATTTTTCCCTTTCTGCCATCACATCTGAGCATCCACTGTCACACATTACTTAGCATAAACAGGTGGTTAGAGTGTATTCATATCTACAGAGCTGTAGAACTTGGCGTTCTCCTTGTCATGCACGAGGGACTTATTAAGCCCCTCCAGATTTGAGTTTAAAAGAGAGAGAGGGAAATGACTGCTGACAAACTGCAGAGACACTCTTAATCAGTAAGCCTCTTTGAGCCTTTTTTTAACAGCTTTGCCTTATTAGCATTTGCCTGCACTCAAGTTTTAACAGAACCCCCACTACACCCCTCCCCTGCACTTTTGCTTTGCCGTTGTTGTTGCGGTGATATGAAAGAGTTCAGTTTGGGAGCAGATGCCTATACCCTTCAGAGATATCCTCCTCACAAGTCTAGTGTCGCTATTTTGGCTTTTTCTTTTTCTTTTTGAGTGGTGCAACCACTCCTATAGACAGCTTTGTGTGTCCCTGGCTGGCTGGCTGGCGGACGGGCTGGCTGTGTCCGAGCATGAAAAAAATAGCGTTTGGTTTGTGTGTCACTGTTGCGCAGCCTAACACACACACACACACACACACACACACACACACACACACACACACACACACACACACACACACACACACACACACACACACACACACACACACATTAACTGTATATCATCATTTCGGGTGTGACAGTACAGTGACGGTACAGTACAGTAGAGGGACCCCCTGGGGACCCCCACACGGTAACTCTGTCATTTCTCAAACATTTCGGACATGGGGCGGCTTGCAGGAACCGGGCCGGCTCCCTGGCCGTGGTCCTGGGGGTCTGGAACTTCCGGGGACCCCCCGGGGACCCCCACACAGAGTTGCACTACTCACTTCACACGGGTGTGATTTTTTTTTCCTTTTTAACAGCGAAAATAGCAACTCAGCTATTTTGTCGTATGACAATTACAATTTAAGAATTTAGCGGATGCTCTTATCTAGAGTGACTTACAATAGGCAAGGTAATCGCATAATATTGTATGACAAAGTAGGTATAGGGCTTAAGCTGTTCTTAAGAGCGTGCTGGACTAGTTGCCACCCGTAACTGTTCTTGACTTTATCTATCCCCTGGCAGGATGTATCCCTCCTCTTGCATGGCACATCTCACTGCACACCGTTCATATCAATTTCACTAATTCCTCACCGTCGCTGAATAATGTGTTTGCCATTTAAATCATTCGGAAATAAACACTCACTAAGCAGCTCACTTCGTGAACAGGGCCAAGTGAAATGCAGGAACTGGGTGGGAAGGTCGCATATACTGCTAAGGATGATGAGTATATGTCTTATTCTTGGTCATTTCCTGGTGTGCGAGAAATTGTGTTGGATTTTGTGAGCAGTCAGCAGTCTGTGTGTCTGCTCGTTATCTGGGCAGTAGAGGCAAACGTTACATTATTTTAATTGACAGTGAGGTTGCAGTGGGTATAGGCTACCACCTCTTCTGGGAATGATGGATTGATTCCCTCTGTTTTTTTGTTTTTCTTGTTTACTCATGCTCTATGCAGGCTTCAGCATTTCTCATACTCTTCACTCCCTGGCAGACAAAACAACAACATTGCAGGGATGTCCATATAGGCTGCGAGAGAAAATAAATGTTCTTGTCATTTTTGCTCTTGTCGCTTATTTGAAGAACAGCGGTATAGGTTGCATGAAAGCACCAATATCTGTTTGGCAAACTTTCATTCAAACAGCTTTGTATAGCTATACCCAGGCTGAGTGCAGAAGTAGAAAATGGGTTATTGCTTTTTTTCTGCTGTTCAGAGCAAAGATACTGTATTCCTGTAGCCTACCTCTTCTCAATATCTGACTTGTAGTTTGTGTGCCTACGTGTAGGGGGCAGTAGTACAGTGCCATGCAATGCAGATATGACGGCACATTGGAAGACATAAAGACATAAATAATAGGGAGGTGCTGGTAGCAGAGGTTATATACTCTATACGGCGTCTGTTCCATCAATTTTTATTGCTTTTATCAGGGACTGTTATCACCTTTACACTGTAGTTAGTTTCTGTTGTAATCATATTCAGACTGCATGATCTGTTTAAATAAAAAAGTACAGTATAGTCACATGCATATAACATTTTATCATAAAAATTGCATAATATTGTTCCACAGTTTGATTGCATGAGGGACACACTGTACAGGTACATGGACCGTGTTATTTGCACACATTTCATTTGACTAATGGCATTTTAAAGTGACAATAGAAGGTGGGATGCCAGGAATACAGAATGGCCTGGGTGGTTATAGGTTTCTTAGCTGTAGCCTGAGCCATCCTGTGTACAACTGAACAATAAAGCACACTTACTATCTCTGCTGCCCACTTAGTACTTACAGCCTTGGCAGTCATACTGATACAGTAGTTGCAGGGGGAATAAGGTATTTCTATTAGTATTAAAACAGCTGGGAAAACAGCTGGACCTAGAACGTCCCTGAATCCTGGCGACATGTTCAAGGTATATCTGTTGGAGCCAAAGGTGGATCCAATTACAGGTTCCATTATAGATTTTAAAGGAAAATCTCATTCAGCCCTTAATTTATATAATGTCCTCCAATAGCAATTGTGTCATTGTACCAATGTGACTCTTCCTGCTATGGAGTTCTAAAGATGACCGTCTGTTAGTTGGTGTGTCCACCACTTGTGTTTACCACTTTGATCCCAAACAACATTATTTAGACAATTGGATGGATTGCTGTGGAGTGTTCTAGCTGTGCTCCTTCACGAACCCCTGAGGATCATGGCCCGTACTGATTTTGGTTCAGTAGCACCTCCGCAAATATGGCCACTTTCACACACAAGTGAAAGTGATGCTGTTGTTCTTTGATGATGATGATAGTCACAATGATGATGACTATCAGTGAACATTGTGAGATGGAGGATGACTGATTTAAGCAGTCGCACCTGGCCTGAGTCAAATTAGAACTGGACTCAGAGCTGGGTGTGGCTGCGCACCTGTTATGCATGGACTTGATCAAGGCACAACAGGATAAATCGGTCATCTCCACAAACACTCAGGAGAGAGCCTCTGTCCGGACGGTGGATTTATTTTTATTACCCGTACGTGATTAGGATTGGGAAGGTCAATCATGGCATAACCTTGACTTCCTTTGATCTTTCCTTAAGTGGGCATCTTTTTGGTCCTTACTAACAGAATAACAGTGTGTGATATCTGCTAAATCTTTGTCAGCGCACATCTGCACTATGGCGATTATAATTAATTCAATTCAAGAGTACAGTAGTTCAGGCTGATAGAAGTGTCTGGTGTACTCTGAGCACGGTGTATGCTGATGTAGTACACTCACGTGTGCCCTGCTTGTCTTTTCTTCAGGTTGCTCACGTTTTAAGTCGGTACTGCTTGATGCCTTTGTGAATCTCAGTATTTGTCCACTGATTAGGAGTAAAACTTTTACATTACAGTAAATTCATTCACTCAGATCTGTGTTTAAGAGACGTTCTTAAAGGCCACTGATCTCATTATTATGAGTTCAATAAGGCATACGGTATTATGGAATTGGATTTAAGTTGACTTATTCTGATTCTTGCTTATATATCTTTGCTTTAATTGATGGCACTGCAATGTTATTTCAAACGTTGTATGTTGGTGAACCTTTCCAAAGACGTACTGCTGTATCTGGATGACCCTGCCATAACATCTGTAACTCAGAGAGCCATGCATGGGTTTGCATCATGAAATACAGTCTGAGACTGTGTGCCTATTGTTATCAGTTGAATGGCAGGCCCACTTCAGGTCCAATTTCCTCTAACATAATTGTATATTATTATTAAGGAAAAGAGTCTGGCACTCACACTCCTTGATTGCTCTGTGCATGTCAAAACTTTCTAACCTGACAGCAATGTGCACTGCACTACAACCTAAGTGGAAAGCACTGTATGGCCATCATCCTCTTTGTATGTTTTGAGAAAGCTGCCTCACAAGTGAATCCTTCTTTTCAAATAGCACTTTAAAAAACTTAAAAATGAGGATGACTTCAACTGACCTGCCATATGCTTTATTCTCATTAAGCTGGACCAATGGGTCTTCACGCCATTTGACAATGTCTGCTCTAAGGCACATTCAGAATGATATGTGCGCACCTGAGAAGGTCAGTTGCTACCAGGTGCCCTTTATGAAAGACTTATTTGCAATATTACAAGAAGAAGAAGGCAGGGAAGGGAAGATGACCCGGCTCACACAATTATTACCTTCTGGGGGATGGGATCAAAATGGATAATTCCAAAAAAGCCTTCGTTCTAAGTCCTCAATCTCTGAGTCTGAATCCTCTCCTCTCAAACGGTTCTCAAGTTACGTGGATTACAGACGTACACACACACACACACACACACACACACACACACACACACACACACACACACACACACACACACACACACACACACACACACACGTGCAGAGGTGCAGTTAGTGTAAGGAAGATGTGTTGCAGTGGGCATCTTGCAGAACACAATGTCTCACAAGTCTCAATTAACAAAGATGCATTCTCTGGTCTTATGCATTTTAGAGAATGTCACGTAAGTTTTCCCTTCATTGTCAATGGCGTTTTTAAAACAAACATTGAACTAAAAACAAACATTAAACCTGTATATAGGAGGGGCTAGCGCCCCTCAAAAATGAATGATTCCTGTACATGTTTTGTTTATCACTCAAGACTCCAGAAATGTGTGCGTTTTTGGGACAAAATCTGTATAGTAGTAGCAAAAACATTGCATAATTCTAGTTGTGCAGAAATGGGTGGTGCCTCCACGGGGAGTACAAATTCTGATTGTTAGAACTACATTATGGCCAAACCGTTATAGGCCAAGATGTAAAGTGGCCTGGTACTATAGTGCAGTGGTTCCCAAACTTTGTCATGTCAAGGACCCCCAAGTTGACACAAATTAGCCCACGGACCCCCATTTGAAGAGACATGCCAGGGACCCCCCTAAGAGAATATTTTTTCGGCTCTAGCAGTGATTCTCAACCCGTTTAATTTCAAGGACCCCCAGTTTGACATGCATTAGTCTACATACCCCCATTTAATGGCATTTCTATCTCTGGGACCCCGATTTATATTGTAAAATCAATGTTAATTTAACTTTGAGAGTGTACAAATGGAACCAAATGGACCCATTAGGGTCCATTTGGTTCCATTTGTACATTATCTGAGTTACCAGACCCATAATCGTCCATTTGGTTCCTAACTATCATTTAGCTGGGGACCCCCTGGAACTCTTTCAGGTACCCCTGGGGGTCCCCGGACCCCACTTTGGGAACCACTGCTATAGCGGATATTGGTGGAGTGCTTCTTCTGGCAGTGTGCATTAAAGGTTTAACGCTGTTTGGTCCCGTGCTTTCAGAGATTATCAGACAGACAAACACACAGACAGGTGACAACATAAGCTCTGCTTATGAGTAAATTATTTCAAAAACAGAAAATAAAATACACATAAGTCACAGGCGGATCTATCTCAAGATACACTGGTGACACACACTCATTTTGTGAATTCGCTGGGAAAGTGCAATGTTAGTTGTCTTTTATTCTTATGCCACTCTTATTTGTCATTGTCACAGTATGCAAATTTCAAGTATGTGAAAATAAACAAACTAATTCTAATTCTCTATTTATTCTTATTCTAAGAGTTCTAGATGACCTTATTCTTCTCTTTGGGAATTTTGTCCAGCTGCCTACAGATACAATTATACTGCTTTACAGTACATTTAGCAAGGTTACAGTGTGCAGTTTCATAAGAACTGAAAATGACCATGGCCCCCTTGTATATCAAACCACTGTCACATATAGACTATTGCCTCAGGATAATGTCGTAACTGAGAAGACATCTGCAATAAAATAATGTTGTCTTTCTGCCACGTCAAGAGGGCAGGTTTAGGTTGATCCCTATAGGCCTTCCTGGCCTAAAGTCAAAGTGTCATTTAGTATGGTTCTTTGCCATGCATGGTTGCATTCATGGCCTGTGTATGTATGGTTGAATATACAACACACATTGTAAAGTGCTTTGGCTGCTATAGAAAATGCAACCTTGTCCGTACCACTGATGAGTCCCTTTGTCGTCCTCCTGTGTTGTGTCCCTTTTGTTGGCAAGTCTTTTCATTGGGATATTGTCAGGTAAAAACATTTATTTTCCAATGTCATCCTTTCAAATGAATTTCTATTTACCATACATAGGCTTCATGGTTCACAGGTGATATTTTTTAGTCCCTCTAGCTCTAATGGCCCCACATAACAGCTCTAATGGCAATGATGGCCTGCCTGCCTGCCTGCCTGCCTGTCTGCCTGTCTGCCTGTCTGCCTGCCTGTCTGTCTGTCTGTCTGTCTGTCTGTCTGTCTGTCTGTCTACCAAACAACCTGTTGCTGTCGGGCAGAAACCATATCTCCATATTTTATCTTTCTATGTTTTTGTTGAGGGCCGTGTTTGTTTGTAAAAAGGCCATTGACAATGAAGGCAAAATGTACGTCATATTATCCGTCATTACGTCATATTGTCTCTTTATTGTTAATGGCCGGCTCCATATATGGAGATCTAGGTGATGATCAAGTCTTCTCCATGTATGGCTGGCTATCCAGCCATACATGGAGAAGAGGTCAGTGTTGTGATCTTCATATATGGAGCGTGTCACGAGACATGACAGACTGATCGGCCATATATGGTGGAGTGACGGACGGACTAACTGACGGACTGACAGGTTTTTCAGGTTTTAATCTGCGACCTACGGTCACAATTTATGATGAGACGTCATTATTGAGAAATGAACCCTGACAGGATGATTTATTAGACCCTGGTGTGAAGCTGAGAAAACACTGGTAGGAAGTGGGATTTTTTAAATAAATAAATAATTATTGGTTTTTAATACGATATTAAATAGAAACATCAACAAGACATAACAATTAAACAAACATCAGAGTGTAATGCTTAATCAACGTGAGGAATGAATCATGATGAGGTATAGTCAGGCAACCACATTACAACAGTTGGACACATAGTGGTAGGAAGTGTTGATCAAATATTAGGAATCAATATTTAACAATCAGCGTTGTCTATTTCTCGCCTCAAATGTTGTGTGTTCCGTTTTAGCTAAATGACTGTGTGTTTGCACAAATCAAGCAATGCAGATTGAGTCTTTGATTAGACAGTCTATTATTGTCTATTATTGAAAAATAACAGCCACTGAATTCAGTGATTGAGCAGCAAGCCGTGTAGTTATACTTCATCGTACAATATTGTCAGCCAAAGGAAATACGGTAGCTGATCTACAAGCTTAATCTGCCATGTTTTTAAATGTTTACAAAAATGTTCTCCTCCAATAAGCCCAAAATAGGGACTCCAGGTTGAAAGTGGTTAAGATTGTCTGTCCATCCACACATGTTTTCTTTTCCTACTACTATACTACAAGGTTTCCACCTGACCTGACACCGACAATAGCTCAAACTATTGGCAACATTGCCGTGGATTTTTCAGTGCACCTTCATACTGCCCACAGAACAAGTCCTATTGATTTAGGTGACCCCAACATGGCCTTTCCCCAACGCCACCCTTAGGCCAAACTTTCACATACACGCATGAAACCTAATGGTAGGATTGCTATAAACATGCTGTGAGCACTTGCTGTGCTTTGCGGATGAACCCTGACCATTAGAGTGACTACACCTCTAGTCATCCCTCAGGCCAATGTCAACTATACAATAATACTGTACACTACTATAGCTCATTATCTAATGAACAGATTGCATGGTGAATCCGACACTATGGAGTATAATTATGTGCACACCTACAGTATGCATGCATGTGTATATTATATACGTTCCAACACTGGCGATGATAATACCTGCAAGGCAATCAAGGGCATTGCACTTCCATACGTTCAGGTCATGATCCTACACCTTCCTGTACACTTGGATCAGATTGTCTTGGATCTGATTGTCTGTCTCTCCCATCCCTACGACATCCTGGCTGATATATATTCCAAACCCCCCCCCCCCCCCCATGTCTATTCTTTTGATAGATAGATGCCAACTAATACTAAGCATATAATTAGCTAAACAGCATAGCATGCAGAGGTATAGCAACATGAGCAAAAATATCATCAATGCAGAGCTTATTTAGAAAGCATCATTCAAATTAGTAAATGGATTGCATTTGTTTGCATTGCATTTGGTTCCTAAATATCATTTAGCTGGGGACCCCCTAAAACTCCCTCAAGTACCCCTGGGGGTCCCCGGACCCCACTTTGGGAAACACTGTCTTAGGGGTTCAGTGCTTTGCTCAATGAACTGGGAACAAGATCACCCATTCACCTCCTGAGCCGCTGCCCCAGTTATAGTGGGTCGTTTGAGTCGGTATAGCATAAACAGACAGTATATGAGATCATTTAGAAAGATTTTTTTGCATTGTTGATACATCAACACATCCATAATAGTGTGGCTGTGTGTGGTACTGTAGGCCTGTCACTGAGATCTACTATACATAAATTGGACTGAGACATAATATGCACAACGGCAACCTACTTCAGATTGCCAGGGGTGATCACAAACAAAACAGACACTGTGACACGTTTGTTTCGTGCAGTGGCCACACAGATTACTGCCTGTCCACCTCCTGCCAGAATGTCTTCCTCTGCATCCAGTTTGCTGTGTATTTATGCTCTAATGTGCTTCCTTTAGCTGGAGCACTGGTGCGGTTTTAGGGATGGCTAACAGGATTGAGAGGTGAGCGCCACATAACTTCCTCACCCACGACTACCCGCTGAATATCCGTGGAAAAAGGGGCCATTTCTATGGAAATGTGATGTTTACACGCATGGGAGAAGTCTATTATCTTCTATTTTGAGAATTTAAGGAGGACAGTTGTTTGTGAGGTTTCTCCCTTGTATGATTGCTTTCTCTTAGTCTTTGCTTTTCAATTTTGTTTTGTGCTCAACCAGAGGAATAACAAATTGTGTAAATGTCCTTTTGCTTGATTACACCTAAGCTCTTGCAGCTCTCTGTGTCTGGGGAGACATCTCTGTATAGTCTCCCAGTGCACCTCTTTGGGCAGCTGATAGGGGCCTTTTTCACCTCTTATGCATTTAAATTGAGTTGGTGGGATTAAGTCCTCTCTCTCATATTCTAGATTTATCTGTCAGGTGTATGGTTTAAAACTGTAACACTCTTTAGAGTCATTTATAGCTTTATAGCATAGAATAGAGTTTCAGTGGACCCCCTTTGCATGAAATGTGTGGACTATGCCCAATTTTGAGGAAAACATTCCATTGGTTTGCCTTTAATTGAGCATAATATAGTGAAATAACAGTGCTCAGTAAATTGGAGCGTACCTTTAATGAGAAGAAAGGGCCTGCTTTGCACTGCAGAGTGTTGTTCAAGGTGCAATCATTCAGTTAAGCAGCACACGTACTAAATATGTTTGGGCCTGCCAAATATATATTTTCAATATGTTTTTGTGGATGCCCAGTCCCATGGACCTCTAGGGGTCCCCGGTATTAGACCATGAACATATGGAGCAGCATATCTTGCAGGAAGTCTCCCTTGCAGGAATAAAGTGTGAACGAGACCACTTAACTTTCAGCGAGATAACTGAGACTCTTGAGAGAGGACACCTGATAAAGTCTGTTATGAAGAGTCGATCCTTTGACATATCTAAAAAATGTCAGAGCATACCTATTTACACACATATCAACGTTGCAGGTGCTGAACCACTAAACTTTAGTGGTTCAGCACCTGCAACGTTGATGTGTGATATTAGTGACTAAAGCATAATATGGAAGGAGTAGAGGTAGAGCCTGCACAGTTTCAGGCGAAGGATTTACTTCATTGTACCATAAAGTAAATCCTTTGCCTGAAGCTATACCTCCTTCCATATCTCACAAATGTCCCAGAAGAACTGTACGTTTTTAATGGTGCAAAAGTGCTGCTTTTAAAATGATGTCACTCAAAAACCCAATAAAACAGAGATAAGCACATGTTGGATGTTAGTGATAAACGGAATATTGGAAAGATGGGCAGTGGAAGTGTGCATTATATTAGTAGCAATGCTAGTATAATATTTAACTTCAGGTTCTGATAACAGGCTAGAATAGATATTATCACCATCACCATAATTGCTGTCGTTCCTATTCAGCACCTTAAAGGGATATTTCTTTAAAGCTTATCTCCATAATATCAGTCCCAGCGTGGTTGTCAGAGAAAACAGTCTGCAAGTGTTTCCTTTTAATCCCAAACACATTGCGTCAAAAGTTTGTAGATGTGGACAATGTCAACTCAATCCGTTTTGTTTAAAGTACACTATAACTGACAATGTTTTATTTACTAGTGTATGCAACTTTAACAGCGCTGAGTCGGCAGCAGCAGGCTTGCGCCCTGTGAGATGCCCCCGAGCGAGGCTCTAGCCAAGCAAGTGCCACACTGCTCAAAATGTTGAGAAGCAACGTACAGAACAGTAGGCTGTCAGTGGTTTGCAGAAATGTACAACAAGATCATCCAAATACTCAATAAACTTCCTTTGCAGATTGAGTGGCTGTCGCTTTAAATACACGAGCATATAAATCTTTCATTGTTATAAACCTGCTTGTTTCACACACTCTCTGAACAGATGTTCTGAAGTTATGAGAACGGGGTTTGTACCCACCTCATAACTGCCACTTGGGCTGTGCATGTGGTCAGGACACACGTCGACTCTCACTAGGGCTGAGTGTGGCTGGTTCTGAACACGCTCTCATCCACGCCATCTGTTCCCTGTGACATGCCTGGCCTGGGCAAACACAGTTATGAGTAGGTAATGGTGCGGACAAAAACCTGTGACCTTGACGCTGCTTCCACTGTGCGATCAACAGCGAGGGGAGGTAGATTGATGAGAGTCAGTACCCCATTCGATTTGGGTTTGTGAGAGGAAGGCAGACTTCCAATGTTGCCTGGCAACATGTCTGTTTCTTTGTGGGACGCAGTGCTGGAGTCTGCCACTCTACATCTTGGATGAACTTTGAAGATGAAATCAATTCAAGTCACTGAGTACACATTCCAACTGTTTAACCTTTCTCTGTTTACCAAAACACATCAATTGCTTTCTGACACGTTCTGCCCTTGTATAACTACTAGTCTCCATACTAAATACTGTATGTTGTTTCACCTCAGCTTCAGTTGTACCCAAAAACAGTGTTTTATATCCTGTGACCATACTGTAAGTGAGGTGTCATCACTGCAGCTTTAATGTTTAGAGAGTTAAGTGTTGCCCCATTACCTCTCACTTGGAGGGGCGGGAGGTGTAGCTAACGGTCTGTGTCCATTTACAGCAGCTCCATTAGGCAGAGAGAAACTTGTCTCTAACAATTGACTAGTACAAACATGCACTTTGTCTTTTAACCCATTCTGACCTGAGATCAGATTCATACGAGGTTTCCACGGGACACACACTGGTCTGATTAACCCATTCTGACCTGAGATCAGATTCTAAAAATGTCAGTCGTTCTTCGAATTTTTCAAAAATAGCAGACCTACAAGCTCGTATCGCACCACTCGGTGGCGCGATAATGAGCTTGTAGATCTGCTATTTTTCAATAGCTAAAGCATAACATGATGCCAACACCAAAATGGGTGCCCGGTCAGAATGGGTTAAAAGTAAAGGGGCAAACTGAACAACCTGTTCTATACATTTGATCATGCACCACCGATTTCTGTATAGATGCATTTGTGCGTACGTACGGCCGTACGCATGCATGTGCGTGTGTGTCTCACATTCTACTAACTAGGCCAATCGGTGTCATTTATTTTTGCACCAGAACATTTTTGTGAAGTAACATTTGCTTTCATGAACTTGACAACAAGAACAAATAAAAGTCTTAATGTCCGCACACAATCACATCAGTGACAGTGACAGTCCCAGGTGTTTAAAGTAAATCTTTAGCTTGTTATAGAGTGCCAATGTTCACCAGCACCAAATTTAATTTAGTCTGCTTTTTGATTGGGACACCCCTACATGTGTATGGGTTGAGAGAGACTAATCTGTCTCTAAACCATGCTGAGTGACATACAGATACGCGCAAGCACACACACACACACACACACACACACACACACACACACACACACACACACACACACACACACACACACACACACACACACACACACACACACACACACACACACACTCTTTTCATGTACAATTGACATGCATAGCTTAGGTCACTTCCTCTCGTGAGTGACTCGCGAAAAAGCGTCTGGGCTGGCGAAAACCTGATTACTTACATTTCAAATCACAACCTTTGACTGGTGAAGTGGTGATGTAAACATAATTGACACATTAACAATCACACGCATTACAGACCAATTTGAATTACAGCAATCTGACAGAAAGCTGGAGAGCAGTATAGACGGTGAATTTGTATGAGAGAAAGGGTGGAAGACAGTAGGGACAATGTACAATTGGTAATCACTTGCTGCGCTGCTGTTTCATGGCTCTAGGTCAGGGGTATTCAATTAGATTAGGCCGGGGGCCACAACTGTAGAATGATTGTGTGTGGGGGGCCGCACAGTGTGCGCGCGAAGCGCGGAAATTTGTGGGTTCTCAAAATGCTTTTTGTGCTCAAACACGAAGATTTATGTATATTTCCGCACAGTAATGAGCAGGGTAATATGTCTATACAGGTATATGCCACCTTAGAATAGATGTAGGCCTAGACCTATTTGACAGTGCATAAACAGCATTGCTTTGACATTAACGACCATCAGCTGGACGGACACACACACACAAACATTACATAGAGCAGTGATTCCAAAGTGGGGTTCGGGGACCCCCAGGGTCCTTGAGGCAGTTCCAGGGGGTCCCCAGGGAAATGGTTTGGAATCAAATGGACCCTTATGGGTCTGTAACTCTGAGAGTGTACAAATGGAACCAAATGGACCCTAACAGGGTTTATTATTGTGAGAATGATGGCTTCCATTTTCGCAACTTTTCAGGACTAGAAAGCCTGCAGTTTCTATTAGCTTGGATTCTCCATTGATGTCACTGTGGGTTTCTGAACTGCCCACAGCCCTCCTATGTGACACAGACCGAGTAGAAAAAAACGTGTCATTTTATCATGATTATTAGTGAGGACCTATTATGAAGATAGGTTGAAAAGTGGTCCTTTAATGATTACCGTCATTATGGTAATCTCACAATTAATATCGCACAAACCATACCTGTAACTTTTATTAGCCCTATTATTATTCTCAAAAAAAAAAAAAAAAAAAAAAGTTTTTTTTTTTTTTTTTTTTTTTTCCAAAATTCTTCCAGGGGCCACAAGGAGGCGCTCCGCGGGCCACATGTGGCCCGCGGGCCGCCAATTGAATATCCCTGCTCTAGGTAGTCATTTCAGTGCATACAGTTTGTGTTTTATGGCATCATTATTATTAGGGCGTGCCTCCTGGTGCATATTTGCACTACTGTGTGCAGACTGTGCACCTTTCTAGCTAGAATCTATGACACATGGTTGATAAATTCTGACTATCACATACTGTAGGGGTAGGGGTAGTTACTAGTTTGGCTATTTAGCTGCAGGCACAATGAAATATACTATATATATATATATATATATATATATATATATATATATATATATATATATATATATATCTCACACACACACACACACTCACACTTGATTACAAGGACCATTGAGTTGCATCAGAACAATGTATGCCTTGAGCGAGAGAGAGGATGGAGGTCTACATTACATGACATCAAATCTACTCAGTATAATGAGTAGCAGTTTCAAACTCAGTCTCAGAAATTATGTTGCTATTTGATAACAAAATTGTTTAAAAAAAATGTGACCTTCCTTTGAAATACTGTAGGGCAGGCTCCCAACTTTGCTTTATAGTGACATTACAAAATTGCAATGATTCAAACCGAGTTATTTTGGTAATTCATGTATAGCTTGCTGGACAGGCCTAGACATACCCCAGTGGGTATATGTGGCCTTTATTTACTGTGTATTGAAAAGGTCTCATCTAACTAACAAATACCCTGTTTCACAAGCCTAAACATGGAAAATAATGGTTGTATTTAGCTGTAGGGTCTGCATAGTTAATTGAGACATGAGAAACATTGTGCAAAGAGAACACTGCATTTGATTTTTATTTCTCAAACTTGCCACACAATGGTGTATGCCTTGTGCCAAGTGGAACGACAGCTGTGTGCATTTGTTAGAGCGCATGTGTTATGTGGCAACAGGGATTTGTATTTCTGCTGACCACAACTGCAATAAGGCAGGCCAGAATGAATTCACAATGCCATCTAGGCCTAAATTCATGACAGGCCTTCAGTTTTACATATTTGACAGACAGGGGTTGTATAAAAAATGCATATAAAGTTGTTTTTGGTCAGTGAAGATAATATAATAAAAATCACACGTGTGTGACTGTGAAGTGACGGGAGCATGCAGCAGTATTTATATGTGCCAGATGTCTTACGTTGTCATTACCCTAAACAAACATTAAAGTCCATAGACTTGGCTGGCACGAATTACATAAAAATGTACCCTAAACAAAGACTTTTGCTCGGATGGGAATGTTATAGTTAGGCTCTCAGCAAACATTAAATGTCCATAGACTCGGCTGGCCTATGGTGTAATTTTGGAAAGCCATGCACTCGAAAATACTGTTCCTGAAGAAACAGTGTGGGCTCGAGTATTACCCCACATGATGTCACAGCCTAGTAGCCTAGGCCCTAGGGCTACTGGGCTACTGGGCTACACATGATTATTGCGGCCCACACACAATAATCTACAGGGTTTGATGAGGTCAGATCAACACATGGAATGTCAGAACAGGTCAGAGCTCCATATATGGAAAGCGGGTGGCAGCGGGGGCAGTATCTTGAGTGTACAGGGTTTGATGAGGGCCCAGGTAGGGCCGGGCCTTAATTTTCGGGCCTGTCGCCGGCTGCCGGGGGCAGCTGCACTAATAACTTTGTGGCGTTTAGAGATTGAATGGACAGGTATGAGGTCAGTGTTATCATCTTCATATATGGAGACGGACATATATGGGCGTGATGGACTGACGGCCATATATGGTGGTGTCACGAGGCATGATGTCACGAGGCATAATGGACTGACAACCATAATGGAGGCGCGTGATGTCACAAGGCGTAATGGACTGACAACCATATATGGAGGCGTGACTGAATGACGGACGGGACAGGTTTTGCAGGCTTTCATAGTAATCTGTGACCTATGGTCACAACTCTCAATAATAATTGAATGTCCTCAAAATATTCCATGCTCAAAATTTGAGGACGGAATTGTCCACACAGTGTGCGCTGTGATTGGCTGGAAGGTGTGCCATTCTGCGCTGTGATTGTATAACAGATGTGCCACAGGGGTCACCCGTTATATATAAGTGGCAGAAAGAGAGGTAGGAATTTGGGATGTTCAGTATTTTAACCGTGACGTGAGCGCCCCCTCCAGAGATACTTCCGGGTCCTACTTTTGTGTCGCTTTTGTGTCCCCATAGAGTTATACTGTGACGCTCCGTCGGACTAAATCTGAGACGAAAACAACTACGAAAGTCTCATTTTACCGCTTTCCTCGCAAAAACAAAGCTGCTGCTCTCCCAAATCTGGCTGTGACAGGCCATCTGCCCCACACTGGATACTATCAACATTTTATTTCATTGTGTCAACTAAATCCTCATTAATTGCAAACTAGATTCAACATACCCAAGCCTGCACACATTCTAAATATGCCCCCGAAATATTGTATTGAGCAAATGGACTGTTACCACCTTCAATAATAATGATAATAATAGTCTTTATTGTCTCCACATCATATATTTTCTTTGTCATGGACACTTGACACACATTAATAATTCTACTCGAGTTGGAAGCATTAAGACCCATTTTAACCCTCAATGGCTTCCTTTCTAAAAAACAACGTCATTGTAAAAAGATTCACGTGTTTAGACAGACATACATACATACATACATACTGTACATCAACAGCCAATTAGGGACCACTGAGGACATGCCTACATACCACATACGTAGCTGACCACAGTAGTAGTAGTAGTAGTAATAATAATAAAAATGGTCATCGTCGTCACCATCATCATCATCATCAGTAAAGGAAATTAATCATTCTGTTCACTAAATGCAGAAAGGTTCCTCTTATGGATGAATATGCTAGTGGCCTTGTCCCGAGTTACTGTATATTGAAGGCAATAAAGGCATGTACAATGGCTTGATAACACAATGGCATTGTGGTGCTATACGATAAGAGTAGGAAAACTGTCCTCCTTTGATGAGTGAGATAGATCCACGCAAGTTAAAGTGATTTTGTTCATTTTGCACCTCTGTAATGCAGTTTGGATGTAGTCATCATCCACAATTATCATTCGATCTACTCCTCTGGATGTCAGGCCAAAAATGGTTTAATTTCACTCCCTGAATCAATAGTGCCTGATACAAGCCCATCTCATTCTCATCTCATGGCAATGCACTGCATTTATAATGCTATTGACAATATTGACCCGTATTGACGAGTGGGCAGGCTAAGCACCCTGCAGGCAATGAGCAGAAATGAAGTGTAATTTCTTCACGGCTGTACACCTTTCAATTCAAAGAGCTCATTTCAGAAATAAAATGAGCACATGTATGCAAAACCTGAGTTTTGTTAGTGTGCAATCTATGGAATGTTTGTTTTCTTGTGGGCCTACTCACCATAGGCTAATATTACATTTGTTATTCTGTCTCTGATTTAAATATTAAATAAACTGAAAATGTATGTTAGAAAGTCCTACATTATCACTCTCACTTCCACTCGTGCTATCTCTCTCACTCTCTGTGTGTGTGTGTGTGTGTGTGTGTGTGTGTGTGTGTGTGTGTGTGTGTGTGTGTGTGTGTGTGTGTGTGTGTGTGTGTGTGTGTGTGTGTGTGTGTGAGAGAGAGAGAGAGAACCATAACATTGCCAGCAATGTCTAATGCAGAATGTAACACAGCTGATAGAGAAAGAGTAACTGCCTGTGTAACAGGGACATTTCCCCATTAAGAGCAACCTTGGTATTGAGAACAGAACTAATCCAATATTTATCTACTCCAATCTTTTCCTGTGAGGAAAGTGCACTCAGAAGTATAGTGGAGGTGGAGATCGAGACACATCTGTAAAAGCACCAGCATGCATGACAAACATTACCTGATTTTCAATTATGTGGAAAAACTAAAAGATAAAGTACAAATGTCAATTATATTAAATGGCCGCATGCCTCCCTCGCATAAGTGCATTGATTTTTAAATCTGGGTGCATCGAGGTCATCATTTTAATAACATTAGTCGTCATCATACGAGCACCATCATCATCAACTATTGTTGGAGAAACTTAAAGCAAAGCTTCATCCATCACATTGGGCAATGTGGTTACCGTTTTGAGATTTCTGCTGTCACCTGCAGTCACCACATCATTCAATGTGATGGATTTAAAAAAAAATGATGATGGCATTCTAATGCAGCCTGTAGCCTACTCTGGATGCTACAACAAAACTGTCAACAACACAATGAGTTTGATTCCAACAGATGTTGAAATGATAGGCTTTCAGGCAAATTATAGCCTATGTTCTTTCTATTAACTTGGGATACGAAAGAAAATAAATAGCCTCTCTACTCACGAAATCGATCATTATTATACGGTTATGCGGAATTAGTGTGGTACCTGAATGAGTGATATGTGATATATTGTTCTCCCGGGGCAGTGGAATAAAGAGGAGGGGCTGCGCTGCACTGTGCAGCTGCAGCTATCACCTCTGATTGAATCCTTGCACCTTCGGCTCGCAACTTGTCCCGCATCAGGATGGATGCGTTTCCTTGCAGTCGGACGCGGTAAACAAAATGAGAAGACGGCCAGGTCGGTGTGGCATAGCAGTAGTAACTGGAATATTTGATGAAAGTCGGCGGTAATTGTTACAATTAGCGACTGCAGACGGCGCAGAACAATCCCAACGTGTTCGACGGTCGCACTGCTCCACGGGCGCGCTCTTGGATAAGCTGAATGGACATGTGTAGCGAATGGTCTCGCTCGGCGCGTTGATGCAGTCCAGTTGTTTTCGTGTGCATTAACTTGTCTTGAAACCATAAAAGTCGCGTAGTCGCGCAATTTGAAGGGAGGTTGCTTTTTTGGGGAAAAGAGGAATTCATGTGCCGATAAGCTTTCGGGGCCAATATGCCAGTATGGGTCCCCTACGGTTCGTGTTTCTCTGTGGACTGCTGTATACCCAAACAAACGGTAAGTTTCCAAATGCACGTGATTAAAATTACTTATGGACAATATTGTTTCTCAAAATTCTCATTAAGGCAAATAACACTTAAACTCATTCTAAATCTAAAAAGCATATTTAAAGCAATTACTCGTGCCAGCTCAGCTCAGTGCGGCTGCATGCAGCGTGCCGCGTGCGTCAAGTGCGCCATAACGGTGGGTAGGCTATAACCACATATTTTTGTATGTGTTTTTCATGAATTATTGTGTTTTGTTTGTTGCAAAAGCGTGGCTAATTGTACACCGGACTATCCATGCATATAGCTGGTCAATTCGATTCGAAGTCACATTGAGATAGAGTAGACTGTGCTTTCTGGTTGTGCATTCATTCAATAGGTTCCTCCTAACTGACTGAAGCCTAACAAACCTATATTGACTACTGTACCACTGTAGGCTATAAGTTCCCCATCATTTCATCAGCTAGCCTATTGTTTTGCAGCACGTTTTCACTTGCCTAGCCTGTTGAACGATATTAATGGTTGACAACTTGACATAGTCACATTAACTTTTTTTCTATGTGTGTCTGTGTGTGTGTGTGTGTGTGTGTGTGTGTGTGTGTGCGTGTGTGCGTGTGTGTGTGTTCGTGCGTGCGTGTGTGTGTTGGGGGGTGGGGGGTGTCACTATATGTCTGGACGTCTGCTAGTCGGTTATAATTGTTGTCTCTGACTGTAGCTACTAGCTCATGAAGTTGCTGACAGAGGCAGATGGTAGACCTTATGTCCTATATCTAAAAGCTCTAATGATCCATGGACAATATGCTTATGTATCCAGTGAAACTTGACAGCGGTAGAAAGCACTGTCAGCAGGTTACACATATACAGTACAGTATCCACCCTTACAGTATTATGTGTAAATGCACCTACTATACATTCTAGCTGCATTGTGAAGACATCCCCTGTTTTATTGTCTTGCTAAGGCAATGTTGTCTATGTCTAAACAAAGTGAAGAACATGTCCTCTGAGAGTCAGTAGATGGATACAGTGCAGTGGGCTCTGGTCGATGGGCCTGCAAATGTAACTCCACACAGCATCTACAAGTATGAGGAGGAGAGTATTTAGCGTCTTGCTATAGTGCTCTAAATCACACTCCTTTCCAAGCCAAGGTTTTCATTTGTATGCACGACTACACTATCATAGCTGAAGGAACAGTTACAATGCAAAATCAAACTGACACCGCCAAAATGACACCTGCAGCACTCACTTGCCCGGGTAACGCAGAATACGTCCTCGTCTGGACATAGCAATAGTCTTCTGGTGATTTTCTTTACCCCCCCCCCCCCCACATCATCTTAAGTCATCAACTGTGATTGCTGTGACTCCACCCTTTCTTTGTCCCTGGACTTTTCTCCACTGATATAAAGCAAATACAGTGGGCTCAGTGCTATTGAGATGAAAAAGATCGATTACTAGTGTCGGTCAAATCCTTACTTTATTGCCCCTGTAGCTGCAAGGACATGGTAGACTTTTCTGTGTTGACATTAGCTTAGACGAGCATGCAGCTTGTATGTCAAAAGGAACGAGTGCTGACAAATAAATAGAGGGTCCACCGGCCCACGAATAATAGTGTTGTCTTCCTCAAGGTAAGCTTGAGGTACACACTAGTGATCGACCGATATGGTTTTTGGCCGATATTTCCGATCACCGATTAGTGGAGAATCAAAAAGCCCGATAGCCGATATTATGACCGATATTAATTTAAGTTAAAAAAATTTTTTTTACAGTAACTAAATTCTAACACAAAAATTCCTTTAAATGCATTGGAGAACATTTATTGCTTATAAAAAGTTAGTGCAAGAAGCACCAACATCGTTTTCAGTAACAACCCCCCCCCCCCATCAAATGCAGCTTTAATTTAGTGCAAACATGTACTGTAGCAGAATATGGAACATAGTGCTGTATGAAGTGCAGGCACAGGCTTAAAACATTTATCTAAAAAGAAATCAGGGAAAAATAATCAGTTTATTTATCCAAATTGGTGATCTACAAGCCCACAGCACATTGCAGCATGACATGTTGAGAGCTTGTAGATCTGCTGCCCAAACTCCCCAAAGCCATGTGACCTTGTTGTTTTTACTCCACCACTGAAATTTGCCACTTTCAAGATCATAATTTTATAGCAATACAAGACAATAGCCTTGTATGTCTCAAAACACTGGCCTACCGTTACATTATTGTCAACTAAATACAAATATTGACAATGCTACTGATTGGTTCATTCTTCATTGGCTTGCAGTTAGTTATTGCACATAGCCAAAATGCAATAATAATAATAATAGGCTGGTCAGGATGGGGGGGAAAAGTTGTCCTTTTAGAAAACATTCAGTTGGCTCGCATGCATGCACGCACACACACG
The DNA here is from genome assembly GCF_963924005.1 of Protomyctophum bolini. Classification (NCBI taxonomy): domain Eukaryota; kingdom Metazoa; phylum Chordata; class Actinopteri; order Myctophiformes; family Myctophidae; genus Protomyctophum; species Protomyctophum bolini. The sequence continues at coordinate 36,524,621 of NC_137874.1, read as the reverse complement.
CACACACACACACACACACACACACGCACACACACACACACACACACACACGCGCAGCATGTGGGCACGCGCGCGCGCGCACGCGCGCACACACACGCAGCATGTGGGCACGCTCGCGCGCGCACACACACACACACACACACACACAATCAAAGAACCGTTTACATCTGCTGTAAGTTTGCAGCGTTAGCATAGGAGCTAGCTTTGGCTAATGTAGGTCTACCACTGTTACACCTTCTGTCCCTCTCAGTGTGGATTTTATTTTTGTTAATGCAAGATGAAAACAGCAATGTTTATGGTTACAAGGTTAGTATTACTCCTTCTAGCCCTGGTCCTCTCTCTTTTTACTCCGTGTGTGTGGAACTGGGAGGGAGGGGGGAGCAGGCAGAGCGTGCTGTGCTCTGTGTGTGTCTACTCGTGTTAGACACGCAGCTAAGCTATATACATCTCCTTACAACCGTACTCTACCGGATTTTCAATGAGAGTGGAGTGGTTGTTGTACTTTTTTGCGCATTTATGACAAAATATAATAATCGGCCGTTTTTTTTCGATTATTAACTTTTACCACCGATACCGATATTAATAAAAAACATGAATATCGAAGCCGATAATCGGCCGTGGCCGATTATCGGTCGATCACTAGTACACACAGCATAATTATTTTATTCCCAGAATATTTTCATGCTTTATGTTTGAATTCAAATTTACTCGGGATAATAATGTTCTTCATGATTATTCCCTCCCTTTTTCTTCTTCTTTTTCTTTCTTTAACAATATGTCATTTGGTAATGGGATCTATTTAAATAAATTTGAAGCATACAGTAGGTTCTCTCACTATAGTATGTTATGTGCCCATAGGCAGGCAGTACCAGCTCCACTCATTATAATGATGGACACCTGCTTAATGGAGGCATTCCAGAAGTTGTGGAAATTCAAAATATTGGACACCCGCCTGACTGGAAGGATTTAAGTTATTGTTTGAGGAGGACTGTCAGTCTAGAAACCAATCTCATGCATATTAATAGGAAATGTGACAGTTATATATGGATAGACTTAATAGCTTTAAATCTAAGCACAGTAACGTTAATGTTCCATTATGCACACTGTATATAGTATATTATATTTCTTTAGTCATTCTTAATTGGCCAACAAAGAGCCAATTATTAATGATGGAATGATGAACTTGGCCTGAAAGCTGCCAGTTAAATTGCTCAAGTATGGAACTGGGATGATATAAGCCTAAATTGATGTGACAGTCAGAGCGTAGGAGGTACTGTTTTCATGTAGTTTCATTTTCACTGTACTTGACTGCTGCTCAATTTCTGTCAAGTGTACTGTACATTTTTACTCCCAGGCACATACCTCTCTGGGTGGGTATAGTGTATTGCTGTACGTTGGAGAGAAGTTATAGCTAATTGCAATGAATATTGGCAATCTAGAGAGAAGTTTTATTTTATTGTCAACTCACTTAGCTAAAAATGAGTTTACAGTTTAAAAATTAGCATTTTGTTGTTGTGAGTTTGTTTTCAAAGAAGCTTATGTTCTGGACGGACATCAATGTCTGTTTTTTATGGATGGCAATCTTCTTGGCAAACCTATGAGCTTTTCACACATTTATCTTGGTTGCTTTTATCGTTTTTTAGCTGATAAGTCTCCTCCGATATTGTTCAGATGTTTAGTTATTTCCTTAGAGGTCATGTGGCACACCTCTTTTTGGAACAATACAGTACAAATAGTTATTGGTCGATTATGTCATTGATTTTGTGCTGTTTAGAAGAAAAAACGTTTCACTGTGGTTTGGGGTGATGATAGGCCCAGGGAGTTATCTATGTATTTATTCCTAATTTCCTATGATAAAGGTCTGAATAAGAAAGTCCCGTTCAAGTGCAACACGTCAGTTTTCTTTCATATCTGCAGGTGAGCAGTTCCAAGATGTAGTTATTGCAAACGTCTCAGATTCAGAAACTCATTCTCCAGTGTCTAGCATTCAGAGTTCTACGCATGTGCACAAATACTAATTGGACTGCTTGGATTGTCGGGGGCATAAAACTGTATAAATATCACATTTTCAATATAATAGTGTCCCGCTCTGTGGGTCTAGAAATGGAAGCGCTGGGCTGTTATGCATACCTGATTTCAGGATAAAAACCTTGCCAACTTTCAGGCCATATGTTTCCAAACAGTTTGTTTCAGAATCAAGTCTCTGTACCAGCCAATGGTGTCTTGTGTGAGAAAGGTTGGAGAATCAAGGAATATAGTGTTCATTTAACTCTGATACATTTGTACACTCTCAGTTACAAATGGATAAATGAACACTGAATATTTTACTGTTGAATGTTGTGAAAAATTGCCATTTCAGTTAATGAAATTGACCATAATCGTTTTCATCCTCAAGGCAAAAAAAGGTTGTTGATGACTGTTTGATCACAAGTTTAGTTTCATTTAATTAAATTAACTCTAGGCAGGAATGGAAATCGACTATGAGGAAGTGGATGCTCACGTCCTCATATAAATATGTCCATAGGGGTTGACATTTTGTTTTAATGACCTCATTTTGTCTTTATTTACATCATTTTTACACTTCTTCTTCATATATATTCGTGGTTGCATTCATCACCAGCGAGAAAAAAAGCAAATACAGGGCAGTAACATACTCAAACACTTTTCATGTGGTATTGCAGAAATAATTAATGGGCCATAGTAATCAATATTACAGCCCATGATGTGTTTATGTAATTCCCTTGCACAGAAATACGTAAGAGTGTTGTTATATTCCATTTGTCAGCCTGGGAGTAATGCAATGAATGAATTATAAGATGCTGATGGATAAGGTTCTAGATTAGAGGTTGGAGGTTGGAGGCAGTGGAGGGTGGAAGTGGGTAATGGCATCAAGCATGTGTTTCCCAATGTGAGCTGCTGTGGGTCTTACTGTCTTGAGGACACCGGTGCTCACGGCAAAATACATGTATACATTTAGAGAGAGAGAGAGAGAGAGAGAGAGATCTCAGAGGAAGTGGAGACAAATACACATTAAAAATGTACTGAAAATGCAGTATAGCATTAACCCACTGAGACATTATATTTGATATCAACTCAACTAATAAAAATGAGAAAAAACGAATGGGTCTATTAATATAAAAACCTGTGTATCATGATGACATTTGTCATATACACAGAACAGTCATGTTGGGCTCTCATCTTAGTGATATGTGTGATAATCTGTTTTTCATAACTGATGTCATAGGGCTTTTACTGTGTACATACATTACTGTACAGTGGACTGTAATACAGTATATTGTGTATGTACTGTACAGTAGGATATATACAGCTACAATACTGTTGCAATCAGAGATGAGATTCATTTCTAGATCTGCTGTTGATCAATAATTCCATGCAGCTTTAGAGTTGTTTTCGTAGTTGATATCTTTGTGGGATTATCATTTCGGAGGACATTATGGGTGTCTGGATCTGCAGGTCTCTCTGAAACCATATCCGTTCTTCCATCACAGGATCTCGTGTTCGCCAGGAGGACTCCCCTCCCCGCATCGTGGAACACCCCTCTGACCTCATCGTGTCCAAAGGGGAGCCGGCCACCCTCAACTGTAAGGCGGAGGGCCGTCCTCCCCCCACGGTGGAGTGGTACAAAGACGGGGAGCGCGTGGAGACGGACCGGGACAACCCGCGCTCTCACCGCATGTTGCTGCCCAGCGGCTCCCTCTTCTTCCTGCGCATCGTCCACGGACGACGCAGCAAACCCGACGACGGCAGCTACGTGTGTGTGGCCCGCAACTACCTGGGGGAGGCCGTAAGCCGGAATGCCTCCCTAGAAGTAGCATGTAAGTCAAAGTCTTGTTTCTCTTCAGTTTGTCAGCTAGTTTCTGTGTTTTCCTGATCCATTTTGGGACCGTTTAGTTGCTGCCAATTCCGCCTGTGACTTGCAGTCCAGGTTGCTGCTGCTTACCCCGACTGTTAGATAACCACCCACCTCCTCTGATATACATGGAGTCACCAGTTGCTTCTTTTTCATCTGACAGCGAGGAGTTTCAGCATAACGTGCACAGCGTGCCCGGCTAAGCCGGAGGGACCACAGCTGGGAGTGGGAATCCAACCATGGCCGCTGCTGTGGAGGGCATGTGTCATTTTGCCGATTCGATTTTTTTAGCTGAATTATGTTTTTAATGGATTTTGCTGTGTGTGTGTGTGTGTGTGCGCTCGCGTGTGTGTGTGTGTGCGCGCGCGCATGTGTGCGTGTGTGTGTGTGCCTAAGGCCTGTGGTAACCCAATGCTGTCACTTTGTAGTGACCAGGATTATGATCTCGAGGTGGATATTACTCCAACTGGGGTTTTAAAAATCTTATTGGCGAATGATTGTAAAAAGGAATTAACCATTAAACCAGATTTTTTGTTTTTGATATCCATCAGCCTTTTGAATAATGGTCTCTGGAGAGAACAGTGTTGGGGCTAAATGAGGTGTAGTATTGTGTAGGCCCCTTGAGGTGCGTGTTTGTGAAAGGGGGAAGGTATCACTGTGTTTTATGATGAGTGTGTGTGTGTGTGTGTGTGTGTGTGTGGGTGGGGGGGGGTGGGGGGGGGGGGGTGCGGTGGGGGTGGGTCACACTTAGAGCACCGCCCATATATGTAAGAAGTGAGACCACCATCCATCATCATCAGAGAAACATGACATTACCTATTTCACGGAAACATGTTTGTTTGCGTGTGTGTGCGTGTGCGCATGCTCGTATCTATCTGGAGAGAGATTGAGAGAGAGGACTAGACTAGAGTGAGAGTGAAAGAAGGATCATTTATTTGTGTTATTTGTGTTCATGCATACAGTTTGGGTGTATACCATCCACGAGAAGACCTGTTTAGGTGACCTGTTGGAGTTATGGGCCAGCGGTGCTCCAGGGACTGTGAGAAAGAGTGCAGGATTTTAACCTAGCTGACTCTCTCCCATCTCTGTTTAGATTTGGAGAGCTACAGTCCGCTCCCAGCCAGCTTTCTCCCCCACACAGGGAGAGAGAGGCTCTGGGCTATTCACGTTTTCATTATGTGCTAAACTGAGCTGAATTCTTGCCATGAATAAGATGCACGCACACGTCACACACACACACACACACACACACACACACACACACACACACACACACACACACACACACACACACACACACACACACACATTGGAAGTAGTCAGACACACACACACACACACACACACACACACAGTCACGCACACACGTCTCACACACACACACACACACACACACACACACACACACACACACACACACACACACACACACACACAGACACACACACATCCATTTGCACACATTGGACACAAGTAGAACAGACGGTCTGACTACTTCCTTCCAATGTTCTGGTCTGACTCAGACCAGAACATTGATTTGATTGATTGAATAGAGGTTTTCTTTTCTTTTTTCTTTTTTGCTATTTTTGGGGCTTTGTCTTTTTGAGTGGTGCACTGCAACCTCTCCCTTACGGAGCTATGTGTGTGGGTGGCTTGCTGGGTGGCACGAAAACAGCATGGTTGTTTTTCTCCACCTGTGCGCAACCTAACAAACACACACATATTAACTGTATATATGATGATTTCGGGTGTGCCAGTACAGTGACAGTACAGTACAGTAGAGGGTACAGTAGAGGGACCCCCACACGGTAACTATGTCATTTCTCAACTGTTTCGGACGCGGGGCGGCACGCTGGAACCGGCCCGGCCCCCTGGGCACGTTCCTGTGGGTCTGGGTCTGGGGACCCCCACACGTTGCACCACTCACTTCACACGGGTGTGATTTGTTGATAGAATAAGAGGGGAGAGAGACATACATTCGTCATGAACAGGACTGGAACCAGTCAGGCTGCATTAGGACCCTACTGTAGGTGCCCGGAACGCTAGCGTTAGGGCATGAATAGAGTATTAAAGTCATGTACAGTAGAATAGATCAGTGTTTTTCCTACACAGGAAAATCCTCAGTGTTAATTTATCCAATTGTAACTCAAACCAAATGGACCTGAACGGGTGAATGTTTTTTTAAATGAGAGCCTTGAGGGAAAAGGTGACCTAATGACTTGTGTGTGGCGAGAGTTGAGTAAGGGACGTTTCCTTTCCCCCTGTGATTCTTTGCTCAACCTGTCCGTGAACTCATGCCATAGAGAGTTATAGCTGTATATGTGCCTGGTGTGACCAGCACTGACCCCTCACACACTCTGGATGTGTGTTTGGCTTGAGCTGGGCCTGATAGACACAGAAAATGAAAGGGAAAACATGCCTCCTACCTTCTCTGTAACCTATGGATCGATGGATAAAAGCCATTCTTATTTTTGTGTGGGGTTTATTCCCACCTGCATTCTCTTTGTTGAATAACATTTCATTAGCACCAACTCTCTGTTTCTTTGCACCCACTGTTTCATGTTTCTGTTTTCTTTTTTAAAATATATATATCATTTTTATCCCACGATTTTGTAACCCATTTACACCTGACAGATGGGAGTTTCACTGGTTGGACATAGCGAGTGGAAGGAACACGTTATTCCAACCAGTTCCTTTCCCCTCCATCAGGCGCCCCATGCTGGCCAGGGGAAGGCAGTTTAGAGACCAGGATTACTGCATGTTTTTGTGAGGGTACCTACCCTAGGGGACACGGGGAGAACATGCTGTTTCTGGTTTTTAACCAATGTCCTGGAAAAGGTTTAGGGATTTCAATTTACAATTACAATTTAGGCATTTAGCAGACACTCTTAATCCAGATTGATTTACAGTAAGCAAGAACAAAACATTGGAATACATCAAATACATAAAAATAGTCATCAAGAAAGAATCATAGTGGATAGCTAAGAACCTATAGTGGAATATCTATATAATGCAACGTATGCGACTATGCGTAAATTGCGGAAAAATAAACATGAGGAGCAACACCCAACACAACACCAACGTTCTCACTTGGATCGGTATGAGTATTCCTCATGTTAATAGACGTGTTTCAACGTAATGCGTCACATACAAAAGCACATGACAATTGTCTCTTGTCTGCTTGTCACTGCCTGTCATTTTGCCCACGCTGAACACTCGCCTCTCATTGAAAACTAATTAGTCACTTCCCATGTGAAAAGCCCATTATGGTTAACCACTTTCACTTTCATGTCCCTGATGTCATTATAGCCAAAAATGTAGATCTGTTCTCCAAATGTTTTCAGACAAATTCAAAATGTTCGAAAATAGCAGTACCACACATCGCATAGCAATTTGTTATGAGCTTGTAAATCTTCTTTCAGTAATCGTCGTATGGCAGAGGAAAAAAGGGCATAAGTGGTTATTGTGCATAAAGAATGCACAAATCAGATGTGTTTGCATGCAGTTTGCTTGCAATGTGTTTGTGTGCATTAGTATGAGTTAGGAGAGTTTTGCTTTAGCTTGCTTTTCCAAAATGGAAATAGCTCATTGTTGTTTTGCTTGCCTTGTTAAATTTGCAGTTTCACTGCACTGCATTGGTGATGTGATGTCCGTGGGCTTCTTTGTCTCGGGCTTGGCTTAACCACTTTAAATCTGGCATTCCTATTGCACGCACGCACGCACGCACAATTTATTCTTTTCACATTTCTTTGAAAATAGCAGAACTACAATCTCAGTCACAATGTGACAATTTTGAGCTTGTACTGTACAGTATATATTGCCATTTCTGAACATCCAAATTATAAAATAGGGCTTACGTGATTAACTGGGGAACTGAACTGGGGAACCTACCCTGAGGCCTTCTTGCTTCTGTAATTCAGACTACCAGGGCTACAGGCTGCATAATCACATGACTCCATCAGGACCCACACAGGTCCCTCCAGAATCTTTTCAGCACAATTCTTTGTCCTAGCTATAGTCCAATCTTCACCGTATATATCCCACAATTTTCTAATTAGGTATAGCTTGTAGATATAGGTGTAGAATACCCATCAGGCGAGTAATACTTAGCTAGTACAGTATCTGCAAGCAAGGGGAAAATGTATTTGACTTTTAGAGGTCTATGTTTAATGGTAATTGAAGGAACATTATCAAAGTGACCTAGAATACCAGACCTATGGTTGAATGGTAGCACATTTCAAAAATGTGTAAAATGACGTATAATTTAAGTCGGGTAGATATGATGTATACATCCCATCACTATTGTGCTTAGTCTATTTTACATGGAAAAAAGAAGAAAACAAACAGTTAAAAATGTCTTAACACTAACAGTGAGATAACTCCATAACTAGCAGATAAATCGCTGTCATTGTATGTGCATTAACATTATCCTCAAAACCTACCACATATTTAAATGTAGCTATTTTAACAGCAGCATGTTTTTTCTTGTGGCTGCCATTCATTCCAGTACGGTTTGCCTTACGCCTTACGGTAAACTTTCCTCACGGTTCACAACTACATTGCATCACTGTCAAACTGTTTCCCCCCTGCTTCCAGCAAGTATATATTTGCAGATTCTTGCAGCTGCAGATGTTATCCAGCATTGTATGTTGACAGAAGCAGCGACATGCCAGGTTACCAGTAATCCAGGATGATTTGGTGTCAGCTTCTACTTGCTTGCATTATAGGTGGAAATGACTAAACCCACCTCATATCAGTGCAGCTAGTGCAGTGTGTCATTTTGAGCCATGTCGAAAATTCTATTTCCTGAAATAATTGTCTTTCCTGACACATAATGACACAGAGGTGATAGGCTAATTTACAGAAGAACAATCATTATTAGATTGGTCTGCAGTATGCTTGGCTGTAAAATTAGGGCGTGTTCTATCTTTTATTTGACATCACTGTTGCAGCATCAAGCATGTTCCTAATGTTTGATGGTCTATTATTGTTTAAAAATATTAGTAGGAAGCTGCTTTCAAATGTCTCCAGTAACACCCAGTTTGGCAGCCAGTCAAGTTGTCACATCGCCAGTCTGTTTAGTTAAACACATGCAGCTGAGTGCTATTTCAGACGACTCCCCACAAACAACAGTGTGACCTCCAGGCCACCAGCGGCCTGTACTAATCATCAGAGTGACTGGCTGCTGATGGAATTGGGACAGCTCCTGAGTAGTTATAATAAGGGACGCAAGCACTGCAGTGATGATGTGCTGAGAGGAGCCATGGAGGGAGCGAAGTGGGAATGCAAAGGCTGTTCATTAAAATAAATCACAAAGTTTAAAAAGCCGAGTGTTATTCTGTCAGACTACCCCGAGGGCACCAGAAGTGTAGCCAGACAGACAGACAGACAATAATCAATCAATAGTGATTTGTCATTGTGTCAGTCAAAGCCCACCAGAAAGCCAGATGTACAGACCGAGTTACAAAGTCAAATGCTGTATTTTCAATATGCTGTTGAACGTGTCCACACATCCCAAGGATCTTTATCATAAGTTGGGGTAAATTCTAAATTAATTTGCTTTAAAAGCTTTTATTTGTATTTTTTAATTGTACTAGAAACCTAAATAAAATAGACCTTATTGATCCCACAGGGGAATTCAGTTTTCAGCTTCACCCAGCTGATTGCTGCTCAATCGGTCAGGCTGTGTACAGGGGGTGAGCAGTTAGGGGTTGAGTGTCTTGCTCAGGGGAAACATAAGGGAATCAAACAAGGGACATAAATGTTTCCCAAGCGGCCTCTCTGCCCATTCTGCTATGGCAGCCCAAGTGGTCATCGAGAAAAGACATTAGCACCTGCACTAAGGTTGATTGGATGCAGATACTGTGTGATATTTTATATGAAGGTTGAACTTGTGGTCAACTATTAGTCAGCACTCTGGCAGTGTGTACTATTGTGGAAAATGGTAACATGCATTGCAGTTCAGTGGCAATGCTAGTGGAATACACATTCTAGTGTTATCACCTGTACACTTCAATCTCTCCCATTGCTAACTCAAATGTAGGGGCTGTCAGGCTTGAGGTGGACAAATAATGTTAGGCGCGCTAGACTAAACCATCTGCAGTGACTCCAGCAGTCAAACACGTATCACTTGGTTACGTTCCTCTTATCAGACCACTATGGAATAATGAGTTAATTGAACCCAGCTTGCCTGTGACTGCTCTGTCTCGTTGCAGACAGACATGCACATATACAGACGTGCCATTTCAGAACTCGTCCTGCCATCGGCAAACTACGCCTTGCACAAGCAAATGCCCAATTGCCTTCATAGTAGAATGTTCCTCTTGTCAAACCCAACCACAGTTACTGAACTGCAGTTGCTCTCTGACCCGCTTTCATTCAATACAAAGGCTATTCTAGGTCATTTTGTTGGCAGGGTTCCACATTTTCCCCTCGTAATATGGTTTGGTTTTAGGACATGCCTACCACGCCAAAAACGATGAACTTGCTACTGTCCAGTGACATAGTGTAACTGGTTAATTATTTAGACACTTTCGTCAAGTTACACCATTTATATTTCATAAAATTTGCCGGTGTGATTCTGCTCCTTTGATGTTACAGATTTATCTTTGCGAGCATGACACGGAATCTGAGATTAGTCTGATTACAAACCCTGTATGTATGTATATTATAAACACGCACACTCATACAGTGTCTTCTATGGCCTACAGGGAGTGTGCATGCAAAGTTCAGTCAGGACAACACAAGTGTGGATGTAATATATATTTATTGAATATAAGATGAGCAATATATTTATTATGGTTTGGCGATGTATTGGATCTGCTTTTTAGGTACTCAGATCAAGCGCATTAGTCCCGGCCATAGGGAGCAGCAGGTTGTATATAGCAGCGCGCAGGTATACGGTAGCAGCAGCAAGCAAGCAGGAGGAGAAATGCAAACCTCCGGTTAAAGTAGCCGGTATGAAGATGGAGGGAGTGTGTGATTGGCTGAGTGAATCATGTGGATGAGAGCATGATGCTGAGGCGGCCCAATTAACGGCCAGCAGCGACTGCACTGAGGTTCCCTGACTGAACTTGCTCTGCGCATGTCTACGACAGGCACAAATGCTCATTTGAATGCTGATCACTCCAGCGGTGACTGAGATGAACTGTACACACACAGACAGAGGTGAAAATGTAGTCTAGTCGTGTCAGCTTGGCAAAGTCAATAATTCAATTAGTCATGATATAATGGTGTGTGTGTGTGTGTGTGTGTGTGTGTGTGTGTGTGTGTGTGTGTGTGTGTGTGTGTGTGTGTGTGTGTGTGTGTGTGTGTGTGTGTGTGTGTGTGTGTGTGTGTGTGTGTGTGTGTGTGTGTGTGTGTGTGTGTGTGTGTGTGTGTGTGTGTGTGTGTGTGTGTGTGTGTGCGCGCGCGCGCGCGCATCTTGCTGATGGTAAAAGAGCTATCTTTCCATCATAGACACAAGGGGCAGGATGTAAAAAGCCTCTAATATACCTGTGCTGCCAGCTTTTAATATAGTAAAAGCTTTAAGGATTAAAAGGGTAATGAATGAGAAATGATGTAAGCCTCTGACAAGCTCATCCTTTTTTCTCAAAAGGGAAACAACCACAAAGGACTTAAGATATATTCTTTTCTAGTTAGTGTTTACAGCAGCTATATGAAGTTACAATTGTGCCATTGTGTGTGATTGATGAGTGTGGATGTGTCCCTCTTAACCCATTCTGACCTGAGATCAGATTCATACGAGGTTTCCACTGGACACACGCTGGTCTGATTAACCCATTCTGACCTGAGATCAGATTCTAAAAAATGTCAGTCGTTCTTCGATTTTTCAAAAATGGCAGACCTACAAGCTCGTAGCGCGCCACTCGGTGGCGCGATATGAGCTTGTAGATCTGCTATTTTTCAATAGCTAAAGCATAACATGATGCTGACACCAAAATGGGTGCCTGGTCAGAATGGGTTAAAGTGGTAGATCTGCACTCTGTTCCTGAAGAAACAGTGTGGGATCGCTAAGGATGTTGATAGTATTGATAGTTTAGTGTTAAAGTATTAGTAGTGTTAAAGGTATTTAAAGGTTTTAAAGGTAACCCTTCGTGTGTCGAATGTGAAGTCGGTTCGGTGGGTCAAACGGTTCTCGAGTTACGTGCATTACAACCGTACACACACACACGCACGCACGCAGACAGACGGAGAAGTGGCGCATTTACAGTAGGATTTCAAAAGATAGTTTTTTTAATCCCCCTACAAAAATAATAATAAATAAAATAAAAACAATACAAATAAAAACCTTTTTAAGAATAAGAAGTAGTGAAGGCTATTTTCACTATTTGGGTCCCAGCCGGGGAGACATCGAATTTCTCTTTTGGGTCTTGACCTAAAACGTTTGGGAACCACTGCTGTAGCAAATATGGTGGTGGCCCGGGCATGTCACTAGAACTAATTTATGCCTCATTGTTTTTTTGGCTGAAGATAGGGAGACAAGGGGCTAGCATCTGGTGCTAAGTGGACCATGCTAACTCCTTGGAGGTCCTTGCATTATGTTGTTCAGTAAGTTAGCTAAGGGCTAGCATCTGGTGTTAACTGGACCATGCAAACACCTTTAAGAGCTCTGGTGCACTTTTCATACCGTTGGTTGGCATAAGTCTATGTACTGTATGATCTGAACAACCTTATAACTTGCAATATTACCGTATAAGCTGTCTTTCTTATGTCATAGCGATATTACTCCATGCATGTTTCGAAAACCTGTAAACGTGTGATGTGACAATAAAGGCGAGGTTGAAATGTTATGCAATTCTAAATTACATAACAGATTTTAAAAACACTTTAAATGGAAACTTAATTCGGAACCCCAAACTAATTTGAGTTTAGAATGTCTTCAGAGGACATGTGCCAGCCATTGCAGAATAAAAATGTATTTATTATACTCATAATGTAGTTCCTTCATATTTTCCTTGAATCACATGCACTCAGATGTGCATTAGTCTGTTTTGTCAACTGTCTACGCTCTATCATCAAACACATTTTGTGAAAGTCTAAATAATAAATATTAATGAAATGGTGGTAAATATGAGCTTCTGCGGGAGCTGAGTTCATACAGACTGTGTTTACCAAAAGGCTCAGTGGTGCCCCAGTGCCAAAGCCATCTATCAGTGGAACAGTGTGTGTTCACAGGAGCCTCTGCTGTGGAACTCGCATCCTGCCAGTTTCCCTGTCTTGTGTAGTATCCTGCTAAACCTGATAATACAGTAAAAGAAAACCTTGAAACAGCCATGTTTATCAGATGATAATATGGATGAATGTGTATCGCATGTGTGTGCATATTAGTTCAGAAGGTTTAAAAAATATAAAAATTGTAAGAAGTAGTGAAAATGCCAGATCTACAAGCATGGCAGAGGAACTTCGCACCGTTCGGCACGGCGACTCGCTCACTGTATCTCGCTTGAGCCGGCGCGCTTCCCGACGCGATTAAAACAAGTCATCCCTAACGTCTCACAATAGCGGCCGGGTAATGTCCGATCTGGCTCAAACCGCTGAATGGATGCAGCGATTGTCCTTCAGCGTGTGGACGTGTTGATGACACTTCTATTGTCGACGGGTGGAGCCTCTACCCCTCCTGAGGTGTTTGGAGAGAGAGAGAGAGAACTGATCTAATCATTCTGCTTTTTATTAAAGTTGGAAATATTCACATATCGAACATAAATGTCTCTTTACTACTGCAGTAGCCTAATTGTAGACAACAAGCTACACCTGACGCTTCCCTCCCTCTGAAGCGTGCACTTGTCAGAGACCAATGTTCTATGAGTTGAGTTGAGACTGTTACCTTTCAAGCTCAGAGGATGGCTTGTTTTAATTAAAAGTATGTTGTAGGCTTACTACTACTGTATGTTAGGAAAGATGTTTCGTTAGTGTTTTGCATGGGTGCAATTCAATGTCATTCTGTCATGTTCTGTGCAAGAAAAAAGAAATGCATTTGATCCTCGCATATCTCCCTCAGGCTGTGCCCGTGTTATATTTAAGTGGGAGTAGCTAATGTGTGCGACTGTGCGTCGCTAATACTCAGACCCCCGCCCCTCACCTTATCAAACAGTATTTACCTGAACGCATCTGAAACGGACATTCTCCTGTTGCATGCTACATGTGTGAAAGGCCAACAACGGACAATGTCCGACCTGATTTCCCAGACATTTTCCAATGTTCATATGAGAGAGAGGTAGGGAGGAAAATATTTGAATAGAACATTTCAACAACAAGGTCATTCGATGTGCTTTACATAAAGCAAACAAAGAAAACACATTATAAAACAATTTTAATTCAATAAAAAGGAAGTGGAAATAATATGTTAAACTACTATCGCCTTAAAACACCTATTGAGGACACAGAGCAAAAACACAAGAGAGGGGGAGAGAGAGCTCGTATATTTTGTGCTTCTGACTGTGACAAAGCTAAATGAGGTGTCTCAGCAGGATGATAATGGTTCATAATGGCTGCTGCACTGTTTTGATTGAAGTGCAGTCTGGAAAACTCTGCTTGATGTGTAAAAATGTTCAAGGGTTCGTGACGGATGGCAGACGTGGAGGATCAGTTAACACATTCTGTACAAAACACGTCTGGAAACGTCATAAGGATCAGAACCGAGTGGTACCTTAGACGTCTGTGGACGTCCTAGCGACGTCCAAACGACGCGGGGCGAGATAATAATATTCAGAATTATTCCTTCTTTTTTTTTTGGCATTTCGCTTTTCGCTTGCCGTATGCTAACGCTCTGTGCAAATATTAGCTTGTCATTGACTCCCATGTTAGCGCGGCGGAAAGAATGACTCGTATCTCCTCATCCAGGGCGCTCTCCGTGGTGATGAATGGATCGATATGCTGGCGCTGCATTTCTGCTCCTCATCCGTCTCTCCCGCAAAATATGAACGCTTTTTGGAGTTTATATAAATATAGTAAGATGATCGGGGATTATGAGCTCACTTTGTCAAGTCAATTTTTTTTAAGAAAGTGTTTCCGGTTCATGGCTTTCAGAGTAAAAGCGATCACTACTCTGGCGACTACTCTGGCACCCCGGAGCGTCTATTTTGATGCACTTCCTGTACTAGATGTGTTAAACAATAACAAATGAAGGTAAAGGCAGGCGGTGGCAGAGCTTCCATTTGTGTGGGGCGAGGGCGGTTTGAAGTAAATATGGTGGCAAAAATGTCTAGTTACTGATTAATCGCAGGTTTAAAACAATTAGAGCCAATTCGGGTATTTCTAAGTCATAATAATAATTGCCCCATCATTACAATTTTTTCATTGACATAATAGTTCCGTGATATCTTGGAGCTGTGGAATTAAGTAAACCTACATATAGTACTGTGCTCCAGATACCCTTGTCTCTTCATGACATAATGCCACTAATTTGAGTGGTTCTATCGCCTCCCTTTAGCAGTCTCCATTCTGGCTGGGGTGGAGAGACTGAAGAGCATCAGCCAGCCAGAGGGGCTCTAGTAGTGGGTGCATTATTCATGTGGCCTACCCTACATATACCATCTCATCTAGGCCAAGACACTTTTTCAACTGCGCTGAGTGTCACGACACGTACCAGACTTTCCCCGATGCCTAGTCATTCACTTCCGTCCCATCACTCCATTCTGGGAATCTTTACGGAGCTACTCAATCCATTACCTCCTCCAGTTCACAGAGCGCTGGAGAGAGGCAGCGCTCCGGTGGCATCAGGCTTACCTACTGTTCACACACCCCAGTGAGTAAAAAGGTACTGTAGAGAAACATCCGCCGGCTTGATTAATTTATGAAACCCACTGTATGTACTAGTACTTCTCTATTCTCCCAACCCCACCTGAAACACGTATCTTTCTCTTTTCTTTTTTTTAAACGTACTACAGTATGTCATTTTATGATCTCCGCAATGTTGCGTAAAGGAAAGCGAACGGGTTTATGTGTGCTGTCACAGTCCCTTGTACCTGTCGTTCTTCATCTAAGCCTTCTTTGCTGAAGCGTGGCGTGTCAGTTCAGTCTCTCCGCCATTTATAAAGGGCATAATTACAATGTGGCAGCAAACAAGTATGCTTCTTGTCATTTTTAACAGCGTGTGGGTGTCTCTATTATAAAGCACTCTGTGCTGTCCGTGTATCCACGGACATACCCAAGCGTCTGTAAGGGCAAACAAATTAAGTGGATCGTCAGACTCAGATTATTCACACTCCTGTTCTTGCCTCGTCCTTATACACGTTGGATACTATATCCTCTGACATGTAGATGGATAGATAGATCTTTATTGATCCCGCAGGCGAAATCCAGTTGCCAGAGGCAACACAGCAGTTAGGTTACAGCTACAGAGTAAGAAGAGGTACTGTAAGATGCAGCAGATACAGGAATAACATCACAAAAGCACCATCAATTATGAAGCAACAATATGTCTCACCCACCTGTTCACTATCTCTTCTGACCTCTTCCTAACGAGTTCCTCATACCTCGCCCCTACCTCTCTGGTCCCTCATCCCTCACTTCCAGCTCTTCATTCATGTCTGTCATGGTATATTAACTAAACCCCATGACATTTCCCCCAGCCCCTGTGATTGTGAGCTGTAGCTGTGAGAACTTTGCTGTTGTACATGTACGCTCTTAACTATCTAGCATCTCCGGACCTTCTGTTGATGCTGTTTTGGTGCCTTCCTTCCGCCTCGTCCTTTCCTGTGCATCTTAACTCCATTCCGGCAGTGTAGTGATCCAGCATCCACTTTCTCCACTGTGGTTGTTAAAGTCCTTCATCTGAGTAAACAAGTCAAGGAAAACATGTACGACCTGAAGTGGAAAGCCGGATGCAATTCCTCTGAGTCGAGGTAGACTTTATATGCCAAGCCATCTTACACCACTTAAAGAAAGCTCTTTGGGGACACACCGTGTCAGGGTAGCTCTTTGAACTCTTTTATTTTTTTTTATTCTTTGAAGTTGTTTACCTTCATGAAGTTCCAAGTTATAGCTTGGAGCAGCGGAGAAGGTGGCACACTGTCTGTCAAAACATTACACTACTTGTGTTTTTGTTGTTGCTACACAGTAAAATCTGCAGTATTAATTAATTCATCGATTTGTCACTCTCAGAGTAAAATGAACATCTCTTCTAAATGAAGATAACTGTTGTCCAGCTATTGGCCAATTGAAGTTGTCGCTATCGGTTGGAAGCCTCGAATATCCAAAAAGTGTTCTTAAATGGCCGACCTGTTCCCAACGTGTCTCATCGTGATCTTGTAGATCTGCTTTTCACAGTTCTTGAATGATGAAGTATAGGGCATTCATTTACGAAAAATAAGTGGTGATTAGTAGTGACCAGGGATTCTGGTCTCGGAAGAGTGGTAGAAATTTGGCCTCTAGCATCCTTCGAATCTCGGACACACAAGTTACGGATTGAAGCTTTAAAAAGCAAAATATGGCATATGTGTATTGTAGTTAATGTTGGATTTGCCTTGGACTCGCGCTCCAGCAGCTAATGTGCACTAGTCCATCGTTGCAGATGTGCATGGGGACTGGAGCTGCGGAGTGACCAACAGGGCCCAGCATGGGCCGCCATGGATAAGAATGGACAATGTGTTCCAGAACAGATGTTTCCAGCCCACGCACGTTTATCATTTGGGCTTTAACCCATTCTGACCTGAGATCAGATTCATACGAGGTCTCCACTGGACAACACACTGGTCTGATGAACCCATTCTGAGCTGAGATCAGATTTAAAAAAATGTCAGTCGTTCTTTGATTTTTCAAAAATAGCAGACCTACAAGCTCGTAGCGCGCCACTCGGTGGCGCGCTATGAGCTTGTAGATCTGCTATTTTTCAATAGCTAAAGCATAACATGATGCTGACGCCAAAATGGGTTCCCGTTCAGAATGGGTTAATCTGGTCAGTGAAGGGCATTAGAGTATGTAGAAGGCAAGCGGAGGGTGGGGCATGAACCCCAGCTGTCTGCTCCCTGTGGAGAGAACCCCCCACCCCCCCCCACCACCACTACTACTACTACCACTGCGTCCTCCGGAGTTTCACTTGCATGCTCTAGCCCCTCCCACAATGACACATGTGTAATTGGCTCAGAATTAGGGCACATGTCGTATTGTTGGACCAGTGGAGATTATGCACTATATGCTTGAAACTGTGGAGATTATGCTGCGCTGGGATATTATGTGTCCATTTTCTCTGATTGCATATTTGCGTCCCTGCATTATGTCTGCGCCCTGGTGGATGGATGACACATTCACTGCTCGTTTCTCTGCTTCTCTCTCTAAATGTTGTCCTTCCGTCCCTTCGCGCTTCCCTCTCTACTACACAGCCAAAGGCTCGCTGCATGTTAATGTAACGACTTTCCACCTGTGTCCATATTTTGGTCATGTCATTATAGCTGGACTTTCCTTTTTTAGAATGGCATAATTGTTCACAAATCACCGATCTAGAAGATTGTTGCAATCCAACACGTGCACTTGTAGATCAGCTATTTTCTATAAATTAAAATTAAAATATTGTATCCATTTTCCCCCCAGCTAAATGATAGTTAGGAAGCTGTAGGGTGGGGGTAGGGAAATGTGATGGGACATTGTGCATTTGTTTGTTTAACTGTATGTAATGTGTTTTTTTGTTTTGTATTTATGGACATTTCCTGATGTTTCTTTTGTTTATTATTTGTGCTGCCATGGGGTTGTGGGGGGGAATATATATGTGAATAATTATAACGGGGACAGAGTTAAATTACCATTGATTTTACAATATACATTGGGGTCCCAGAGATAGAAATGGGAGACCGTAGCCTAATTCAGGTCAAACCGGGGGTCCTTGAAATGAAATTGGTTGAAAATCACTGCTAGAACCGTGAAAATCTTCTCTTATGGGGGTCTTTGGCATATATTTTCAAATGGAGGGTCCGTGGGCTAATGAGTGTCAATTTGGGGGTCCTTGGCATGAAAAAGTTTGGGAACTACTGGTCTATACGCATATACAGTACACAGTATGCTACTGTATATCCCCTTTTCCAGCTCTAGCCTAGGATGGTTCCATTGGATATATTTTCAATATGCTCATTTTTATACATGAGAATGTGCTCAGTCTCTGACATGTTATAGCCATAATGCAGTCTACCTGAAGTGCTTCTTTCACTATAAAGACACTTCTGAGAGAATGTAGACACACGCACGCACGCACGCACGCACACACGCACGCACGCACACACACATGCACACATAACACATTGAATGCTGGATTGTACACTCTGTCAAAATTGGAGGACCATCAGAATAAAAAAATCAATTTTTTTCTGTCAACACAGGAGCATTATGAAATTGTTTACGATATTACGAAAGCACATGTTTTACTATTAAGCCGATATACCCATCAAATATATTAAATCTGTTGCAGCTTACTGACCATCAGCTTCAGCAAGACAAGTAGTAAAACTAAAGAACCAGTATTCTTAATTTATTTTGACTGAGTTTGGGAATATTCCAATAAGCCTATTGGGATGTTAGTAGGACAGGCATCCTGTGATAGAGGAGGGTGCTAGAGCATTCATGCTGCATACGTAGGTCTTTTCTATCTTTAAATAAAACACAATGCCATTGTACTGTAGTGTTGCTAAAAGTGGCATCTGATTGATGTCTCTTTAGTGTGTGACACTACTATCTAGCTTTTACACTAGACTTTTTAACTAAGGATACTGATAACAAATTCACTTACAGTAGATTACTAGTTTAAGATATTTTAGTTTTATGTGTATATCTGGGGATATACAATACAGTCTTCGATCTTCAGTCTTCATTTTAAAATGTTTGCTAAACATGAAGGTATGCCTGGGTTCTGTCACTTCAGTTCCTCCATTCACTGGCCTCATTTCTACAGTGGAAGGCATTGGCATCAAGACATCATAAATACTTATGCAGTTTCATTTAAAAATGTCATCAATTCGAGTGTGTAAACTTCCCCATGTGAATTATATGGATCAAATATATAGTAAATCACATTATCAAAGTAGACCTGCGATCTACTGAGCCATTTATTTTTTCTAGATTCAGGATCATGTTCTGAGCTCAACTGAAGTACTGTAATTAACATCCCCATGTTCCAATTATTGTACTCACTTTATTTCTTCATGTCGGTACTCAGTCTGGTCTTATTTAATTCAGAAACCAAGTATGCTCTTTTATACTCATACTTACCCACATTATATTTCAATTAAAATGTCATATGTCATATCAATTGGACTGTACGAGCTGCATGGCACAAAATAAAGTCATGTGGTACATGATAAGAGCTGGCCAGGTTAAGTTCTGAAGAGAGTCGATGCAAATACATTTAATCTAGTCGGCTGTTGTTATTTTAAAACTTTAGTAGGGTTGTTTTGCTTGGTGTCAGTGTCTCACTGAGATTATAATGTTCATTGATATATTCAGATAAAGAAAATGATCAATGAAAATAGATGTTATTTCTTCAATAGACATAAACCACAAATGGGTGTTGTACACTGTAGAATAATTTGACTTCTGCTTTTATCCAAGATATTGATTATACCGTACACAAGCATGCAGCTATCTAGAATAGGCCTATATTATAGGCATATATTATAGTTAGTTTAGTTTAGTTTGCTGCGAGAGTGAGGTCTAGCCAACACTAACTCGGGATTCCTTCCACGATTTCCTATCCAACATCAGGTTCTTGAGCTCTGCAGTGTTGTCAGCCAGGCTATCACGTCGCAGCACGTCTACATAGGTGGTATGCTTCTTTCCCCTCCTGGCTTTGCCCTGGGTTGGCTCCCATAGGGTCAATTTACTTGCCTCAAGTTCTGGGTGCCTGATGCAGTCTGTGCCCTGCCAGCCTCATCTTTATATAGGCCTATAGCATATATTGTATAAATAAGCACGTATACTGTAGAAGAGATTTGGGGACCAGGTGGTTAATTCTTCCATATAAATATCTCACAACTCACTTTTAAATCCTGGTTGCTTGGACAGCCAACTAGTGCTGCATGATACTATAGAAACTAGCTCCGTAGAGCGCAGATCTCCGTCACGGTGGCACCTTGTCCATATACAGTAGTGTGGTGCCATGCAAATGGCCAGATCCCATTTTTCTTTCTTTTCAAAATATTTTTATTCAGGTTATACAGAAGCCCAGGGGCAAGTATTAAACAGACATAATAAAATACTGTATAAAAATAAAACTCAATCCCCTATCCCACCCTCCCCCCCACCCACAATCCCAAGGATAGTCGGAAAAAGTCTGGAGAAAAATAAATAAAAATATAAACTATATCTATCTAAATAATGTCATAAACGGGGCCCCAGGTCTTGTAAAAAAACTTCTCAGAGCCGGCAATTGAAAACCTTAACATCTCCAACTCGAGACTATCACGGAGCACGGGCGGGGCAGCATCCTTCCATTTGAGCAGAATGGCACGCCTAGCGAGGCGAAGTCGACCATACGACACTCTATGCGTGTTAGAGGAAGGTCATCCCTTCCAGCAGTGCCAAGGAGAGCCATTGAGGGGTCTGGGTCTAGATTTTGATGTAGAATGTTGGATAGAGTATTGAACACATTACCCCAAAATGGTTGTAATTTCGGACACATCCAATACTGATGGATCAAAGTTGCACAGATCGCCTTTTTCGCTTGCAGAGCTGATCAATGATCGGACTTTCTAGTCTAGTCACGTGGTCTAGTAGCCATGTTTCACGATTGGCTGGCCTCTAAGCCAATGGGAGACTAGCCCTATATACGGCCAATGGGACACTAGGGCCACTCTCCTCTCCATAGAGTATAAAGAAGGATAGAGTGGAAAGTGGCGTTTTGAAGCACCCGGAAGAGCCTTCTACTTCCGCCTTTTTTTCGATTTGGGCACCAAAATTTGGTGCCGGGGACCCCTGGAAATGCTTTGGCTATGTGTCTCGCGGGGACTATTTTAGACTTCAATCCGGATTTAAATGATCAGCATCCAGTGGTTTCTTTAAAAATCAAACAAACTACGGCATGCTTTGGGAAATGGTCAGCAGTAATGCCAACTATACCACTAGTCATAGTCAATGTACTAAACATGCCAGACGACCACCAGTATGATGATATATATTATAAAATGAACGCCGGGCGTTTTGCTGTGCATTTGCCCCACCCTCTCTCTCCCTCTCTCTCTCTCTCTCTCTCTGCCTACAACCTTTTTTCTACTCTTCACTTACACTTTCATTGTTTCTTTCACCCTCTCCTCTCCTCTCCTCTCCTCTCCTCTCCTCTCCTCCTCGGGGTCTCTTGGCTGCCTTCCCACAAGTGATGTTGTCCTGGCCAGATGATGCATGCATATCTCTTGTGTCTGTCTTGATGCTAACCCGCTCCGACGTTTGCACGGCATTGTGGGATTCTGCTCTCGGTCATATTTCATGTAATGATGGAAATGATGATGGTGATGAGGAGGAACCTGAGGGCGATGCTTCTATTTTCTACCCTTGTCTTGTTCTTCAATATCAATCAGCAAAGCACAATGAGATGGAGTGGTAGATAATGGGCGCTCGCACAATTTAGTTAGCCAGCAGAGCGAGGGGGTCTGGTACGGTATCGATACAGACAAGTTCCCTTTTCACTGTTTGGCTTATCAAGCGGTTGGCATGTAGTCGGGCGCACGTTAGAGGGGTGTTTATGAGCTCATCTCAGAAGAAGCTTAGCCGTGCTGTCGGAGGCAGTTGGTTAGTGTGTACACAGGAATAAAAAGTGTGTGTGTGTGTGTGTGTGTGTGGAGAGGGCACACACAGTGCAGAGCCATCTAACAGAAGAGTTGCGATATTGAGGGGGCAGAAACCGAGCGCTCGAACGCTGTTCATCCAGCCTGGGGAGGGACAAGCTGGAGTTTGAAATACATCGTTTTCAACGTGGGCGGCGCAAATGAGAGCAATTTTACTGTTTTAAAGTATTGTACAGTGACAACTAAAGTCTCTGCAATGTTTATGTTGTGCGATTACTACAAAACAATCTAAAATAAAGGGATTTAAGATCATTAAAGCTGGGCTGTTGCCTGGGTCCAATGCATTTCTGCCTACTTCAGGTCCAGGACCTGTCCCTGTTTCCTGTCCCCGTTCTCAATAGAAGTCTATGTAGGAGACTGGCCCCATGAAGTGAACGGAGTTTCCGTAACTCTGTCTTACTCTATGGCTCTGGCACGGTGCAGAGTGGTAAAAAGTGGGAGGGGCCTACTCAAAGGGCTAACCCTGGAGAAAGGCGAGGAGTGGGGGTTATTATGACAGCCTACTGTCCCTGCAGCAATGTGTTTCTCTCACTCCGTGTGTGTGTGTGTGTGTGTGTGTGTGTGTGTGTGTGTGTGTGTGTGTGTGTGTGTGTGTGTGTGTGTGTGTGTGTGTGTGTGTGTGTGTGTGTGTGTGTGTGTGTGTGTGTGTGTGTGTGTGTGTGTGTGTGTGTGTGTGTGTGTGTGTGTGATGGATGCTGTGTACAGTCAGAAGAGAGATTTCCTTGCAGGCTTCGCTACAGCCTAATTAATCTGCTTTAAGCCTCCCAGGTCCGTCTTTGGCTCTCTTTACACATCACATCAGACTTGTGTGGCGGCTCTGAACCCCAAACACTTTTCTCCATGGATGCCTGTGGAAAATCACTCATACATGCAGCTCTCAGCCTATACTGTCAGAGCTTGCTGTTGAGAGGCAGTGGTGCTCATATATTTACATAAGACAGCGGGGGGGGGGGGGTCTCCTCATCTCCCAGTCAGACTGTTGTTTTTGTAGCATTGTCGTGGAGGTCACACTACGCCCGAAACACTGAGCTTGTTTGGTCCACTTACCCCGTGTGCCTCCGCTGCCCCTCCAGATCATAATGCATTTCAATAGCCATCAAATCAAGCACTGAGCTGCAGCAGTGCACTCTCTCAGCCTTGCCCGGGGCTATACTGCTGTGATAAAAGGAGCTAGCTTAACAGAAATTTAATTCGCCAAACAGTCAAATGACTGCTGGTGAAGGTTGTTGTGTACAAACTTGGCCAAACTCCAGTGGGCACAGAAGTCATACACAACCTTGAGCTCTACCGTTTACTAATTCCTGTAAGAAATCAGAGATATTAATGTTGAAAAGAATCACATAATTTATTGTGATGTGTGTTACACACGGAGATACAGACTCTTTAGTGATTAGACTCCATTAAAGCCATAATTCAATAGGATGGCATACTTGTAGGTTCTATGATGATGGATGAGGGAGAACTACCTTGGAGTCTAGACTAAGGCCACCCACGGTTCAATGCATATCTCGGTTTTCGGGTCACGGTTTTAGTTCAGTTTCTTTTCTTTTGATACATGTTTTGTGTGGAGAAAAATACTTTATATATACAGGTATATGTGTACTGTACTGTACTGTACTGTACTGTACTGTTCTATAAACCTTGATTTGAATATAACGGAGTTGAGTTGAATTGAGCTATGCAGAGAGATGACGAAGACTCCTTTTTTCTGAAGCTCTAGGTCTATGACAATAAACACCTTAACATGGTGGGACAGGATGTGGGTTGCACAACGTTCCGTCTGCAGCCATAGAGAATGAACAGTACAGAAGTAATGATATACTTGAAGGGGTCTTGATTGCTTAGGTGTGCTCACACGTAGGATTTGTAAATTAATTTGACAGCATGGGAAAGCTTAAGTGACGCGAGGGAAATCCCTGGTAAGAACAATGAAAGCAGTAGCGGGAAATTATATTATTTAACTTTAGCGAACGCTATGCCTTCATACAAGGATACGCCACCACCAAGCACCTTGTACTTGAAGGAGTTTGACGCCAGCACGTCTACATTTTACATTTACTTTATACATTTTCACAACTGCATTTTATCTCCATATCTGACTGCACTCACCCACCCTCAGACCATTGGAGGTTGTCAACTTGGGGGCTCTGTCCTGCACAACCAGGCTATGCTAACCTCCGCACCATTTCAGAAGTGGTTGTAAAGTAATTTGTCTTTTAGCCGGCTTAAAGTCTGGAAGTACATACTGTACATGTAGATAGCACTGTGTCGATGGCAATTAACACAATACTTGCACATGTTGCATCAGGTCTGAATGGGATAATTACCATTTAATGTGTTTATAGTTATTCATGCCAGAGAAATATCTCTGTTAATTAAACAATCAGTGTGTTGTGTCAGTATATGTATACATGTGAAATCCCACCAGTAAGTGCATGACTTCTGATGTGGAGTTCATGTATTATGAAGAGTTGAATGTGCAGAAAGAATACAAACATAACATAATACACCAGTGCCTGATTTCTTCAGATGAATTCAAAGCAACCTTGTAATACTATTTCAGTACTTTTATCCAATCCATCACCGTAATGGATATAGTGTAGGGTAATTGCAACACTACCCCTGGCCGTAATATTTCATGACATAGCTATTTCATTTTATCTAATCAATCAAGATAATGGATCTAGTGTATTGTTATTCATTCCACTTAGCTAAATATGTTTTGGATGTTAAGGCCTACCCCTTGGCATAATTATATAATGCTATTATTACGATGTAAATGTTGTCTGAATAAATTCATCTATGTAATCAGCATTTCTGTACTGATTCTGTACAGAAGCTTATTAGGCAGTGACATCATGTTTTCATTCAGTACTGACTGAGCCTGAGTCTACAGAACCAAAATACAGACCAGCTACAAAGGAGGATATTCAAGAACGTTTTGATATGTGGTTTAAAATGTGGGGTTGTTCAGTGTCGTTTCTACAATTAAAAATAATCTATCAAAATAATTCTATAGATTTCATGACTTACCAATACATTAGTGAGATTCTGGGCTGTATTTTGCGTGTCTTAAGTACCAGGTCTTATTCCCTAACTTGAGTAAACTAAAGACCTGGAGGTGTGATCAATGGCATTTGGCTATTCTGAGTGGCCAAAGAGCATTGATCACGCCTCCAGGTCTTTAGTTTACTCAAGTTAGGGAATAAGACCTGGTATTTAAGACACGCAAAATACAGCCCTAAGTGTGTAAAACTCTGCGTGTAAAACTCCGTAAAACTCTTGTGTGTAAAACTCAAAATAGACACACGATCGGATACTTTGTACAACTGCAGGTGTTTATTGAGATGCTAATATACAACACCTGTCCACATGACACTTTTAGACAGAGAAAATAAAAGTAGAATAAAATTGGAATAAAATGGAAGAGATAGAAAAGGGGTATTCATTATACAACGCATATTAAAATATGAAACAATGTTGATTCTCTTTTATCCATAATTTAAAAAAACGAACAGCAATCATGTTTAATTTTCAGTTTTGCGAGTAGACAGCTCAGTAAGTTTTGTTTTTGCATTGCAATTAGATTGTCTTAGTTCTGACTGGACTGTTCCTACCTGTATAGCAAACTCTTGTCCCTTTGATCCTAATTTGTCTGCAAAATAGAACATTCTGTCTAACATAAATGAGGGACTCAAACCTTTTGTGTTTGGGGATAGAAGGCTAGTTGGTCTCGGAGGAGTTATACTTACTGTACCTAGAAGAAGAATAATAAAATGTCTCTCTCTCTCTCTCTCTCTCTCTCTCTCTAATATAATATAATATAATACCAGTAAGACTCGAGAAGCGACCTTACCGCCTGGATGACAGCAGTCTGCTGGGCGAGCGCTGGCGCTTTGGCATGGGGGGTCAGATCAACATACAGTATGGAATGAATTCTGTAGTGGCCATAATGTGGAGCATGTCTTGAGTGTACAGGGTTTGATGAGGGCCCAGGTAGGGTCAGGCCTTAATTTTCGGGCCTGTTGAGAACTCTAGAGTTTAAAAGGACAGGTATCAGTCAGAAGGGAGACATCGAAGAAGAAGGATGGATGGGGAAGGATCAACATATGGAATGTCAGAACAGGTTCTGACATAGGGTTTGAGGTTTGAGGTCAGATGTAGAGTTGCTGGCCAATATTGATGACATCAGGGACCTGCGGTCACATTTTCTATCTGCTGGCTAAAGCAATGCTAATGACTATCCTCATCAAGGAATCATACAGAAAATGTAACAAGGACAGTTTACACTAGTAAAATTGCTCACATATTGTGCATATGAAATATTCAGTAATGCAGTTCATTATAATTGCAATTCCGGAAAATGTTCTGCTTTGAAGATAAAAAGTTGTCATCCTCTTTTCCTGCCAAGGAGACTCAAGTTGGCCCCAAACACGGCTTATTTCTTTTCAGCTCAAACACAAGTACTGTATATTGAACAATCTCAGTGTGAACACGAACACAGCAGTGTAATCTCTAATGTTCAACATGAATATTTTTCATGACTGTTGGCCTTTCCTTAAATTGAATTATTCATATCGGAATAAAATATTTACAATATCATACATTTATTAGAATAAGTTAATGGGCTGCCTTATTCCCCCCTAGGAAAAATAAAGCTTTATACAGTATACCGTATGGTATATTTATATTTTAAATTGTATTAAATCTATAGTTTAATGTATTATGTTGAGAAATGCTAATTAGCAACTCCATTTTCACCTGATCCTTTGCTATCCATTAATTATCCATGCAACCAAACCATTCCTGTCATCATTTTTCATATTACAATTTTTTCTCCAAATGTCTTTAGGTTATAAAAGTAAACCTGTTAAATGATTAATTTCCCCCCTGCTGAGCGGTGGATGATCAGCATAATATAATGTGTGGCATTTGATGGGTCACTGCAACGGTTGCCTGTAGTTTTAGAATCCATCATAACATTTTCCAGACTGACACTAGTTTTGACATCAGATCTATATCTCAGACCTGTCATTCCTTTATGAGATCTTCAGGCAGGGACAGGACATCCTGTCCTTCACGTCCACTGAGAGGAAGCATTGAAGCCAAATGGACATGCTGGCCGATCGTAGGTACTGCAGCGCGAGCTGAACTGGGCCTAAACGTTCGTTCATGACTCGCACGCGCACGAACGACTCGCGGTACTCGTTCATGCTTTCGGCCCGGCGCATTCATGAATGGAATTTTGATTACGTTTTAGGCCTAAAATGGGCGGGTGAGCAACTCCATTCAAGTGGATGGGAGGGGAATCCCGTTGCCCTCTCTATTATTTATAACTCTATGGTGGGACCATTTAAAGTAGACACAAAGTGTGTCTACATGGTCAACTTATCATCCCTCCAACTTGTTTATACTAACTAGGCCTGTACGTGCCCGTCGGCCACTGGTCTAAGTCACACCTCCACGCAGCCTCCCCCCTCTCCATAAGGAGGGGCAGTACACCAAAGCATTGTGGTAATTTGTCTGGCCATAGGCTCCACATTTCATTTCATTTTGCTACTGTTATCTACTACAAATAAATTAAATAATATTAACATCGAGTGACTGCAGTTTCTTCCAGCGTGGAAGTGAAATGTCCCTTTTAGTAGCAGTCTCCTTCTTCTTGTGCACATGCAAGGATTTAACTCAAAATAGAAATTAACTCTTTCAGAGTTAAATGAACAGTCAAGATTTTCTTTTCTTTTTGTGCTTTGCAGAAATAGACATGCCACATGTCACCTGGACACCATGTCAATGACAAATTAACTGAAATGTTCATTTGAATGCACCAAATCTGTCTTTATCTATTTCCTGTTCCTGTGAAGATAGTATTATGTTGGTCTTCAAGATGCTGTCGGATGTACAGTACAGCCTCTTAAGTGTCAGTATTATGCATCTTAGAAGAACTGAACTTGCATTGGGGGAGTAGGAATATTGAATATAAAAGATAAGTCTGAGTTTTGATTTGAAGTGTCGCTGTTGTATGCATTTATTCTTAACTCTGTGTCACAGAAGAGCTTCTGAGTTAAAGGAACTCACGAGTGACAAGCTCTTGTGCGTGAACAGGAATTCACTTGGGGCCTCATTTTTAATACAGGCCGGTATAATTTTAGCCGGTTGACTGACATAAATAGATGTAATAATGCACCTCCTTAGCATTTTTTAAAAAACAAAGTTGTGAAGTGCTTTATAAAAAGTAAAACAGCAGAGCGCATTAATAAAGGCACAATCCTTGTGGACAATATTCATAGTGGATGTGCATAATAATAGTTTCAAACATAAAAGGAATTGTAAAGGTCTCCACACACCGGGCGCAAATTCGGTTTTCCGAAAAACGCGTCCAGTGTGCAACCACCTTTAGTTTAAACTTTGTCCTGAGCTCAGGCACATACAGTACAGTACAGTACAGTACAGTACAGTACAGTGCAGCAGTACTGTCAGAGCACAAGCATGTGTGCACGCACACACAATCAATGTTGACAGAAAGGCAATCATCTTGAGAATGTTTTAATTAGACTTGTGTGTGCGATACATTTTCTCATGTGTTTGCTCAATTAATCCCTGATTGAGGCTAATTGCTTACACAGAGAGTATCTAGAATGAGAATGAATATGAGGCCTACAGTACAGTAGGCAATAACTCCCTGCTTGTGTCTCATTCATACAGTGTAATCCCATTGCCAAGAAAACCAAATATTTGATCTGATTGCTTTCTGGCTCCCTTAATTGCATCTTACTCTCTCAATTCCTCGGGTACAGGCTTTAGTTTAGACATACTATTGGTCCAACTGTCGTTAGACCGACAACCTACCTCAAACCTTAACCTGACCCTAACCGCAAGCACGGGAGCAGCACATGTCCGACCGCCGTGTCGGTCCGTTGGTGTGTCGAATCTGCGTGTGCATCCCAAATTCCTCCCCTTAGTATCATAGACACACCGACAGTTGTAAATCAAGTTGATATGTTCAAACCTGCTTTGACTATGTTTACAATAAGACTAGATCTCGCCCTCAGGGCGTCTTACTGGTTTTATTTTTTGTGCATGTGGTCCTGAGTTACTGTCTGATAGTGTTGCTGCTGTTCTCCAGCCCTTAAGTCCTTGTGACCAGCCTGTGACCGGCCTGAATGAACTACAGTAGCTACTCATAGCACCATGTTTCGCAGCAGTTAATTAATCCTAATTGATTCTGAAATCAACAGGCCAAACAAACATATTGTTTTTTAGGTTTTCGATTCTCGGGTGTAGGGGGTGCTTGAACTAGTTTTCTCTGCTATAGTGTATGTATACATACGTTCATAGCCACACACATGAAGCTCTTAAGCACTCAGAGCTCAGACACATTGACCCTGACACATGCATTGACACACACACACACACACACACACACACACACACACACACACGCACGCACTGTGTTTTGTGCGCACGCGTGCACACACACACACACACACACACACACACACACACACAGTACAGACCAGTCACGCATACATTTCCCCACTCTCCATGGCAATGAAGAAGTGCTTCCCTTCCATTAGCTTCTCATATCCACCTCTCTCCCTTCTTCCCCTCCATATATCCATCCTCTTTCATTTCCCCTTCTCCCACTCATTTCTCTCTCTCTCTCTCTCTCTCTCTCTCTCTCTCTCTCTCTCTCTCTCTCACTAAGTTTCTCTCTCATGTTCTCTCTCTCTCTTTCTTATGATGCAGGGGAATAAAAAAAAGCTTCAGGGATGAACCGAGCTTAGTTATTTGAAGCGATGCCATTTAAATTTTGCATTGAAGTCGGGAATGATTTCAGTTACTGGTATTTCTCAGAGCCTCGGCATGCACGCGTGTGTACTACTGTACAGTATGTGTTCATGCGTGTGATTGTGCGTGCGTGCGTGTACGTGCATCTGGACTGCACGCGTGTAACGACTGTCACAGCCTTCTTATCGGCTCCTCACACACCTGCTTCCCTGGGAGAGTGTGCCTCCCCACTGCTGATGTTTCCTCATCAAAGCCAGATGCACCCGGAGTTGTTCCCCTACTCCCCCCATATGTCCCCCCCCCCTCCGCTCTGTCTAGTTTGTCTGGCCCTGGGTCAATATGCAGCCGGTCCTCTGCCATCAGTGTGCTGTCCAGCCAGTGGGGCCCCCGCTTGTATCATCCCCTCGCTCGCGTGGCTTGGCGGCCGTGTGCGGTGTGATTCTTGGAAGCACTATTAAGGATTAGGAAGGAGGAACTGTCAGGAAGTGCTGAAAGCACATCGCCTGAGGTCAGTGGTACTGGAAGGAGGCAAGACTTCGTAGGATGAGAAAAGAAAGAAAGCGGTGTCTTTGTGCATGCATGCTGATGTCTGACCAAAAGCAGAGCAAACAACGGCTGTGAACAGATATCGGCATCCTCTGGAGTAAACCTTATTATGTCCTAAACTGTTTCAGGAAAAAATAAGGTGTTCCAATAGAACCAATGCAGTTGTTTAGTCACAAGCTCTTGTTAATATTTTTAATTGGTTACATATTTATAAAACCCACGGACAGACTTAAACACTTTCAACCCAATCTCAAGGGTGTTTTATAAAAAATGTGCATAACGCTTTATTACGCAATGCATTCCAATTTTGTGCCAGGAAAACGAATACTTCTTATGTTATGGAGAAAAAAGAAGAAAAAAAAAACTGTTTTAAAGGCTTCCAGCCCTCCAGCTTTTAATGAGCACAAATTCGTATAGATTGATGAAACAACAGATAGACATTGAGAAAAAAAAACCTAAACTAAATGTAATGTACATTTCTGCCTGATATAAGACACTGGTATTAGTGCCTGACTTCGTCCATCATGGCATCACCACTGAGGTAAGGGAGTATGTTTTTCTTCTGACTGAACTGAGCTGCAGCACAGCGCTGCATCCACCCACTAACTGAAAACAGTGACCATGAGACTTGAATGGACTGAACGCCCTTCGCGTCTGACCTTGAGAGCATTTCAATTAAAAGTTTCCTCCGACTCAATCAATGAAGCCAAACTCATGACAACAACAGTCTTTCATATATATATATGAGGTAATTCAATAAATGTGACAAAAACAAATTCCCTGAAACTGCAGAACTGTACATGGCATTCATATTATGCCAGCATGTGTTGTTACATATTCAATGCAGCAAGGTACCTTTGGCAGGCAACAGCAAACGTAACAGGAAACCTAGTTGTACCTCACTATAGAGAGCTAGTCTTTGGGGGTACAACAACCCTTCCCTTCCCCAAACAAATTACAAGCGTGCCATCATCCCCACAAAGGTACAGATGTTGAAATTGTTGAGTATTGTCACAAGCACATTACTGCAGGCAAACGTTGGCAGGCTACCTATACAGTAAGTATAGTGCTGTGGTAGTGTTTTATGTACTCTGGGTCTTCACC
This sequence comes from Protomyctophum bolini, assembly GCF_963924005.1. NCBI lineage: Eukaryota > Metazoa > Chordata > Actinopteri > Myctophiformes > Myctophidae > Protomyctophum > Protomyctophum bolini. Next base: position 36,492,548 of record NC_137874.1, on the reverse strand, counting down.
CGCAAACGCGCACTCACTAACTCACATAAAATATATGTATTCACATACTGTACAAATGTTTATCTTCTTGCATGCACGATAGCTATGCAAATTACTCTGTCCTACACCAAGGCTATATTCATGAAGCAATTTGTTCCCCACTCATACTGTACATATTTTAACCCATTCTGACCTGAGATCAGATTCATTCGAGGTTTCCACTGGACACACACTGGTTCTGATTAACCCATTCTGACCTGAGATCAGATTATAAAAATGTCAGTCGTTCTTCGATTTTTCAAAAATAGCAGACCTACAAGCTCGTAGCGCGCCACTCGGTGGCGCGCTATGAGCTTGTAGATCTGCTATTTTTCAATAGCTAAAGCATAACATGATGCTATAACACCAAAATGGGTTCCCGTTCAGAATGGGTTAAAGATCCTTACCTTCACATAGAACCAATTTGTGACGGCAAACACTTTTACCATCGGATTCAATATATCTCTATTCATCCTCCTTTCATCTGTTGTTTCTTCTAAGGGCTAGTAGAAGACAGCTGTGCACAATACTGCATTAATTAATGTGTCTCGTTTGAGGGAAGATTTTTAGGATTTCTAATTAACTTGGCTGAGGTTTATGTGTGAGGGACACTCAGTTTTTGGTCTAGAGGGTAACATTTCAGAGTCATTTATTGTATTATCAGCTTTTATCTTGGGAAATAAATTTCTTCTTTTAATTAAAATATTTTGAACTGATGTAGCCAAATAATACATTTAAAAAAATCCATCCATGACTTATATTAGTCTTGTGTTGCCAGGCAATCAGATATACAGTATCCATCAACTGATATGTCTGGGAGGTCAATGTTGAAAACAGCCGCTAATAAACCTACTCCTATTATTGCTTTCCTGTTATTGCTTTGTAAACCAACCCTGATACCGTCACAATATGAAGGACTATAAAGTCTTGCTTTTTTTATTATTTTTATTTTGCCAAGTTTCAGCAACAAAGGCTCTTTGATTTCCACCTGTCTCTAGCTGAGCAAAGCATTTAGAGAGACTCAGTCTATACATAGCTATTGCTAGCGATTGTGTTGTGCCTGTGTGGTGTGTGCCTGTCCTGTTCTCTGTAGAGAGCCGCAGAATTAATAACAGTAAGTGGATAATGCCCTCCTAGCTCATGTGAGCATTCTGATCAAGGCTTAGCAAGAGCTTCATTTAGTGAAATAGGAGGCGACCAGGAGGTGCATTGTACTGTAAGGGTGTGTGCGTGTGTGTGTGCGTGCATGCGTGCGTGCGTGAGTCATATTGTGTCAACCCTCTCTATTACTTGGGGTCGGATTGTGGTCAGTAAAATTAAAGCGTCAGGACACCCAAAATCACCTTTTTCTTAGATTTTAACAAAATATTTTGTGTCCTTTGTGATAAGGGAGCAATGTTTGAATTTTTGTTTTCAGAATTCATATCGTCAATGCGGTCCGCTTTTTTGTTGTTGCGCTGATTCAGAATATGTTATGGATGCTGCGTTTCACGTTTGGTTTCATTTCTCTATTCTGATCAAATACATGACGAGGGATGAGGGATGCTGACCCTTTTAACGAGAGTATGTAGTCAAACGGATGTATTCAGGATGGTGGGGCCAGTGTTATTCTGAACCTGTATGCTTCTTTGGGCAAAGGGCATGCAGGGCTTTCTTCTGTGGGTATTTTCTTGTTCATTTAACCATTTTGTAGATGTCATGTCTCTGTGAATGCCCTGCCTGCACCCTTTACAGCCTGCTACCTATTGCATGTATAGTCTCCACTGAAGTACTATAAATTAAGTTTAATGTGGGCAACAGGGCATTGCATGGATTCGATTTAGGCTTCAACAGCCGAGGTCTTAACATTGAATAACATGAGACTTTACAGCAGATGGAAGAGAATACAGTGGCATTATGAAGTGGCGTGCAGTGTCATATGGGAGCACTTACAAATAGTTTTATCCATGCTGAGAAGACATTCTTAAGTGAGCAGGAGCCACTAAACAAGTTCATGCAATTAATCCCATAATATTAGTTATATATTTGGCTTGTCATACTGCAAAGTATCATTTGGCCTAGTATCAAAGAGTGTCACTGTGTGAGTTATACCACGAATGCTTCCGCTTCAGCATGTGTGTGTCACGTGGAAGAGTACAAAATATACAGTTGATATTCAGGAAGAGTCCCCCTACTCCCTTCTCTCTCTCTCTCTCTCTCTCTCTCTCTCTCTCTCTTCACACTAGAATCCTTTTTTCCCCATCTCTCTATGTCTCCCCCCCTCCAGTCCATCCAGATGGCCTCGCTCTCGCAGAGCGTTGACACCAGATGTGCAGTTCCAGTGTCGACTCCGGGACCAGCTGGGCTGAGTGTGCCAGTGGTTCTGTTAATGAAAATGGTTGGTGTGTGTGTGTGTGTGTGCGTGCGTGCGTGCGTGCGTGTGTGCGTGCGTGCGTGCGTGCGTGTGTGTGTGTGTGTGTGTGACTGAGACTGTTTGTGTGTGTGTGTGTGTGTGTGTGTGTGTGGGTGGGTGTGGGTGTGTGTTGTATGGTGTGTTGTTTACTGTGGTTCAGTGGCATGTGACGGCTGTGGAACTCTCTGTGGGTGACGGTTTAGAGAGTGAGTCGCCGTCAGTTGCCGACTCAACCATGCAGCACTCAGCTGTACAAGCACCAAGGCTCTGGCTCATACAGCCACCCAGCCAGAATGAACACTTCTCTCTCATCGCATCCCTTTCAACAGCTTCATGTCTTGAATTATGCGCTTCTCTCTGAATTTTAACCCCCCCCCCCCGCCCGCCCCCTCATCTCCGTCATACGTGTTTATATATTCTTTCCTTTAACCCATTTAGCAGCAGTGGGATCACTGGTCATATTACTAATTCATGCACACTTCTTCAAACAAAGGAGTAACACGTGCACTCTGGGGTAGAGTTTTTCCAGCTGTAATTGCTCAAGATGTTGTTGTTTTTTATGATTGGAATGTTCTACTTATGATTGGTAAATAGAATGTGAATGCAAGGTAACATAATGACTGTTTCAGCCTGATAAAATATGGAAAATAGAACCTCTAGCCCTGGCTAATGAAGTTGTTAAAACATGCTGCGCTTGGTAATTTATGAATTTGTTCTGAAACAATTCATTATTACAGCTGTCGCTGCTGATCAATTAAATGATAAGGAAATTTAAAAATCCCTCTGTTTGGTTGGAAATAATTCTGACAATCTGTATGGAAGCAAAAAGGACTATGTAAAAAAATTATACTCTCAAAAAAGCGAAAACAATAGAAAAGAAAAAAGGCTTTTGGTGAATGAAAATGAAAATCACACTTGTGTAACAAGAGGGGCGCTCTTGTCGTCATCACACATCCTCACATTCCGGCCAATCAACTTTTGGCGTCCTCACTTTTTAATCCTCACATTCCGTGCTCAGCCAATCAAATCATCGTTACACACACAAACACACAAAGCTGGGCATAGGAGAGTCTAGCGCCCCTCAAAAAAACAACAAAAACACAAAGGTATATATATGAGAGTAGCATCTATGTAGCCAACTATTTCTATACAAGACCTGCGACAACGTTGTATGTACAGAATATGGAACGCGTATGTCGAATTTGAAGTCGGTGTGGTGAACGGTTCCCGAGTTACGTGGATTACACACAGACAGAGATTTGGTGCATTTATAGATAGATAGACATCACTATTCACTTAATTTGGCATTTACAAACGGTTCATTTAAAATAAATTACAATTGCTGCACTAGAGGGTTATAATGCTTCATGTCATGATATGGATAATAATGTGCACCCAGTTCATGATGGCTGTCCCAGGTTTCTTTAAAACATGCTTCTTCCTCGCAGAGACCAACACAAAATACACCTAAGGCAAAGGATTTTCTGCAGTGTCTGATGTTGTGGTTCCCATCTGTTGTGGTGCTTGCCATCAGTTTATTGATATTTTTTTTGCCAAAGGATTATGCACACATTAAAGTCTGATATTTTTAGGTAATTATGAAAGCTTTGATTACGACCGCTCCAAAGCAGTCGTAATGAAGCTTCATAATTAAAAACATGGCCTTTGGTGATGAATGGAATCTTAAATGTTTGTGATGATATCTTGGAGGTTTACTCTCCTTAAATGGGTGTTCATGTTCGGTGTAAATAGAGTTGCCTGGGTGCAGGCTTTAGTTCCGACATACTATTGATCCGAAACCTCAATCCTAACCTAACCCTAACCGCAAGCACGGGAGCAGCGCATGTCGGACCATCGCTTTTTCGCATCGCATCGCATGTCCCCCCGCTTCGGATCTTCGGTGTGTCGGAAAAGCGTGCGCACCCCGAGTTGCCTGAAATGGTAATTACTGCTAAAGTCTAAAGATGAGGCAAGAGGCCCTAACGGTTCATTGTCACAAATTCTTGCAGACCTTACAGTCGGGAGTCGTAGGCTCGTCATACAGTCTACAGTCGTATTTACAGTCCTGTTCTACTTAGTGTAACTGTAGTCCTTCCAATTATCAATTGACGGGTTGGTTAACACCAAAGCTAAGTGTCTTTTTAGTTGTCTAAACAAACATGGTGTCATCATGTTACACAAAACCTTTAGTAACACCTTATATTAATAATATTACATTATTATTGATAGGAACTGTATGAATCTACTGTATATGATTGAGATCCTGTATGTGTTGCAAAGGCATCACAAACAAACATTGATTGTTGAGTTGTTATCTGAACTGAAAGTTTGCTTGCAATGGGAACACGAAGGTTAATGTTAAAATGTAACACAAAGGTTGCATTTTTTATTAAATTGTTAAATTGGGATATTATCAAACAAATCGGATTTACCAAAATGAAATGCTTGTGACGAGAAGCAGGGGTAAAACAAAAGAACAAAAAAAAACTCCTGACTGTGCTTACCACTTGTAATACACTTATGCTTTCAATCTATCACACCACTTGAATAATAGGGTCACGTCAATGCCGCTTCAGTACTTACAATGCTTGAGCACTGTAATGTGAATTTCTGTGGAGGACTTAGAAGTATTTTATGGGTACAGAGGTCCCCATAAAACATATGCTTTGCATTAAACTTTGACTGAAGGATGGTCAATATTGCTGCATGAGTACTGCAATCAGCAGGGCTCCAGACCACCCTTTCAACAGTGACATTATAGTGGCACTGTCAGTTTCCAATGATACACACTACACAGTATAATTTAGTCATTTAGAAAGTGAACACGCCACTTTTCGCTGTGAAGGCAATTAGATTAATTAGATTACTTCGATCATTACATAATGGTTACATTATATTCATTTAAAATTCAATACGTTAACGTACAGTGGTTATACTGTATGTGCTGTTCTGTGGTCAGTAGTATACGGTACATGTGGGATTGTCCTATTACATTGTGGTTGGAACTGCTCCGCTCAGAGTTGTCAGGTCAGAGTTGTACATATTGTAGTGTGGGATTGTCCATTGTGGTTGTACTGTATCTGCTGTTCTGAGGTCAGGTGTATACTACTGCATATTGTGGGATTGTGTTATGGCATTGTGGTTGTGTGCTGTTCTAAGGCCAGTTGAATATGAATGTTTTATATGTCTGTGGGTGTGGTTGTATCTGCTGCTCTGAGGTGAGTTGTATAGGATCGTGTTAAACTCTTGGGTCTCCATTTTTGTCGCCTAGAGGTGTGGCCATGCGCGTCATTGCTATTTTGGTCACATACATTTGGGAAGTCGATAGTGGAGTTTAAAAGCACCCGACGCCACCCATAAGCCGTGCCAAATTAGTTTGGTAGAGCGGCGCGCGCCTCAATGGAGATGTCCAGCCACAGAGTCAGGCTGCCTCATCTCTCCTTATTCTCCTATTTGTAATTTTTCTATAATCAGCAGAAGTGAGTGCCTGCCCCTTCCTTGTGTCCATTGTGCAGGGTGCAACGTGTAGCACATTACTCTTCCATGGGCTATATAGACCGTAAGGCTATGAAGCAATATAGAACTTGGTATAACGGGCAACGGATATGGGATCTCTTAAAGGCAATGGCACGTGGACCGCTGATTGGTTTAATTAATGTAACGCCAAAACCACACCTATGCATACTATAACGGGTAACCAAAATACCAACTTTAGTGGGGGAACACCCCTTCCCCACTGCTAAATCCCCAAACGGTGTATTGAGAAATATCCAACAAAAATGGAGCCCTTGGTGTGCGCTTTCCCCCCATCTAGCCTACACCATCTTTATCTTGTGTGTGTGTGGTGAATGTTCCCCCCAGAATTGGGATGCTAGGGTTCAAGTTGTTAAACTGTGTAGGGATTAATTCAGATTTGGATTATTCTGTCGTATTCCCCAATCCACTCCATGCAATTTTAGTTTTCCCGACTTTGTACACGCAATCATTCAAGTGTGAATTATATCTTAAAACTACATTGCAAATTAAGGGAGTACAGATAAGGAAGTTAAGGTGTGAAGCATGCAGAACTTGTCTCTCATTCCTTATAAAACAGCTCTGTACAGTACAGTATGTATGTGTATATGCGTGCGTGCATTTGTGCGTGCCTGCCTGGGTGCTGGTGCTGGTGTACCCAGGGTGCATGCATGCCTGTATGAGTGTTCTTGCATTCATGAATCATTCCCAGTTTGACTTGTGCAAAGCCAGCACTTTTCATGTTTTGAACTGACCTCCTGGTATAGTACGATAGCAAAAATCTAGCATAATGACCTTTTCACATGGGCATATTTTTAACTGTAGGCTGTACAGTACAGACGCACGGTGTGCGCGCGCGCACACACACACACACACACACACACACACACACACACACACACACACATATGCGCGCGCGCACACACACACGCACACGCCTGAAAATAGAGGTGGTTTGTTGGGATTATAACAATTTGACCAGCAAGCAGAAATTGTATTTGACATTTTGTCTGGAAAAAAATAAATCTGATGTACACACACACACACACACACACACACACGTGTCCGTGTCCGGTTGTGTGAGAAAGCGCAGCTGAATTCCCCATATAGCTAGCAGGAACAACTCAAAACACTGTCATTTTGTCACTTTGTGTATGCGTTGCGTCGGTTAGCATCCGCGTGCATGCTGCCGTCTGTCAGTCATTTCCTATACGTCTCAGCCATGTGACCTCCCTCTCTCTCTCTCCATACAGTACACTGATACTGTGCATCACACCAGATGTTGTTCCTCCTCCCTTTTGTTGACAATCGGGCCTGACACATGGCGTCGTATGCAGATCAGACGGAAGACAGAGCGCAGGCCGGCTCCAGTGTGTCAGCATGCAGCCCAGAGAGAAGTGCAACGCTGCAGTCTGCAGAGTCAGCCTGTCACAGCAGTCATTTTCCCATGATTTAAAGGGTTATTACACCGCCGCCCACAGGGAGACACCCATGTATCCCTGCGTTGTTTGCTTCTCCCCTAGCTGCCGGGGAGGACTTTGTGATCAATTATTAGCATTGCAGTGCTTAGGCCCGGATTGGCAGGTGGCAACAGCTTTAACAGATTTATAAGGATTTAATTTTGATGAAACAACGAATTAAGTGGGCCTGATCCATTTTTGTGTGGTGAGCATATGCGTAGCTGTATTAAAGCTACACTCCGGGACTTTATTTAAATTAATACAACTTTATTTTAGCCAATCTTTATGGTAAAGGGCTATTTCACCTTCAAACAAGTTTGGGTATAGCCTAATTTTAAAGTCTACTCAGGCTTTTGCGAGCACCCCTAACAGTTTTTCACTAGCTTGATTCAAGGCCAATGTCGGTCACAAGAACGAAGGACGGGTGTTTTCAAAGGATCATCATGGTTACAATGGAGTTTTATGTTGCAATGGGTTTATGTACAGTAGGTGTAGTGTATGATAAAATGAATATCAAATAGCTAAATGAATCAAGCTACTTAAAAACTGTCTGGGGTGCTCACCAAAACCAGAGCAGATGTTAAAATGACCCCAAACATGTTTGAAAGTTGAAAGTGCAGGGATATTTCACAAAACAAAGTAACTACAGTAGCACATCTGCAGTGGTCGGAATTTGAAGGTGGTCTCCCTGCTCTTCCACTGGTGATGGGTAGCACACCTACTAACTACCTAGTAGGTAGTTTATGTAGACAGTACCTTCTGTACATATTGACAATGCTATTTGAAGCTGATAGCCCAATGGATTATTTGCTGCCATCTTTACTGTATTTCAGACATTGCATTTATTTCTGTCTCAAGAGGTATAAACATTGACAAACGTACAGTACAGATGTATACGGTACTGTGCACTTTTCCCTAGTGTCTTTGTACTGTCCACAGGTGTGGACAGTACTTACAACTTACAAAACACAATTGGTCACTTTGCAATGACTGCAAAAAAGCAGACCTTAATTACCACTGTAGACTAGTGTCTATTGAACAGCGTTGTTGGTCCTGCAGTCTATTTCAGACCTGGGTTGTCCATGCTGAGTGATTCTCTTGACCGGAGTTCAACCTGAAGTCCCAACATGTTTTTTTGACCACACAGATTTCCCTTTTAGGCTTTAAACTAGTAGTTCACCCAGATAATGCCTTGAAGCCTTGAATTCATGGAGATCCAAAGAGTCTCCTACTGTCATTAAATTATTGACTTAGGATAGGAATGGGACAAAAACAAACAAATCTCCATGAATTCAAGGCTTGGGACGCCGTCCTAAGCCTTTTCTTTCAATTACACATCCCATCCTGTCCCAGGGACGAGGTGGGATGTGTAATTGAAAGAAAATACTTATTTTTGGGGGTAAACTAATCCTTTAACATTTTATTATTATTATTATTATGCAACTGATATATGAACAGATTTTCCATTGAAGCCTATTGTACGTAGTGTGTACGTCCTGGTACTGGTAGCCCGTCACGGTACTGGTAGCCCGTCACTCTGTTCAACCGTCTTAGAAAAGACCAGCCTAAGGAATCCAAAGAGATTCTCAAATTGTCATTTAGTGATGATTGACATTTCTTTTGCAAAGCATTGTGTTGTTGTATATATTTAGTTGGAATACGCAACACTGCTGACCAAATCTGTATAGGCCTACCGTTAGTATATTATGCCGGCCAGGGCACCACAGGTTCACAGTTTAGCAGTTAGCACTTGTCTAAAAATGAACATCAGGCCAGTGTGAAGCGTCTAGCCCACTTGGCAGCCTGGTGGCCTGTCACTCATGTGAGCACATCACCGATCTGGACCAGGATTAGAGGGCCTAATACTAACAGCTGCGCTGGGATTAGCCTCATCAGTATTTACTGTTATTTTGTCGAGCAATGCGCCGCACATCGTCCTCTGATAATGAACTGCTATATTTAAATTCCTCATCCGTGTTTTCTTTTAATTGAGCCTTGGCTTTAGATGAGCCCAAATAAGCATTAGCAGCATTGCATGCATGCATTCGTTTCTTCTTTACTTCCCTGGCTGGGAGATGGATGAACAGATAGTGAAGATGGGACCTGGGGCAAGAAAGCATGAAATACTAAGTATAGATTGTGAAGGCAGTGACAGAAACATGATGTCTGTGAATAAGCATGACTGTCAGAGGAGTTGGAGGACTAGAAACTCCAGGTGGAACTTGCTACAGAGAGACAGAGGCTTGTGGGATAGAGAAAGCCATGCCGAACACGAAATTTGAAAACTGTGTCTGCAGAATTTTCTGGATAGTTTTACTGACCACCAGAATTGTTGACCGGTATGACGGTATCACCCATTCGGGTCCATTCTATTACTTACTTGGTCCCCTCCTTTTCTCTCTCTCTACAGAAAATCTCTTCACTGAAAATAGTCTACCTACAAGCATGTGCATGCTTGCATGCATGCAAGAGTTATATTTTCCTCTCTAATGGGTGACTCTGATCACCTCATTATCTACCATGAGATATATATATATTTTTTTTTCTTTTACTAATTTCCCCTGCATGCCTGTCTATGGAGCTGTCATACATGAAGAATTGGTGTCGTTTCCTGAAGTGGGACCACCACACTCTGTCTGATTGAAAGTACTAGTGTTGCGCGGGCCGACCTGTAACCCGCAGGTCCCGCGGGTTACCCGCAGGGCGGGCTGAGCCGAGTCAAGATATTTTAACTTTACTGGCGGGGAGGGTTGGTGGCGGGTTAAATAATGGATACTGTGATTTTTACAAATGATCATTGTTGCCACGAGTCCTGGGAGGAAATTTGCGCAGCCTACCGGATTGTTGTGTTGCTGTGCTGGTTGATATCTCAATCCCCGAACAGCGCACAGCCACTCACTCCAGAGCGAGTGAAATATTTTATAACCACCAGCAAGCAGTCCTTTCCTTCAGTGTGCAACTCAATGGTCCTCGTAATGTGAACTTGGTGTGTGTGTGTGTGTGTGTGTGTGTGTGTGTGTGTGTGTGTGTGTGTGTGTGTGTGTGTGTCACGTGCGTGTGTGTGTGTGTGTGTTTGCGCGCACGTATGTGAAATGTATAAGTGCAAGGAGGACAAGTTAGACAACACTAACGTTTTCAAATAGTTTTTCTCAGGTCTTTAGTGGCGTTTCCTTTCAGCGTCTGTGCAGTGACGGTCCTGTTGTTATACTCTCTGCGACACACGGGTGAGTCTTTCTTCTCTCCCTTCAACCTCTCTGTCTCCTCTCAATCTGCCATGTCGCACACGTGTGTGACAAAAGAATGGCATCGATGCGATGCAGTGGTCGGAACACCCTGGCTTGCTTGCCAGTGATATTATTAGCCTTTAAGACATTTTTTGACAAATAAAAAGCCGCGTTCAAAGACATATTTGACGTGCATTTGATGATGGCGGGTTGCGGGCCAGGTCGAGTTGTGAAAATGTACGTGGTGCTGCGGGGCGGGCTGGGCCGAGTCAGATTGTTATCACAAGCGGGACCTGCGGGTCATGAAAAACCCTGACCCGGCAATTCGTCTGCCGAGAATGCCCTATGCAAAACGGTGCTGTGTTGAAAGCGAGGGTTAGGTTGCCTGACTCTGTTCGTGTGTAATGTAGAGCAGTAGGTCAGTCGCACAATCCACAGTGTTAGATCGCAACAGTGGCGGCCACCCACTGCTGTTCCTGTACAATCATGGCTTGCAGTGTTTTGTGTATAGTCACTGTTTATGTAGGGCGGCCTTGAGCTTAGTAGGGAGAGGGTGTGGATGCAATCTGTACAGTTGAGGTAAGCTGCTTCCTGGGGTTCAGTGGAACCCCCCACTCTCCAGACTCAGACTAAAGGACTTTTAAACACATCATCAACCCTGTTATTTCTATTCTGGGAATGTCCTAATAGTAGGCGAACATTCGTTGGAAAATGTAGATCGGATATTTTCGACAAAGTAGAAGGGGAAAAATGAGTTAACCAAGTATAGAGACCTGTGGGACACCTGTTATACATAATATATAATAATATAGCATTTAAGTGGATGAACTCCAAGTCGATTTTTACATCACACACATTTACACACATACTATACAGTAGGGAGACATTTCACAGGTTGTCTTTTCTCTAATTGCAAACATACTTGCACTCAATTAATTTAGAACATAACGGTACATCACTACTAGGGAGCAACGCACCACCTTTAAGTATGTGATCATGTGGAGGCACATTAAAATGGCAGTTATAACGTGTATCTGTTATCTGTTATCTGTAATCTGGTCTTCACTTATTTTCATGCCCAAGCTGCTGAATGTATGTCTGTCCTCTCAAACATTTACAGCCCACAAAACAGAAGCACCTCTGAAAATCTCTTGTAGTATATAGTAGTATATTACATCGATACGATGATGCGACGCGAGGGTGCAGACTAGCTGACACAAACTCGGCACTCCCTCCTGTCCAACACCAGGGTGCGGAGCTCTGCGGTGTTACTGGCTCCGCTGTCACGCCGCAGTGTGTCCACGTAGACGGCGTGCCTCTTCCTCTCCTATAGCTGTGCCTCGGGTCGTCTTCCACGGTGTCAGTGCCAGCAGTTCTGGCGTTCTGGGTGCGTGATACAGTGGTGCCGAGCCAGTCTTATCCTTCTTTAATTACAACACCAACATAGATAAGATAATGTGAATTGTGAAACAATTTTGTTGATATTGGTGGTGTATTTGTAATAGCTATATTTCCATTTGGCCAGCCTGTATAGTGTGGCTTCACTCACAAGCTGTGCACATAGAATAGTAAGCTACTATCAATAGCTAAAGATTAGGGTAGGACTAGGAGCTATCGGCCTCGCTGTTTTGTAGACTCTATTTCTTGTTATTTCTTTTACGCCATTGCAAAGAAAATTCTTCTGCCTCCAAACTGGTCTCTCATTGACTCGAACGCATCCATATTTTAACTTGTAAATAATGTATGAAACAGATTTGAAATGACCTACGGCTCCGGCGAGTCTGTGAGCTGTTTGGGAGATTCATAAATTGGGAGCTGTGAACCTCTGAAATATTACGAAATATTCTGCACAGAACATCAGTATGATCAAGACCCTGAACCAGAGTTCTTATCTGATTGCTGGGAGCGGGAGGGGAAATCGGCGATGAAATGTCTAATTTCTCTCTTCTAGTCAGAGCTAAGCTTTAGGGACTGATTTTTTGCAATGCTTTCTTTCCTGGTGGTCGTTGGTGACTGGTGGCCTGTTAACTACTTCTATACTGCACAGTAGTTTGTTTCCCAACAAATAGCAAAAATAGGCTGTGTGTGTGTGTGTCTGTCTGTGTGTGTGTGTGTGTGTGTGTGTGTGTGTCTGTGTGTGCGCGTGTGTGCGTTTTTCGCACAGACATTTTTCATTGTCTCTGCTCACCTCCAAATCTGTCTAGGTCACATGGACCGTATGTGCACTATACACTCATCTTTGCCCATTTCAGAACATTCACAGATATACGGAGTCTGCAATCAACGCAAAAGAAAGCATGTCATGGACATATACCATATTACTATGGATCTGTGTGATAGCATCACATTACCATTTTAATTAGTTTCCCTTTGTCCTGAATGGTAGCAGTTGGGCATGTGCTTTACTGCGATACCGCCCGCATACAGTTCCATGAACACATGCATACACATCCATGCCATATCCAAACATACACATATTGTGGGCCATCTGCATCTAGCCATGCAGAGATGGATCTAATCGTAATATTACGGTAAACAAGGCTCAGAAAGAATCCCCTGCCGCGCTGGCCAGCAGTACATGTGTGTGATCATGCTGGATGGTTTAGAGGCACAGATGATCCCAGGCATTTCGCTCCTCTCGCTGACACCACTTTTCTCCATTAAATCCCATCAGAGTCAAGCCAGTGGGGGGGAAAAAACAAACCCGCTACTACAGCCAACTATACTTGCATTCGCTGCAGTCTCGCTTGCATCATTCCTCTGAAAGCGTACCCGAGTGCAAATGTGAGGTGGATGAGTGGCTGCTATTTCCCATGCGGTGTGCAGACACACTGTACTCGCGTCTCTCCCGCGTCTGCCTCTCACCGCCGCACCTTGCAGAGGCACGTTATACAATCCGTTATAGTAATTAAACCTTGTTAGAACACGTTGTTGGGGCCTGTTAGAGGAAACGCAATCATGAGTCGTTATCGTGCATTATCAAGTTCTGCCGTTGGATTATTCTGGGCGGCTGTGAAGGATTCTCCGTGAGGGAAAGATATGCAGCCTACAAGTAAAGCCCTCCCTCCCTGGGCGATCAGCGGTTTAGTGAAACAAGGCGGATAAAAGGTTAGATTCAGATCCCTGACTTGCTCCCTGGCTGAGGCTACATCTCCACAATATTGCTGTAAGGTTGTACGATGTCCATGCTCCCTCAACGAAGAGGAAATAAATATATATTTACTGTATACTGTACTGTATATATGAACCTTGGTTCACTTATTTATTTATTTTTTCTCTTTTTACACTTTTCTTCATTTCTCGCATTCCCTGCAGTGAGGGCAATAACAGAATACACCCAGCGCCTGCGTCTTGAATTGCAGTATGGGTTTGTTGTGCTCTCAGTTAGAGACACGTTCAGCCTTCATTTTAATTAGAAAACGCCTGTTCAGTAGGCCTACGTTTTGCATTAAACATGGTGAACTTGGGGCATGTACAGTACACGTACATGTTTACATACAACCACTGTGTGTAGTTCTTCATCCAGCTACTCAGGTATAAGTAGGTGAAATGGTCTGGGGAGCTGGGAACGACGTGGGGGTATCGCAGGTTAGGCTGGAGTCGGGGGCATGCCGGGGTAGCATCACATGGAGGAGGAGTACACGAAGAGACAGGGCTAATCAATTATAGATGTGGAAACTGGAAGTGTGGTCTGTGGGAATGCTTGCTACTGTAACTGTGAGGATGGCGAGTGTGAGGGCTGAGGGGACGGGGGAGGGGAGCGCCTCCTGTGCCATTCCACAACTTCAATTTGCATTACATGACGAGAGAATGGGAGCTAATTAAACATGACAGGGTTTAGGGCGTCCGTGTTAACCCTTGATGGTGGCTGACGGGTTCCCTATCTCAAAGGGCAATGAATGCGCAAGGAATGCTCTTTGGAAACGACGAAGTGTGAATTGTAGATTGTGCCCGAAATCTGGAGGTGATGGTATTGGTATTTTACCAGTTCATGCCAGCAAGACCCAGAATGTGCACTCGCATGCTCAGGGATTTGATCAACCCGAAAAGACTTGAAGACAGTTATTTCCCATTAGAAATTTGTCCTGTAAAAATAGAAACTCTGGAGGGGGAAATATAAATTAATAAAAACCCTGATGACCTAGGAAAAAATAAAAAGCCGCTACAGGCCTATTCATTAGCAATAACGCCCCTATGAGAGTATAATATTACAAATTGGCACAAGCCACAATGTTCTCTCAAAAAGACAGACAATAACTTTTAAATATCTATTCATCACTAATCATTCCATTTTGTAGAAGTTGAGTTAAATTTGCAAGTCCTGTTAAAAATTCATTATGGGCATAATTGGATTTCACAATACATGCATACAACGTTCTATTCCACCCACTGCATTTAGAAAATGTCATGTGTTATTAATATTAATAATAACAATAGAACATACGGTACCAAAGCTCTTGTTCATAATATTCCGTGCACTATGCACCTCTTAATATTTGCCTGGCCTTTGATGTGAGAAAATGGTTTATTGAGTTTTGTAATTTAATACATTATTACTACTAAATTCCATACACTGTAACTTGGAAACAATTCTCCCAATATCGTATGTACTGTATATCATCGCTATTGTGAGGTAACCTTGTACAATATGTCCAAAAACGCTATACTTTTCAAAAATGGTAAAAAAAAGGACCTGTGCTCCCATCTATCCAATGTAGTTATAATTTAGTTAATACTTTTCAGATTAATAAAACCCACAGACCACTTTCACCTTCAAAATGTTTCCAGAGTCACTTTGCAATGAATTGTGAGCTTGTAGATCTGCTATTTCCGCTACTTTTGCGTGTCACTGTGACGCACGCACACAAAACATTAAACATTAAAAAAATCTGTCTGACATATGCACAGCAAATTGTGCAATTACTCTGAACTCTTCTCCTTAAGCATCAGCAGACCAGACATCCTGTGCAACTTTAATGCCAACAACTAAATTATTTTTATGCAAGCTGGGACTCTCTGTGACAGGGGGTCATGATCAGCTGATGCCGTGTCCTGCTGCTGCTGATGTGAGAGCTGAATTATAATAGGTAATGTATTTCTAGGCTCATATAGCCCCAAGGGACATTGTGTAAACGTTCATGATGTTGCCTCTGACTGATTGCTGATGACTTTTTTAGGGCACAGACATCGTAATTTGTTTATTTATTCAAAGATTTCCCAATGCAAATACCCCCTACCCGTCATTTATGCTTATACTCTGTTGCATGACAGAGTTGTGCGCTAAAGATAGCAGATCTACAAGCCCACAATGCCTATCAATGAGACGTGCGATTCAACATCGGCAATCTTCGGTGCACGATTCCGGCATGTGCCTGTATATTCAGGCTTTATCCTCTCCAAATATTGTTCTCACACACGCGCGCGCGCACACGCATGCATGCAAGTCTTATTGATATAATAGTTTCTTCATTTATTTGTCTATATTTGTATTAATACTCTGAATGCAAAAGGAGTGAAAACTATATTTACCTCTGAAATGTACAATGTAGTGTAGAGGAGCAAAAATGTATAATACTCAAAGTACAGTACTTGAGAAAATGTGCGTTGTCACTTTCCACCACTGAGTTTGTATTACTGTAAAACAAGCAAAGCAGTTTTGTGTTTGTTGGAGTGTGTGGGCATACAGTATATGTGACAGAAATGGGACACCCTTGACTGCTGTTGATAAAGTGACACAGCCCTACAGGCTGTTTTTTCTTTCAGCTAACTCCAAACTAATACAGTATACGGTATACAGTACATGTACAGTACTGGCTCTCAACGTGGGGTCCGGGAGGGTCCTTGAAGGGGTTCCAGGGGGTCCCCTGGTAAATTATTCATGGTTAGTAACTAAATGCACCCTTACAGGTCTGTAACTCTTGTACAAAGGGAACCCATAATGAGAATGATGAAATGGTGTGAACTTTAGCTCAAATGAAAGAACTCATAACCAAAGATTCATAGTGCGTAAACTTTAAATGCAGAAAATGTGCAATGCTGTAACACTAAAAGTAAAACTGTTCCATTGGAAGACTCCACTGTCCAATCTGTGGTTGAAACTTTTTGATTAAATGCAATAGTCTGAGACGTATTATTTTTTTATTCCATTCTGGACTGGCGTTTACAATATGCAGAATACTCTGCAAATAAGGCTCTCTCAAGCAGCTCTCGAGGCAGAAGTGAGATACTGTAGGCTCTAGCTGTTTATTTGCTGCTTTTTATAATACGCTGAACATTGGCGGACCATATTGATCGTTACTCTTACCGAAAAAAGAAAGACAAGAGTTGAATAACAGTAGTGTATCCCTTTAAACCTGTGGGGATTGTCATTGTTGCATACTGTTTCCATGCAGCACTTAATTATATTTAACGGTCTAACATGGAAATATAATCAGCTGTTTCATACAGCAATTTGTACAGTAACCTTTCATGGTCTGTGCTCTCTGCACACAGAAATCCTATTTATTTTTCTTCCTGTATACTGTGTATAGGGGGACTGTATTGCTTATATTAATGCAACATATTAATGCAACACTTTAAAATTACTCATTTGGGAGGGTTTATGAGCTGGGAGGTTTTCTAATCCATATTACCCCCCCCCCCACACACACACACACACACACACACACACACACACACACACACACACACACACACACACACACAGATGCCGCAAACAAAATACTGCTTGTGTTAATAGCTGCCTGTAATTAAGTCACCTATCACCATCTGTCTGCTACAGCCATTTTCCCCCCTCTTTTGCATATGGTATGAATGAAGCTCATTTTAAATCCACTGTTTTGAGTTGGCTCAGTTAATTGTTCTGATGGGTCACAACTAATAACATACAGTACAGCTCACAGTCACAGCCATAATGGCTACACAGTATTTGCACCTGTTATACTCACTGAAGAAGTAAAATAAGTCAAGGCATAACATTTGGCAATTTTACTAGAATTTCCTTTCCTGGCTATAGTTTAAGATTTGTGATCATGCTGCTGAGCTTCAGTACTGTATATTAAATGCTGCATGCATTTAATAACGATATTTCTGGGACCCCAGTCTACACTGTAAAATCATCAGTGATAATGTAACTCTGAGAGTGTACATTTTATACACTCTGAGAGTGTACATTTATACACATTTATACTCTCTGATTTACAGACCTGAATGGCACTATGGGTCCATTTTGTTCCTATAATACTATCAATAATTTATCTGGGAACCTACCCTATTATAATATCTCTGTTTTACATTGGCCTGCTTACCGTTCAATGTTCACTGTAATTTTTGGTCCCATATCAAATGTGTATAGATTCCCCAACCCAAAACCAAATTCTCAAGTTTCTTCACTGACTGGCATTTCTGTGATAATGGTCAAATTCTGCTGACTTGCATGCTCGATGAGAAAGAATAGAAGCAGCGTGCAAGCATGATTTATTACGTACACTACTGTACTGGCAAGAAAATCTGTTGGAGAAGACAGTAAATGTATTGTCTTTGCAGACTGGGGCTCTGTGTTGGAACATCAGTTATTGGTATAGACATAGCCTGGCCCGTAAATCCATGTTATTGTTGCCAACTGTAATCTACAGTATGGTGGAATGGGTATATGGGGAGCCACATATTGTTCCTGTCTCGCAGAAACCTGCCATCTCCTTTGTTATAGTTTCTTTTCCCATAATTTGATTTCCTATTTTTTATCTATGACGGTGTTGGGCAAAAGTATCAAACATAGCAGCTCTACAAGGAAACTTTTGAAAGGAAACATTTTTATTTTATTTTATTTTTCACACACGAGGTTTCCACCCGACTGCGACAATAAATATGAGAGGAGATGCACGGTGACTCTCTGAAGAAAACTTCATGGACTTGACTTCAGTGAGAGAAATGAAATGAAACTTGTTTAGTTTAGTTTCCACAGTGATGTTCATGATGTTATAGGATGTTGGAAATAGAAGAGAGCCTACTGTTAGCCCACCCACCCACCCCCTGCCGCTCTTCCCGCTTCTAATCATAGAATGAGTCCGTCTAATTCCTATTCTGATACGTCCATGGTGGCACAGATTTTTACCACCCATTGTGCCATGGAATGGAGCCTTTCAAAAAATCATTCCCTTTCTGATTTGATAAATGAAAGTAGCGGACGACTGAGTTCCCCGCCCACCCCTCCCCCGGTTGGCATGTTTGAATAATTGAGTAATACTCAGACAGACAGCGTTAGGCAACGATGGCGCACGATACTGTACGTTTGAAATAATTACGCGCAGGCAACAGACTATACACACGGGTGAGGACTCTACTTTAAAAACCATCCGATCAGAACTGCACACCACCACCTTACCGGTCCACCACACACGCACGCACGCACTCGAGCAGCCGCACGCACGCATGCACGCACACACACACACACACACACACACACACACACACACTCACAAACTTCTGCCCCATGAGGACAGGAACTGTACAGTACCACTGTGTGTGTACTGTAGATGTAGCTCACCATATAGTCTAGCCTCTAGTAAAAGGATGAAGTACATTTCACCTGGTTAGATTTGGCTCCCAACAACAGCATTCCTCTAATAAGACGCCACAATATTAAGCTTGTTGTTTTGTTTTGTTTGTTTATTTATTTATTTATCTTTTACATTTTTATTACATTTTATTTTGAGCCATCCAATACCCACAATATTAACATATGTTTTCATACATTATTCATTGGGGATTCAGATACAGCAAACCAGCATTCTCCAGAGACGATCTTTTTCAAAAAGCTGTCCAATGTGATATTTGGGGTGTCACTTTGAAGAGGGAACGTCACTCTTTAACGGATCGTTGAATCACGTGCAAGAGAGGCAGACATAGTGTCTGTCTGCATACATGTTGTATGCAGACATAGCGTCTGTCTGCATACATGTTGTATGCAGACATACTGTACGCTATGTTGCTTCACTTACTATAAACAGACGTGATTGACAGCTGGGTTGGGGGCTTTCCTCTCTCATTTGATTCTTTCAGAGTTTCACGTATAGGATCTTAGCAGAACTATTCTGGGCATGACATAATAGGCGTAGATTGGTAATACATGTAGCGAACAGCTTGTAGATCAACTATTTCCGGTGAGCAGATTTGGAGTGTGTGTGTGTGTGCGTGCGTGTGTGTGTGTGTGTGGGGGGGGGGGGGGGGGGGGGGGGGGGGGTGGCTAAGTAGACTCCTGGGGGACAATGGTCAATGAAGTATAAGCGCTTAAGTGGGCAAGGATAGGAAGCGAGTAGTTTATTTGTGTTTCACTCAGTGTTTTGTTAGATGTTGTTTATTTGCATAGAATACCGCCGTTGCTGTAGTGCCGACGATCTTGTTGCATCTTGATTGGCTGAGAGTGGCAGTACAGCGTCTCCTGATAACATCAATCTGAACGCATCCATCTTGTTTACATCACCTCTAACCTACTAGCAAACAACCACAGCTGCATTTCATTTTTGTCACTTGTAAATCAAAATATTAATAATGAAACGGTATAATGGTAATGGCAATGACACACTCGCGGTCATGCTATGCCATGTTATTTCATGGCATAACACTTCCACTTATGTATTATCATTATCTTCCTAATTATCTAGTGCGCACTAAGCTTGCATTAGATGTTTGGCTTGGAAATCAGAATATTGACAAATGATGGCTGTTGTTGTTGTTATTCTCTCCTCAAAATTTAATCTACACAAGTGGGAGCTGTAATGGGGTGCCACAATCCATGTCATGGATTAATCAATCATGAATTCCAATCATAATCTACAATGTCACTGTGCAATCTATTGCTATTGATATGTCAGAATATTGCTATATGTGGTTTGTATACCAGGCTACTGAATATGAATACACGAGGCAAACAAATGGTTATTCTAACAGAATCATGTCAGAATATTAACACCAGAACAGATACAGTACATCAAGTATCAACTCAATCAAGACTCTGCCTAGTTAAGGCTTAGTTAATTGTGTGATCAGCGTAACCGCTTAACCACTTACCGGTAACCACAAAACAAATTTTAAAATTGTTGATCCATGAACTCGCATTGCATCGGCTATTAAAAAGAAATTGGTGAATAGATTTGGAGTACTAGGGGAAAGAAGGAGCTGGCCAAGTATAGACTCCCGGGGGACACGGCTCTATGAAGTATAAGGGCTTCAGTGGTTAAGTGGGCATGGATAGGAAGCTAGTCGTTTATTTGTGTTTCACTCATTGTTAGCTGTTGTATATTTGTATAAGTCTAAGGGATAGGCGGCCCTCACACCGCCTATCCGACCAATATGCCCAAATACGGAGATCTCTATCTGTCAGTCCTTGTCCCGTTTATGGCCATATATGGAGATCTCTGATGTCATCAGTATATATCCCCCTTTTGTGCCCATATATGGAGCTGAGTGATTTGTTTGCGCCTGATGCCATGCTGACACGTTGAGGTTAGACAACAAAAATATTTGGGCATAGCTGCATTGGGAAGTCCTTATATGGTTATGACGTGGTCCGCCGACCCACCGCTCCTCCCTTCATTTTATTTTTGGATTTCCGCCAAGAATGACATGAATGCCCAAAATTGGGATACCAGAGTTAAAGAGGTTAACCACCAGAATGACTGTCTAACAACAGTATACCTGCAGCAATTACCATAAAACCAAAACATCAAAAGGTTGTTTCAGTTCCTAGGATGAAGGCAGAGCACAGCTGGCAACCTCAGGTTAAATTAGCTTCATTCCACTGAAAAAACAAGGTGTGGCACGCAAATGATAATGACTGAGTTAATTGCAGGACAATTAACGGCAGCATTTTGGCAGCATTTTGTTAATTTTGAGAGAGAGAGCAGCATTTTGTTAATTCTGAGAGAGAGCGAGAGAGAGAGAGAGAGAGAGAGAGAGAGAGAGAGAGAGAGAGTGCGCGCGCACTGGAGGGACACTACCACCATAAAGACAGCCACTTATGTGTATAAACTTGTTTGTTGTTTGTTTACGCAACTAGATTTGACAGTGAAGTATACATTTAATTAATGTAGTATAGGGCTGTACGACTTAAACATAGCCTGTATTTTTCATGCCAAAAAAGCCACTTTGAATTGAAATGAAAGTAACTGAGACAGATGGAGAGGTAACAGAACATGGAGAGATTGGGGGGGAGAGCTTGAGGGGTGCAGCTGGAACCTTTTCAAAGGGGAGCTGCAGAGCAGGACTCTCACCTCAGAGGTCAGGTCAGGTAATCCAATACCACTCAGCTAGGAAGTAGTCTCGTGTTGCCAGACTGCTGGCTCTCGCAATTTTCAAATGCTTCCGGTGTACAGTCTGGAGCAACGGAAGCTCTGACCATGAGTAAACGATAAAACGGAAGCCGAGCCTCTTCCGTTTCGTTTTTAAACTCACGCAAATGCATCCTAATATAAATAGAAATCATCTAAGCATATATAGCTTGCTGATTAGCAGAAATGGAAATAGCTACATTTCTGCTAATCTGAGGACGACCTAGAGAGAAATAAAAAGAGTTTGTGGAATTAAGTTGTCTGGCTATACGCAAGACTAGCCAGGAAGTAAAGTCTGTCTTCCAGGTTGAGGTTATATAGAACCACAGAAGCATGAACATAATTACAGGCAGAAATTCACAGAATAATTAAAAAACAAAAGGAACCCAGCAGCTTGTACGTGTGCTATTCTCGCACGACAGCGCATACATTAGCCTTAACTAGCCCTGCTCTCTGTCTCCCACTCTCCTAGTATTACGTGATGACTTCAGACAGAATCCCCAGGACGTGGTGGTGGCGGTGGGAGAGCCTGCCAGCCTGGAGTGCCAGCCTCCACGTGGGCACCCAGAGCCCACCACCTACTGGAAGAAAGACAAGACACGCCTGGACCTTAAAGACGACAGGATCACTGTGAGTTCAGTCTGACATATACTTCATGACAGAGTCAAGGGCCCGGAAATTACCGCTTTAAAATCGCATTGGTGAGCTTGCAGACCTGATATTTTGAGAGCGAGTATAAATTAATAATTTAAACCCTCTCTAGAGTAAACTGGGCTGGGATCGGCTCTGTATTTGGTCTGCTCAAACCCCCCCTCCACCAAATCTGTCAAGTCCTACCAAGTTCCACTCCAAGGAACATTAAAGGAAACAACTCTGTTTTCCCAACTCAAGTCAACTTTTTTTTATTTTCCAACTTTTTCATCAAGTAAATCAAGAAAATACTTCCAAGTAATTAGTTCAACCATTCTTGTTTTTAAACAATAAATGTAGGCTAAACAATCAAATGTCTTTTAACAATTTAAATACCTAAATTAAATTATTCTACACTAATTTATTTAAATATTTCAAAGTAAGTAACAATTTGGGAATAAAGAAATCTGTTTGCCGAAAATAGCAGAGCTGCAAGCTCACAACGCATTGTGATGTGTTGTGAGTTTGTAGATCTGCTTTTCTCTGGAAACGTACCGTATATACGTAGGCATGTGGTTAAGCGAGTGCGTAAAGAAGAGTCTACTGTTGTAGTTGTTCATCCTCCTCTCATGTTTTGTGGCATTAAAACACAGGTCCGTGGAGGAAAGCTGACCATCTCCAACACCAGGAGGATCGATTCGGGGATGTATGTGTGCGTGGCCACCAACATGGTCGGCGACAGAGAGAGCGAGACAGCTCAGCTCTCTGTGTTTGGTAAGGAGTAACAATGCATGTCTGGCCCAGCCGACTGCAAAATGTGCACAGACACAACATCAGTGTTTGCTACAGTACATCGACTTATAGCACGGCATTTTATTTATTTACTTATTTTAAAATTTAATATTTCTATTGTGGCTTGCAAGCATTCATTTTCTCTCACTGTTTTTTTTTTACGATTATAATTTTTTTATTATACTGTACAATGTGTCTTTTATTTAGAATGTGACTTGTCTCACTGTGAAGCACTTTATAACTGTATGCTTAGAGGCTTTTTTATGTCATTGGTTGAATTGTGTGTTTTTGTGTGTGCGTGTGTGCGTGCGTGCGTGCGTTGCCTACATGCAGAGAAACCCGAGTTTGTGCAGCGGCCAGTGAACCAGGTGGTCCTGGTGGAGGACAGTGTAGAGTTCAGGTGTCAGGTCCATGGCGACCCTCCGCCCTCACTGCGCTGGAAGAAGGACGATGTGGACGTCCCCCGTGGCAGGTGAGGGCTGTTTCTGTGTGTAGTGGTGGAAGAAGGACGATGTGGACGTCCCCTGTGATAGGTGAGGGCTGTTTCTGTGTGTAGTGGTGTATAGCTACGTGTTAATGTGCATGTCAACTGTGTGTGTGTCAACTGTATCTTTAGTTATTTATTCAAATGCATTTGTAACAACAAACAAAGAAAACAAAACAGCGGAGGGTAACCACTTAAGATATAATGAACCATAAATCAAATAGCAAAAAAATTGCATATCACATAGCACATCTGCTATCTAACAGTTTTGGGGGGGGAAATGGCAAAAAATTGAAAGATTGAAGCTTTTGGAAAAATATAGAGAACTTGCCCACAGCAGGGTTAATGTGGTTAAATTATGATATTATCAAAAATGAATATAACAAATATCTACATTCCCCAACAGGAAATGGTATCTAATTAAGTGTGTTGGTATCAAAAGCATTGACATGGATCACCAACTAACCCCCCCCTCCCCCCGCCAATGTGACAGTGACACACAGCGGACAGTGATGCAGGACTAATGAGTCCCAGTCTGCAAACGACAGGCTCCTGACATGCTGCTGCTACTGAAAGACTTTGATCATGGTGACAAACGGTGCTTACCAGCTGAGCTGTATTTCAATTAATGCTACAGGGGGAGCAAGGTGGCGACCGCAAATATATCACAATAAAAATAGAGAGGAGATAGCACAGAAACTAATCATGCAAGTGTTTTATTGCCTCTTGCATGGCTGCCAGCAGCCAGATTGCACAAGATATCAATGTGGTCACCACCGCAATGCGTCTCTGACCACCTTCCGAGAGTGTCTGGGCGATGAGACCAGTATCACTCTAAAAACGCTATCAACTCATAAATCGTTTTTTTGGTGGTATTTACTGTAGCACCTCCTGAATTGTGGTATATTGTATATCACCGTTGCCAAATGGCCCTATAGACAAATCCACGGAGGGGATCTGGAGAACCCGATCTTTTATACCATTTAAGTGGTATAAAAGTCAATCAGATATATAGTATGATATCATTTTGCATCTTTGTGACAGGCCTGAACATTCTCCCCTTCCTCCCCATATACACAGGAACAGTTTTGACGTGGGTTTTGACATGGTATCGGCCGATCATGAGAAAAACAATCAGTGATCGTGATCGGTCTCCTGATTGGGCACTGCTCCATGGATTTGTCTGTAGAACCATTAGTGGTGTCTAAAGCTGAGGAACCTGTAGTAGAGAAGCAGTAGAAATGCTCTTAAGGCAGCACCTCAACCATACAGAATCTCTGAAGATCAGATTTTGTCTTTTTTTTCCCTAGCATTGCCTCCGCTCCATTACGCAGCTATGTGTGTCCCTATGTCTACATACGTGTCTGTCCCTGTGTACGTCCGAGCACGTAAAGGTGCAACACAGTAACTCTGTCATTTCCCGACCGCTTCGGATGCGGGAAGGCTCACCGGAACTGGGCGTGTTCTTGGGGGTCTGGATGTTCCGGGTACCAGTTCTAAGCACAGTACAGTGCAGTAACTATAACAATAAATGTATAGTTGCAACGCAGGTGTAATTCTTTTAAGTATGCCTCCCCAAATCCATGCATTTACTGGCCAGATATGGTATGGTCATGGGGAGCCTCGTCGCTCACATGGTAGTTTAGTGAGATATGTCTTTCTGTCCACGTCTGTCAGTCTGTCTGCCAACACATTGCCCTCTCACTCAGTAACCCCTTGACTCCATAGGAACATGGCCCACTTTTCAGGCCTGCCTCACGTCGCTTCTCCTCCTTCCCTTCCACTTGTATTCTTTTCCCCCTCCTCCTGGGAGGCCTATATCTGGGTCAGGGATGTACCGTGACTGGCGCCTTCGCCGGGGTCCAGACGAGCCCCACCACAGCCCTGTTGATATTCTCCCAGCACTCTTATTGCGTGCCCATTTCAACTGTGACCTTTGTCTCCAAGGCCCCTTGCGTGCACCATCTTTCTCCCCCCAGTTTGTCTTCCTTTCTCAATCGGCATTTGGCTGAAATAGACGGGATCACACAAACGCTTCGAGGCTTCGTCTCACGCCACAGCAACTTCCTGAGTGTGTGAGGAGGGCCTAAAGTAAACGCTCCTGTACTCCCGTCTATTTCAGCCCCGCCCCCTGCTGAACCCCTGCAGTCAACTCCGTCCACTTAGCTGACGGTGGTTCGATCAACCTCAGCTGCAGCTGCACCGCCACTTTTTTTGCCAGGGAATTCTTCAAAATAAAGGCGCTAGAGTGCCAGCAGATATGGCAGATTTTACTCTGAAAAGCCCCTGCCTTCCGTTCCCCCCCCCCAAAAGAACCGGGAGGCATAATCTTCCATTCTTACCTCACGCTGGTCACGCGAAAGTCTCTATTCCAAATGATTTGCATGCTGAAGTCAGAAATGAAGACGGAACATTGTCCCTATGGTCAAAACCATGGAGCCATTCTTTTGGAGCCGTAAACAGCCATATCTGCTGCGCATGCCGTTCACTTCCTTGTTTTTTTAAATATATCAATAAACAGCCCTAAAGATGTGTACGTATACACGTCCAAGGCTTAATTAGTGTTAGCACTAAGGATGTGTATACGGCATGTGCCTTGGTCTTTTGGTCCTTTTAAATGATATAAAATGCTGTAATAATTTTTTTTTGACAGTTCACGTTGCTGGGCAACGCCTTGATCAGAGCCCCCGGATATGTTTTGCGCAGTCACTTCCTTATTTACAGGCTGACAAATCTTGCTATTATCTCTGAATCTACAGCACTGTCCATGGTTTTGATCAGAGCGCCGATATTCTGTCCTAATTTCTGACTTAGCCAAGCATCTCATTTGGAATCTTAACGCTTCTAAAGAGAGACCAGACTTGAAAGCGTCTGGTCTCTCTTTAGAAGCGTGTTCCGTTATACCTCCTGGTTTAGGGGGGAAATGGAATGGACTTTTCATAGTAAATCGGCCCATCTGCTTGGCACTCCTAGCGACTTTATTCTGAAATGTCTATCTGTTGCTGTTTTGCTGCTTCACTTTGTTTCATTATCTTCTTGCTTTTTCTTCCACTTTCTCCCACACACACACACACACACACACACACACACACACACACACTGTACAGTACACACAAGTACGCACGCAC
This sequence comes from Protomyctophum bolini, assembly GCF_963924005.1. Classification (NCBI taxonomy): domain Eukaryota; kingdom Metazoa; phylum Chordata; class Actinopteri; order Myctophiformes; family Myctophidae; genus Protomyctophum; species Protomyctophum bolini. The sequence continues at coordinate 36,465,580 of NC_137874.1, read as the reverse complement.
GCACGCACACACACACACACACACACACACACACACACACACACACACACACACACACAGTCACACACACAGTCACACACACACACACACACACACACACACACACACACACACACACACACACACACACACACACACACACACACACACACACACAGTCACACACACTCACACACACACACACACACACACACACACACACACACATACACACAGACACACACACACACACACACACACACACGCACCCCCCCCAAACGGCCATCACCGCAGTGGGTGGTTCATCTTTATAAATATTGAAACAGTGTAACAGTCAGGGTTCCAGCTGAAAGCACCTTTCATTTATTTCTTTTTTTGCCATGCCTTCGTCTCAGAATAATTGGCCCCTCTTCCTTTCTTTCTTTTCCTACAGCTGTAAGAAAGACTGTGCAGCAGGGAGCCTTAATAAGCCTGTCATATTGATCAAAAATGATCACTTTTACTCTATTACTATGTCCAGAACCCTTTTTTGGAAACTTCTGAAGACATCTGTCAAAACATCCTGTCATGTTTTGAAATGTGTTTGTCTCGTGTCTGTGTTCATATAGGCTACACATCCTGTTTTCTATTTCCGAGTTTGAAGGTGGCTTTTGACTGGAAATGACCCGACAGCAGGCATGTTGATTTGACTGCATTGTCTGTCTCTGCTGCCAGGTACGACATCAAATACGAGAAAGACGATTTCCTGCTCAGGATAAAGAAGGCGTTGGCCAGTGACCAGGGCACATTCACCTGCCTTGCTGAGAACCGTGTGGGAAAAGCAGAGGCTTCAGCCTATCTCACTATCAGAGGTCAGTAACAAGCATTGGGAGCTCAGAGACCAGAGCTGCGTGGTCACAAAGCTAACCACCCATTCCTCAGGTTTCTGTTTTAACTACCGAAGCAGGACGTAGACTCCTAGAGGACCAATCATGACGGCACTTCTCGTTTGGTTCCAGTCTTATAGAATGTAGCCATAACCTAACCAGGTCACATGCAAGTTTATGGCCTATGGGGGAGGGGGGTTCTTAAACCTTTCCTCTCAAATTACCACTCCATTTGAAACGGTCATAAGCGCTGTGTAGTACACTCATTTGATTACGTCTTGTGTGCTAGTGCCTAATGATAGTGATATATTTCATTGTCATTTGTGTCAAATATGTCTTCGCTCAAATATTTCCCTACTCTGAATGTTCAGGCGTCAACGAGTTGCTTTGTGTTTCCTAAGGTGAATTGGCTGTGACACTTTTATCCAAACATGATCAAAGGTGTGAATGTGTTGATTGTGATTGTCGTGAAGCATCACAGTTCATGGATCACTGCTCACCTTACCGCCCTCCTCCTCCGATCGCTGTTGCCATGGCAATGCATACTTTAAGGAGAACTTCACCCATTTTTAACCTTATGTTCCTATAATTGGCCTCATTATACGATGGCACACTTTCACACTGTCTATTCACTCTGTGTGTCATTGGTAGGCCATCATCAATGGGGATTATATGCTAATAGTGATGTTTTTCTTGCATTCATAAAAATCATAACCGTGTGAAGTGAGGGGCGCTCTTATCAGCATACGTCATCACGCCGGCCAATCACAATTTGCGTCCTCACTTTTCCGTCTTCACTTTTTATCCTCGATACGTACTTTATTCAGCCTATCAAATCATCGCTATGGGGTATCACAAACACACAAAGCTGGGCATAGAGGGGCTAGCGTCCCTCAAAAATGAACAGACCTGCCTTTCCGATGATATCACTGGTAGGTAGGTTTTTGAACTGTCCACCCCCTACTCTGAGACACGAGTGAATAGTCATCTTATAACGAGCATTAGTGATGATGACCAATTATATGAAGATGGGTCAAACATGGGTGAAGTGGTCCTTCAAGCCCAATGCTGTCGCCTCTCTCCTGCCCCACTAACAACCCAACGCCGCCTCATTCATTTCTGATTTCCATGTCTTTGCTTTTTCTGTCCCTCTATTCTACTCTCCTCCTGTGTTGTGTCTATCTCACCCAAACCATTGTTCTGTCATCAGCTCGGCCGGTTGGTAAGTAAGAGCTGATCCCATGGTGCATGCCTTGCTCACAGATTGTTACTGATGGCACATGCGTGCGCGCACACACACATGCACGCGCACGCACGCACGCACCCACACACAAATTAAGAATGAATGAACATTACACACACATGTTCATCCCACTAATATTGACGTTGTACATCAAACATCCTCCCTTCCCACCTTGGTAGCTTTGCGTTGCAGCAGTGGTTGAAGCATTCCTGTTCGTTCAACATGATCCAGACATATTTGATCCAGACATAGTCGATAATGTGCAAAGACCCCAATAGATGTGTTGCAGAGCCCTGCTAATTAGTTGATCTCATTCATTCAGCTGGATGAATGTCTTGCGAATGAATAGCTCGCACAGTAAATTAATGGACCTTGACGTGATGCATGACGCCTTTAGTTTGTAGCTCAGAGTTTAGTAGTTATAGCTTTCCTTGTGAAATGTCACGGTAAAGTGTTGTATGTAGATGGGCTGTTGTTGTATTATGTAATGCCTGATTTATTCTTAGTTGTGCGTCTGTGTCGCCATGCCGAAAATAGTGGATCCACAAGCTCTTTTGAGCTTGTTATGTAAGCTATTTTCGTTGTGCGACAATCGGTGTGCAACTAATCATACTCATTTTACTTTTGACCTCAGAGGCACCCCAGTTTGTGGTGCGACCACGTGACCAGATCGTGGCCCAGGGCCGTACAGCCTCCTTTCCATGTGAGACCAAGGGCAAACCCCAACCTACTGTCTTCTGGCAAAGAGAAGGCAGTCAGGTAAGAACATGTGTATTGTGTGTGTGTGTGTGTGTGTGTGTGTGTGTGTGTGTGTGTGTGTGTGTGTGTGTGTGTGTGTGTGTGTGTGTGTGTGTGTGTGTGTGTGCGTGTGCGTGTGCGCGTGTGGATACCGAGAACCTGTGCCAATTGCCAATTTCGTGCCTATTCCTGATTGGTCAGAACCAAAAATCCAATAAGCTCCTGGACAAACAATGCTGCTGTCTGTATTTGACAGTCAAATCATTCTAACATCAGATGTTAGAATGCTGGCCACTCGGGTGTGTTAATCACAAGAACACTGTACAATTTAGGCTTTTAGCAGACGCTCTTAATCCAGAGTGATTTACAGTAAGCAAGAACAAAACATGCTAATATATCAAATACATAAAAATAGTCATCAAGAATCATACATAATCTAAGAACCTAACAGTGGAATATCTATATAATGAAACGATGCGTATACACTATAGAGGGCTACAGTATGTCTACAAAACTTGTCTACTAAATTACATAAGTTGAGCCTTAGCATACGCCTGTAAGGTTGTCGAGGCTAGGGCAAGTGCTACGAGCTAAGATGGAGTCTGAAGAGGTGGGTTTTTAGACTATGGCGGACGATTGGGAGTGAGGCTGCAGTTCTGATTGCAATGGGAAGTGCATTCCATAGTTTCAGAGCCAGAAGGGAGAAAAGTTTGGGACGTGTGGTGCGTTGTCCCAACATTTTTTACTGTACTTGGTTCAAGAGTCAAGAACCACACCACTGAGGAGGGTTAAGGATGTTTATTAATGATTGAAGGAGCCAGGGAGGGTACAGTACATACAGTAGATTCCGGGAGGGTCGCTGACCCAGGAGTCTTTGGGGAGGAGGTTGTTTGCATGGTCGGCGCGGCAGGCGTGGACAGGTACATTTCAAGATCATTTTAGCAAGTTTCTATTGAATTGATTTTGTCCATGAAAACCTCGGCAACCGCATTCGATTCACTTGCTCTGTCCCTCCTGACACTGTTCATTCACATTTCACACACTGTACCCTACAGTCAATTTGTTCTGCTTATTGTGTCATTATTATCTGATTTTGGATGTCTGGTGGAAGGCTGGAACTAAACTCTGTGGTATCTACAGCTACAGACGAGTACATTGTCTATCCCATAACCTGGAGAGACAGGCTGTCTCTGTGTGTCAGTTGATTGATGGTCTATATCCCATAAGCCGGAGGGACTGGCATGGTGAAATTGGCTAGTTAATAGTTTAGATCCCATAAGCCGGAGGGACGATCGCATTGTAATTGGCTAGCACAACTGCTGGGTTGTACAGTATCTTGGTTCAGACCGGTTGAAAGAGAGAGTGATCTTTGATCTCGCCGGGACACAATCACATCACATGGTTCATGCATCGAGTGTGCTTCATAAACACATATGAACGGGGTTCAACAATGGATTAGTTTTTTGCACTAAGGCAGGCATTACTTAGACATTCTTCTTGTTCAGCACACCACAAGAAATTCATAATCAACTGTAAGTTGGTTTTGGAAATATATCATTTTGAATCACATTTGGAAGTCTGTGGGAGTGTTGCAACTACACTGACTGTAGAGGCAATGGGCTAGATTTTGAAGGTGCGTTTTACCTATTACAGTAATATGAGCTGGGGGCGTGAGGTATGTCATATTGCAATTTTAAGCATGTTAAGAAGCGCTTTCGACACCCCGTGGAGTGCGCAAAACGGCCTTGAATTAGTCATGGGAGTGTTTAAGGCGTGTTTGAGAGTTACCCAATCAACATGTCCGTACTATTTTCTTTACCAGTCAGCTGATGTCACATACGGAATGCGCACTTTGGGGATCGTTATTATTACATTTCTTCAGGCTGCCACCATAGAAGACATGACATATATGACTTTGTCACATTTGGGTTAATTATTCCTATTGCACTGCATGCTGTCACCTTCATGCCTCAAAATAAGTTGTTTCTATTGAGAAACACCAGTGAAATTATATTTTAATTTAAATTATAATTATATTATATTTGAAATGAGTAATGAGTTGAATGCCTGGTGCGTATGCCCGTGATGCGGTATGGTCCCGTGATGGTATGGTCTTCGCTCGTAGCATTTTATTGAAGAAGACTTGAATCAAGTGTGATACAGCGTATGAAAGCAAACTTCCCAAGGATTATGCATATGTTTTTGTTTTTTTTTAAGGTTGAGAAATGAAAGAATTATGGCCGTTTCTAATCTCAACATTCCCAATAAAATGACGCAATAAAAAGACGCTGTTGCCATGTCTCAGAGAAACAAGTAAATAGGTCTATAAAAATAATCCCAAAATAAGCGCATATAACAGGGGTCTGTAACCTATTTTAAATGAAGTGCCATGTTTTTATTTTCTAGATATTGAGTCTGCCATATCCAGATTAATTTTAATGACACCACATTAAAATAAAAAACATATTTTGATTGTCCACAAATATAAAGTTCTTACATCTTTTTAAATATTTTCTTGCACATTGTTATAATGATCATTATATATCTGCCTGCAGTCAGAGTTCATAGTTTTAATGAATGAATGTGATGCATTGTGAGCTGGTAGATCTGCTATTTTCAAAAGTAATCTTGGAAAAATGTAATTACATTTTTGTATTAGCCGTCCTTAGTTGGGCAAATGCATTCATCTGGGGATCCTTGACATGGGAATGTCCTGTGTGAGGATCACTGGTTTAAACAACATTAGGAGAAACCTTTAGAAACAAGAAAAGCAACCACAACTACCAATATTTACAAGCAACTTTACAGAAAAAGAAGCCGCTTATAATAAACAGACTTGGCAACACTCCAGCAGCGTCCCAGAGCCGCTCAAGTGTAAAATCAAACAGTGCTTTTTCTTCTTTTTGCGTTTATGAGGTGCCTAGACCCACGTCTAATCGTTATGCGCAGGTCAAGGGGCTTAATAGCAAATTGCGCAAAGCGAAAATAATTAACATATGGACACTCCCACAATGCTAAAATATTCAGCAACGTCGTATTCCATATGTGTGTGCGTTCAACACGGGACGATAAGGCTTTCATAATACGATTGTGCGCAGAGCGAGGCCAATTTATGTATTACCACATGGTAAAACGCACCTTCAAAATCCAGCCCAATGTCTCTTGATTGGTGGGACTCACTTTTACCAAGGAAATAGAGTCAGCTTGGGAGTTTCTGCGACCAAGATCCCATAGCTCAGAAAGGATGGCCATACATCATCATCGAAAATCACTACAAGACTTTACGAGACTATTATTTACAATGCAACACTATGTAAGCTAAAGGCTAAAGTTGCCAGGTCAGAAGTGTTGGCTGTGTGCGTGCGTGCCTCTCTCAGACATAACTACAGCGGGAACTAAACTAACCTAACCCTCTGTTCATTGATTTAATTGAGTTATGAAAGATGGCCAGTGAGCTGACTAAACGGATTGAGCCAAAGGGGCGGCAGAACACGGTTCTGTGCCACAGACTGATAATGAAGCGGTCATCAATCATAAATCTGCACGACTCTGACCAACCAATTCACTTCAGCAGAAACAACATTCATTTGCTGCATTAGAGTCATTAGACAGAATGGGAGCAGACTAATGGCCTTTTCAGCCCATCCGTTTGTCTGCTTGAAGCACTCTGTGGTCTAGGTCAGTGGTTCGCAACCTTTATGGAGCTCTGGACCACTAGCATATTTCAAATTATCCTCAAGGTCCACCCTACTCCCCTTCCCCCCAACAATATAGAGTCCTCTTAAGCAAAAACAAACTGTTTTATTCATTCACCTTTCAAGTGTCAAAAATGGTGTCCCAAAAAAAACACTATTTACAATGGTCGAATAGGTTGGCCCTCCTGGTCTACAGCCCTACATCGACTGCCGGACAGTGGTACTGTAGGTCCCCCTTCTTAAATATAGTCTAGGCCCCTCCCACTGGGCCGTACCAACCCTAATTGATTCCACAATTATAACAGCCCCATGTCCAGAGACAATAACTACTTTAACACATAATCACATTTAACCCTTGTCTAACTCGCATTTAAATCATTACACATCATCCACAATAATTCACATATTTACAAAACCCTACAGTTGGTCTGATCCAGTGGGATGGACTGAGCATGCTCCCTACAATGGAGTCAGGCACTATAAAAGGCAGCCTCGTGCTACAATCGGGTCCTTCCCCACTGGTCAGCACCAGGAAGCACTGTGGTAACACATGTCAAACATTCTCCAAACATGATTCACAACTTAGAGAATGAAGGTGAGACTTTAACCCATTGTTGTGTCCTCATACATACATACATACATAAATCTTTAAACATATAATTTAGGGGAGAACACAAGAAAACATGTCTATGTCAACTATTAAATGAGTCAGTGGCAGGGTAATCTGCCACAGAATGCATAAACACAATCACTTGTATTTTATTAATTATATTATTACCGTGATCTTCTTCATGATCTTCTGCTTGCCCGCTGGTATATTGTGGACCAAAAATAGAAGCTCTCTACAGTACAAGCTAAGAATGAGTTGCTCAAGATGTTGAGAGCTTGTACAAGTATAGCAGTACTGTCTGTGTGAGTTAAAATTGGTACATTTATAGCCTTGTCCAATTGAACAGTATCTGGAGCAAAGTTCTTTCAAATATTTGCAACCCATCATTTGTGCACACACATACATATGCATAGTAAAATGTCTCCAATTAATATTGGAACTGTACATAGGAGTATGTTTGACAACTTTAGATTTTTGTTTTTGCTAAACCTCACTTGTCTTGGTTCAAATGCCATCCCATCCCTAGCCCCGCTCGAACCCTACGTACAGTTTGTTTACACTACACTTTACGTAGGGTCCCGTGCCATCGGTCCCAGGCTAAATGGTACACAGATGTACATAACTTCGGAAACGTCCGTGCTGCGCATTCTTGATGTGGGTTAGATGTTTCAAAAGAAGCATATAGGAGCTATAGGAGACAACGGAAACGTCTGAGAATTTTCCTTTGGCGCAGAAGCCGTTAAGTATTTTTAATCTGTGTTTGACCGTTTTGGCTGCTCTGAAATTCTCTCTTCCTTCCTTCCTTGACTTCCTTATTGACATCCCATTGTACCGCCTCCCGCACCGACAGTGGCTAGCTGCGACAGTAGATCAGAGGCAGGAACGTAGGGACGTGCAGCTAGCCACTATGTAAAGGGTAGTGTAAACAAACTGTACGTAGGGTTCAGAGCGGGGCTAATCCCATCCCATGAATAAACATGTCATATGCCCAGATTGTTTGTGACTGTGCTGTATCTATATTATGTGGCCCAACATATTTGCAAGTACCATAATCAATCTTTAGTATCCAATTTGTGTAGCCAAATTTTTATGGTAACTCATAGCTTAGTTGGTGTGTTTAACAGACCAGAGAAATACATTGTTGTAGAAAGGTAAAAAGAGAAGCGCAAACAAGTAGAATAAAAGACAGGTGATGCTTTCCTTGTAGGGTTTTTTCAGAGATGCTGTGAAAGTACTTAATTTCCTTTGGTCAAAGTAGGTTTTCTCCATTGATTTTCTTACCCATGCGGTGGGTGCTTGGCCTTAAAAGAGTGCAGCTGATGGATGGGCGGAACTGTCACGCAAAATGATTTATTTATTTTCCTGAATTCATGCAGTCTACCTCGATTCATCTGCAGTCCATGGTTACATTACCATATGAATGATGAGAAGAAAAGGAGCTTTTCATTATTTTTTTTCAAGTTTTTCAAGCTGACTGACTTGACTGGATTGTGGTGTACAGTAAAGTTACAAATGGAGAAATTACACCCAGAGTTAAATGTGTATAGAGGACTTTACAGTGTAATACACTCCATTTGATCTCATCTGACCTTCACTTTAAGCAGACATTTTTCTAACAGACTAAATATGGAGAATTTAAGGAGAATATACAGAGCAACTGCAGTTCAGTTCTGCAGGGGAGGAATGAATGAGAGAAACTTTGTTGGCATGAAAAATGCCACTTTCTCCTATGAAGGCAATCAGGCAGATGCTCAGGCAGGTGCGCAGCCACCCGCTTGGCTCATATTATATGCACGACACGTGCCCGACTTCAAACGGTTCAACAGTTTGACTCCTCACGGTGTACAGTACATCTAAATCAGTGGTTCTCAAACTGGGGTCCAGGGACCCTCTCTGAGTTCTTTGAGGGGGTTCCAAATGGACCCTTTGCAGGTCTGTAACTCTGTTTGAAACAAATGGACCCCTAAGGGTCTATTTTGTGTTATTTTTTACATGATGAAAGTTTGAGAAACACTGATCTAAAATGAGCTTGGCCCTGGGGGGTGTTGAATGGTTTGAGTTATTTTCAGATAACCACACACACCTTTGAGGTATCTCATCCCGGTTCTAAATAAATACTGTACTTATATATATCCAAATTAAAGTTGTGGTTGGCAAGCGGTGTCTGTGGAGGTTGTGCAGATATGCCCATCACAACATCAGGTGGGACCTGGCAGCCATGACTACAAACTGCAACAGAAACCAGAATGTCCTCCCATGTCAGCGCAAATAAATATTGAGCAACAGCTGGGTGGATTATGCCCAAATATGGTGTGTCTGGACAAATATGCTCATGTTTGCCCCCCCCCCCCCCTGTGGGAGGGGAGAGCAAGAGAGAGAGGAGAGAGCCTGGAAAATGCTGGATACCGAAACCTGAACACACTGATTGACAAGACACATTGTCAAATAAATGAATTAAGCACATTTAAAAACAACCAGAGTTGACCAAATTGCTGTACATCCTGTGAATAAAGCAGCATTAAAATATAACGGACACTAACCAACATTAAAAGGTGAGAGTTCAAATACATACACTACATACAATGAAAACAACATACAATATAACATGAAGAACAAAAAACAAAAAACAAAAAAGGGAGCGTTGCATGTTGTGGAGAACTGTTTAACACATTCTGTACAAAACACGTCTGGAAACGTCATAAGGATCAGAACCGAGTGGTACCTTAGACGTCTGTGGACGTCCTAGCGACGTCCAAACGACGCGGGGCGAGATAATAATATTCAGAATTATTCCTTCTTTTTTTTTTGGCATTTCGCTTTTCGCTTGCCGTATGCTAACGCTCTGTGCAAATATTAGCTTGTCATTGACTCCCATGTTAGCGCGGCGGAAAGAATGACTCGTATCTCCTCATCCAGGGCGCTCTCCGTGGTGATGAATGGATCGACATGCTGGCGCTGCATTTCTGCTCCTCATCCGTCTCTCCCGCAAAATATGAACGCTTTTTGGAGTTTATATAAATATAGTAAGATGATCGGGGATTATGAGCTCACTTTGTCAAGTCAATTTTTTTAAGAAAGTGTTTCCGGTTCATGGCTTTCAGAGTAAAAGCGATCACTACTCTGGCGACTACTCTGGCACCCCGGAGCGTCTATTTTGATGCACTTCCTGTACTAGATGTGTTAAAATGGTTCGAATGCCATGAAGAAAGTGTAGTGCACTCTGTAGTGAGTATTGATTTAAAGGTGTCTAGAGAGAGGGGGCAGCACCATAACCCTGGCAATGCCAGGAAAGCTCATGCATAATCAGTCTACAGTATCGTGGGAGATGCTGACGTCCAGGAGCAAAATGAGCTACCAAACCTGATGGAGTTCTTTTTGTGTTCTTTGTCTGTATAGGATCTTCTGTTCCCAAACCAGCCAACACAAGAAGACAGCCGCGTGTCTGTGTCTGAGAACGGAGAGCTGACCATCATGTCCGTGCAGCGCGCCGACGCAGGCTACTACACCTGCCAAGCCCTGACCGTAGCCGGTAGCATCCTGGCCAAGGCCCAGCTCGAGGTAGCAGATGGTGAGGTCATTTCCCCATGTTGAACGCATACAAATACAACCCATGCAGTAGCCAGTGGTGGAAAAAAGTACTGAAATGTTTTGCTTAAGTAAAAGTAACAATACTGCAATGTAGCAATACTCGTTCGGAATTCAACATACTTGAGTAAAAGTACAAATGTATTGGTATAACAATGTAATTAAATGGTAGAAAGTACTCAATATGCAGAATATCCCATGTCAAGGTTTCAAATATATAATAAAAACTTAATTTAAATAATGGTACAAGCTCACAATGCATCGCATCACGACACATTGTGAGCTTGTAGATCGGCTATTTTCAAATGACCAAAATGTATAGGGCTTGAAGTGGTTAATGTATGTTTTGTAATAATAATAATCCAACTATACAAAGTAACTAGTAGCTAAAGTAGTGGAGTAAAAGCACAATATTTGAACCTGAAATGATGGAGTAGAAGTTAAAGTATTGGAAATACTCAAGTAAAGTACAAATACCTCAAAAAGTACAGTACTTAAGTAAATGTACCATTGTCAGTAACATACAGTACTGTAGTATAACAAAGTTTGAGTCACGCACTGATCAGTGTCTTTATTTGAAAACTTCCCAGGCTAAATGATCACCTCACCACATACAGTATAAACCACATAAACATTTAATTATATTAGGACTGACCAGTGCACTAAGTAATGAATATAGAAATAAAATAAAGGGAAATGGTTGATCACAGCTGCAGTTAAGTGAATCATCATTTATCATCATCAACCTTAATTTCACCTCGATAAACCATAGAGAAATGACCCTCATTTACAATGGCATTGAGTTACTAAAACATTAGTTTGTAATGAATCTAATGCGTGGGATGTACTTACATTATATATTTTTTAAACAAAATAAAGCAATATTGTAAATTAATAAATATAGAATATAGAAACAGAGTATAGTAAACAAAATCATTAGCACTAGCACAGAGTAAAAACGGTTACAATACAGTTCTATAAGCTCTGAGATCAGGCATTTGAACCGATGTAGCACCAATTTCAGTTTCAACAGGTGTACCATGGAGCATGTGAAATGTTTTAGGTTTACATGAAGAATAATTTACTGATAAACACATTACACACGGAAACTGGCCTGGCCTTGAATGCTACAGAGAAGATATACAAAGAGCAGGACACTCTGAAGTCAACCAATATAGAGAGCTCTCTATCATCGGTCGATCAACGACCGAGCTGGTTCGGTCAGGTCCCGACTGATAAAGCCTGTCGATAGCCGCAGGCTGGTGAAGAGGGGGGAGGGGGGAAAGCAGCACGGACATTTATAGCCTTTTATTGGGTGCCAGTATACAGAACGACTAACGTTTGGACCTATGTGGTCTTCTTTATCAGAGTCATGATGACTCTGATGCTGCTCCGTGCGGCTCCTCCTTCTGCAACTTATGTAGACTCCCTTTGTTACATTGCATTACTGTTAGTATTTTCTTGCTTAATATAACACATTTTGTTGTCCTTTTGGTATTCAACAGGGTTTCGTAGATACACATGCAAGTCATGCATGCATCCTTTGTTTGGCCTCAAATGCATCACAGGTTGTTGTTGGTTTGACTGCACTACAGTATACATCTAAACCTGGCAGAGATCTGTGGCTGAGTGCCTTGAAAGCCAATCAGTCAAATGTCCTCATCCATTTCATTATTCACCTTACTGTGAGATTGTTGAATGTTCTTAAAAACAGTGTTTCTGCCCGAGCTAAATTAAGGCAATTAGCCGTTTACCGAGTATTGTGTAATTGGCTGAGGGGCGTAGTGAGGCACAAGAATAAAATAGAGGTAAAATCATTCACTTGTACAAGAAGTTGTAGTTCACAGCTACCAGGAAGCTCAACTTCCATCCTGGCACAGACTAGTGCCTGTTTAGTGTTTACTCAGCCATCCATCCAGGCTGTGTTCAACTTCTCCCAAACAAACACATGGAGAAACAAAACTTAACTGTTAGCTCAATCTCATTGTAAGCAAGTCATTCTATAGACATTCATAATTTTCTGAAGATTTAGCTACTACAATACAATATCGGCTAAGTATTAGATTATAGTGTGTTTATATTATAATCACGTTTTAACGGAATCAGATAAACTAGCTCTTTTAGAATAGTTAATAGAGCATCTAAATCAATCTAACCACATTAACCCATTCTGACCGGGAACCCATTTTGGTGTTTAGCATCATGTTGTGCTTTAGCTATTGAAAAATAGCAGATCTACAAGCTCATAGCGCGCCACCGAGTGGCGCGCTACGAGCTTGTAGGTCTGCTATTTTTGAGAAAATCGAAGAACGACTGACATTTTTTAGAATCTGATCTCAGGTCAGAATGGGTTAATCAGACCAGTGTGTGTGTCCAGTGGAAACCTCGTATGAATCTGATCTCAGGTCAGAATGGGTTAACCCTATGTACATATCTACGAGCTGCCAAGGCATCGCAATGCTTTTAAAATGTAAAAAATGTAAAAAAAAAAACTCTCTCTCTCTGTCTCTCTCTGGGGGAGAGTCACTTTGCCCTCCCCTCTTACTCATGAGGACATTGTCAAGACTATAAGCACCGAGGCGCTGCCATTTGCGAAGCCGTGGACGTCTTTCTCTCCATTTACTCCATGGTCTATTCTTTAATTAACATCTGCTCAAGTTTTTTTTTGTTTTGTTAATCATGTTCTCTGGAAAGAAGAAAATCCTTCCTTGTGCTTCCACTCAGACGAAGTAGCATGCAAATGTTGTGTGAAGAGTTAGGGAGTGTTGCTGTTTTCCTCGGCTGACATCTGCACCGTAGTGATGCAAACAGGAGCAAATCCTGTGACAGCTGCCCCTGGTCCCCCCAAATTATGCTAATTCCCCAGGCATTGCACATTGATTACCTCAGTTTTTTTCCATCGTCATATAGCAGTACACTATAGCAGTAAAACTTGAAGGGTCTATTTGGCTACATTTGTATACAGATCTGACTGTGTATGACTACTATACTACTATAACACTGAAATGCATTTGAATGCCTGTCCTCTCTACAGTATCATGCAATACTTCTGGGTGTATTCTGAGTGCGCTTCTACACTGTTCTATACTCTTTTGTGTGGAGGAAGGGGTTGCGATAAGAGATAAGAGCAGGGGAATGTGCTGTAAACGCTTGTGTGAGACAGGCCTGATAACAATGGAGAGCAGCAGTGAGGAAATGAGAAAGTGAAGGTATAGGAGGCTACGAGACCACTGGAAACCCAACTCACCCAGCTTGTATTTTTGTCGTCTGATGCGGTCGGCAGACACTTATCTCACAGCCGTAACAGGGCAGAGGCTGTTTGTGGGATCACCCAGCATGCATTACAGCAAGTGCTCTGCCTGTTTAGCTTTCTAATTCAATGTTAAGGGTGGAGGGGGTTATGGGGAGGGATGCCAAGAACGAGATGGAGTAACCATGAGCCAGAAGAACACGACGGAGGAGGGGCAGCAATATGTTTAAAGGTGTTGGAAAGATGGTACTGTAATTAGCGCCACAGGCAAACCATTGTTAATAATACCCACCTAGTAATTACAGCTCAGAGGTGCAATGCAGTGCAGTGAACACAGTGCTCTTCCCAGGAAATGGCTCTATGGAACTATGGTTCTCACAACAGATCCATCACAGCTCCAATTCAAACACACTTGGTCTGCAATTACTCATTATCACCAACACTTGGAGGCAACGTGTTCTACGTTGACACGTTGGCACCCAAATTACGGTATCACACTATCCGAAATATATCAACACTGAAGTCCTATTTACAATGTCTTCCTGCACAATTTCTTCTTGTCTCTAGCCCTGAAGGACCGCCCCCCGCCCATCATCCGGCAGGGCCCATCCAATCAGACGCAGGCTGTGGGGGGTGTGGTGCTACTTAGATGCCAGGCCTCAGGGGACCCAGAGCCTACGGTCACTTGGCTGAAGAACGGGGCCAATCTTCTAGGGAAGGACCCTCGCATGTCCCTGCTGGAACATGGCAGCCTTCAGATCCAGAATACCAGGGTAGGTGTCAGTATGGTTCTGCACGCTCACCAGAAGTTCTCACAAGGTGGTTCAGGGGTCATAAAAATGAATTATGACTATGTTTGTCTCAGTTCAGTAAGCCAGTTAGTGTGCTTTGAGTATCTGATGTATCCATCTATCCTGTCTGTCTGTCTGTCTGTCTGTCTGTCTGTCTGTCTGTCTGTCTGTCTGTCTGTCTGTCTGTCTGTCTGTCTGTCTGTCTGTCTGTCTGTCTGTGTGTGCCTGCCTGCCTGCCACCTGTCTGTTGTCTTGCTAGCTTGTTACTGTAGCTTGAATTTCTTACATTTTCAGGTTGCTTTAAGGGTTTTCTGCTAAATTATTTTCTATCAGTATAAAATCTCTCCTCACACACACACACACACACATAGTAGTGCAGTGTGCACATGCATTCTATCTACACTGACACACGCTGTGTGTGTCAGCATATTACACACAGCAAGTTACAGCCGTCTACACTGCAGGATATGTCTGACCTTCAAACGGCTGGACCTCCACTTCGCGTTTTCTCTGCTCCTCTGTTCTCATCGCTGTCCTTTCACATGCACCCCCCACTGAAAGCAGCTGTGGAGAAAGCGAGAGACTGAGAAAATGCGAAAGTGCGTGCACACGTCGCGTGCGTCGTGTGCCGGCCAGGCTGAACGAGTGCATGCATATCTCCTCTAAAGAAAACTTTCCCATCTCATGTCAATTGGATGTAATTCAAATGGACAAGTGCAGTCAGGCTGCTTTTGAGCGATGAATGGAGCGTATTGATTTTTAGAAGTCGTTAAATGGCGCTGTTTAGTACAAATCTCCCAGGCAGCGGTTAGAAACTCAAGGACAGCACGGGGGGGGGGGGGGGGTTGTATAATGGAGAAACTGTGCAACACAGAACACCCTATCACCATCGTAAAGTGCTCTCTCTCGTTCTCTGTATGTCTGTCTGTCTGTCTGTCTGTCCATCTGTTCCTCTCTCTCTCTCTCTCTCTCTCTCTCTCTCCCTCAAACAAGAAAGAGATGGAGAGAGATGAGGCTTTTGTCAGTGTGTAGCTCTCCTTCATAGCTGGTGTTAAATACATTATCCATTTTCTGTGTCAGTATTAATGATGATGATGGCAGTGGTGGTGCTGACAGAGAGGGCGGTGCGGGGTGGGGGGGACTTTGGTTAATGGCCATTACTGAATGAAATTAATTAAGAAAATTAGCGTCATCACTTTCTGGGTCGTTCTTTTTATTGGCCATCGCTACTTTCTGGTCTCGCCCCCTCTCATCCCACTGTTTTCGAGCCAGAGAAGACATTAATGCATTTTTACTGTAGTATATTGGCAGCCACCCTCCTTCAACAACCCCCGATTGACGTAGGAGGTAGTATAAGTCAGCGGGAAGCAGAGTAAAGAAAAAAAAAAGGCTATTGGATTCTGAAGAATAAAAACCACAGGGAATGAAAGTGATGCATTGTCTGTGTTTTGGATGAGCAACCCATTTCAAACTGAGAAGATGGTCGTAGTAGCATCACATCACTGTCGGGTGGAAACCTTATGTCCAAAACTGTTGCTTTTTCAGAAAATAATAACCTGTGCTCTATAGGATCAAATGTAGTTATTTAGTCACAAGCTGTCGTTAATTTGTTCAATATTTATTAAAACCTACAGACTGACTTAACCACTTTCACAGTCTATTTTTTTTTTTTTATTGCAGATCAACAATCTCACAACACGCCTCGCATCGTGAGGTGTTGAGCTTGTCGCCATTTGTGTTACTTTTGTGCGATACTGTAGTATGGTGGAGTAGCACATTCACATACATAGAGGGTATGGAAGTTATTGGGGAATGCCTACTGAGTGGCAAAAAACTACTTTCTGGCCTTGACTGCCCATACATCCAAACATAAAAGTCCTATCTGATTGCATTAAATGACGTTAAACTCACTTTGCCACTCACATGCGCATACCCTCTATATTTGAAATATGGAGATAGAAGGTTTATACCTGACCGATAACGATAGACTATAAAGAGATATTTAGTGCAGAGGTTTTCTAATTTGTTTTGATTGTGAGTCTATCAAATGAATGATTTGTTGAACTGTCTGTCATCCTCATAGCTTTCCGATGCAGGGTCGTTCACCTGTGTTGCTAGTAGTTCCAGTGGTGAGACATCGTGGAGTGCGTACTTGGATGTCAGAGGTTTGTTTGTCGATTTAAAAGAATTCAAAGCTTACATGAATCGAAAAATATTCGGGCACGACCTCTCTGACTCTCGTCTGTACTTCATAGATTTTCATTCTCCTTTCCATTTCTTTCACCTTTCAGAATCCACCGACCCCTCAGACTTCATGTCCCACAATGCCAGTGCCCTTCCAGGGCCTCCCGCTAAGCCAGAAGTCACGGACGTCACCAAGAGCAGTATCTCGTTGTCATGGGAACCGGGGCCGGAGGATGCCTCTCCAGTCTCTTTCTATGTCATCGAAGCCTTTGGGTAGGTCTGCGACCCAGAACCTCCAGCTATACCTTGAGTGACCACTCAACTTGGCAATAAATAACATAAAAGTGGGCATTTATGTGAACAAACAAGACATGCCTGCGCTAGAGTTTCTAGACTAGAGCATGCCTTTTTTTTCCACAGAGAGAAAGGCACACATGTATTTTGTGTTGAATGTTGGCAAACAAATTGTACTTTAATGTAAAAAGACATGGCTATTATGACCAGTGATGGAAAGTAACTATTCTGACAATTTTAGGGTTAAGAGGTAAGGCACGTATGAAAATAGGGACCTTTAGTTTCGCAGACATCTTGCAATCAGTAATGATCAAAGGGATGTTGTTCAAACAGCACCAGCTGTTTGAGCAGAGCAATTTTTAGCCAGATATCCTTTGCCTGTGTGAGCATAACATTGATATGTCATTGTTGGTATTCGTATAGATTAGCAAGCAATTACCCATATCAGTGGAGCTTAAAAGTTCCACTGTATGACTTGAATACAATAATGTAATGTTTTCTTTCCTGGACTAAACACCTGATAAACTAAGCTAGGGCTCAAAGGTATTGCCTGAACCAACATATTGATAAGCAGCACAATTTTAGGGCATTGTGCTTCATGTAAAGCAATGTGCTTTGCATTTCAGGAAACACACTATGAAAAGGGCATTTTAATTAAGTAAAAAGGAAGCAGAACGAAGGAAATACCTATTCAGGACACAGTAATGACTATGAAGGAGTTGCTTGTCAGGAAGCATTTCAATAGAATGTGGAGTTGTATTGTGTTTGCTTTTGCTAGCGTTCCATAATGCTACATTGCCCAGACAATAGTGGTTGGTGCCACATCTCAAGGGATACCGGAGAACGCGTCAGTTTACCAAGTTGCCGCGGTGAAAATTCTTATAATAATAATGATAGATAATGATAAAAAGGTGAGTATGTGAATACCAATGATAAGTAGGCCTATACCATTTCAGGATATGTTTACTAATGCATTACATTGTTTCGGTACTTTGGTGTTTAAACTTTTAGCATTCCTACTTTCTCTAGTGTTAACTCTAAACAACTATCCTCTCTTTCTCAATTCAATGCAATTTAAATGACGGTGAAGTGAAACTAAAATGTACTAAATCGCGGCGAGTTGGTAAACTGGCGAGTTCTCCGGATACCATCTTAAGAGCACTGAGTTTCCCAAAGTAAGCAAGACATTTTCCCTTCACTGTCTGATGGGACTTTTTTATGTTTGTCCTGCAGCCAGTCAGTGAGTAATAGCTGGCAGACAGTAGCAGACCATGTGAGAACCACACAGTTCACCGTCAAAGACCTGCGGCCCAACACCGTCTACCTGTTCATCATCAGGGCTGTCAACATTCACGGTCTGGGAGACCCCAGCCCCATGTCTGAGCCCGTCCGCACTCAAGGTATAAATAAATGTATATATCTGGATTTATCTCCTCGCTGTACTGGCTTTTCAGCAATAAAGCATCACTCCCATCTCTTTTAGACATACCTATAACCATAAGCCTGATTTATACTTGAGCTTGTAGATCTGCTATGATCGGTGTGAGACATGATTCGCAACCAAGAACAAAACATGTAAATTGCAATTATGACCGATATCCAATCTTCGATTATTTGCAGTGTCATATCGGCCGATACCGATATATTACATTATTATATTTATATTGAGCTCATAGATTATAGATATATAATCTCGCAGAACTTGCAGATTTATTTTTAAATATTTGTTCTGCTGGTGAAAGCAGATGGTAAGCCGCCCTCCCCACTAACAGCTGACGCTCTTAAAGAGCCAATATGGCCGATTTCGATATGCTACCGATTATATATGGTGCATCTCTGTTTGCCTCTGTGTTTCTTCCAGACATCAGTCCCACGGCTCAGGGGGTGGACCATCGGCGTGTCCAGAAGGAGCTGGGAGACGTGCTGGTCAGCATGCACAACCCTGTGGTCCTCAGTTCCACTGCTGTGCAGGTCACATGGACCGTGAGTACCATTCACAGACATACTGTAGTGTAGTGTTGGGACCCATTTGTGGGTCACGGTCACGGACCAATTCTTATGGGCCACTACTCGAGTAAAAATCCCATTTTAAAGTTTAAAATAATGGTTAAAGTGGTTAGAAGCTATGAGGTGGTACAGATGCATCACCTTTTAACCACTGTAACCAGATCTACAAGCTCATAGGGCGGCACGGAATGCCGCGCCACGAGCTTGTAGATCTGCTATTTTCTTGTCATCGTGAAAACGTGGCGAAAATCTTACAATTAATATTGTTTCACAGCAAACTCATGTTTCTTTCTGGGGTGTTCCTGGAACAACATATTTTCAAATGGGGGTCGGTGGCCAACAATTATTGTGGGGGTCCTTGACATGAAATAGCTTGAGAACCACTGATATAGAAACATAGGGTTTTCAGAAAACTGTCATGATTTAGAAGATATTTTGTAGAATCTGGTGTCTTAATGGGTTAAAAAAACCACGTCAACTCAATTTCATTGTAACTAAGATATTCGATAGAAATTCATCCTTGTGTCTGTGTCCGTGTGAGCACACTATTAGTCACGCCAGCTATCTGTTTCACGATGTCTTGAAATACTGTACAGTACAGTAGTGTCCTGAACCATCAGTGTCTACTTCTGTTGGGGACAAAGAGACAGACATACGGTATACAGAATAAACACCGGTTATAGATAGCTTGACCTTGTCCACACCTTGACAAACTGAAGGTACAAAATGTAGCTTTAGATCCGAAACGTTGAATATCATGAGAATTCTCCGGGATCATCTTCATACTTTGCATCAGTGTTGATTTTAGTTTTAGTCATAGTCTTTTGAATAGTTTTCATTTAGGGTTTTTTTTTTTTACATTTTAGTCACCTGGAATGTTTTAGTGTTAGTCTATACTTTTAGTCGACGAAATATCATATGACTTTAGTCGACTAAATCTACAGTTGATTTAGTCGACTAGAATTTATTTTGGCGGGCCTTGATGCCGTCGTAGTGGCTGATACGCTTGCTGAAGATAGCCGACTCTTAGTCCAGTAGTCCCTCCCTAATATTTTTGTCTAGTTTTTATTGTCAATAAAATTGTCAATATATTTTGTCTTAGTTTTAGTCATCGTAGCTTATAGTTTAAATTTAGTTTCCCTCAGTGAATAAAGGTAGTCGACGGATTTTTTTTGTTATAGTATTAGTTGACGAAATCAACACTGCTTGGCATGCAAGCTGTGTTATGGACAAAAGGGTGTTGGAACCTTTGGAATGCAGCTGAGAGCAATTGAGGGATGGCTGGACGTTCATAGTCCAGGACAGCTGGTGCTCCATCAATTTGTGATGGTTTGAGGTGACAACGAAATTAAGACTAATGTTTCTGTTCAGGATGAATGGATCACCATTAGGTGCAACATATTGTGTTGGAGGCGGTTTGCAGTCAGCTTTTATATCAAGAAAATGTTATTCCTGTCTTTTGGCAAGGTGTCCCATCTGCCTGCTTGTGCTGCCTAATGACACTCTTCCGCATAAGTACACACACGCACGGTCGCACGCGCGCGCACACGTACGCACACAAACACTCCATTATGCACTTTAAATCTCGAGATAACGTTTTGCATACTAATACTTACTATCGTTTGAAGAGTTTTGATCATCCATATTAGCAGACTTATCATTATAGGCTCTCCTCATACACTGAACGTTCAATCTGGGTACCGATTGGCAAAACAAAGGAAAAACAGCGGCCTCTTTTCCTTTGAATTTGCCGTTGTTGTTGACGTTAGGCACAGTCTGTCTCGAGAGAGACTACTGAACATTTAATTAACAGACGTCCTGTGTGGCAATGTCTTGTGATTGTTGCTGTCTTTCTTGCTGTCTTTCTCATTATGACAGTAAAGAATTGTGATCATGGGCATTACTGTCCTTTCACATTCTGGCATCCTCAGCAATCAACAGAAATCCAGTGAATTCATTTGGCATGGATCTATGCAAAACGTACGCGCTCTAGAATACAAATAAACCATCACATCAATCTTTCAATTGCGTGATTGACATTACACTAAAGTTATTATAGGCGAAACAGAGATTTGATGAAGGAAACTAAATGAGAACATATTTTGCCAAAACGATGACAGCAAAAGTGTACGTCGTGTATAGCACTGTGATATATGCCACAGCTGTCTTCTTAGACAAGGTGAGACTGAACACAGAGGCGTGTAATTCATTTAGAGTCATGGCCTACGCCACATAAATTCTATTTCAAGTAAGTATGGAGAGCAGAGTGGGAGGGGCAATGGTTCATAAGGCTTTTAGATACACAAATCATTTGTTAATGAAATGCAGGCAGCTAACTGAGCTGAGCATATAGAGGGTGGGGGGTGGGGGAAAGACAGGGAGAGAGAGAGAGAGGGGGAAAGAGAGACAGCAGGAGGAGAGAAAACGGGCAAGAGAGTCGGACTGATTTATTTGGTCTGGTCTGACGGTAAACAGCTGCTTTATTTCACTAGTAAAAGCTTTTTCTTGCTACTGCCCCTGTTAACAAGCCATTACTATGAGTTATATCTCATGTGTCTCACTCTCCCTCAACAGACCAACCAATTAAATACTTTCCCCTGCCCGTAATAAGAGGAAAAAGACAGCTGTCTATTTTGACGCAGTACCTCTGGGCCAAGGAGGTGAAAAACGTCTCACCTAGTTTAAGCGTGGCTGAGCACAGTCAGCTTTGCTACTTCAAATTGAATGTCTGGCTCTCTTTCCATGAAATATCTCTTGGAATGTTGTGTATACTAGTCGTCGACTCATAAACTTTTCCCACACTAAGCAAAATTAACACTGATACAAGAAGTTGACATATCAGTTGTATGGATGTACAGTATATTATGCCCTTAACCACATGATTAAGTCAGGTGTAGGTGAAGTTAAAAAAAAATCACACCCGTGTGAAGTGAGTGGTGCAACTCCGTGTGT
Organism: Protomyctophum bolini; assembly: GCF_963924005.1. Classification (NCBI taxonomy): domain Eukaryota; kingdom Metazoa; phylum Chordata; class Actinopteri; order Myctophiformes; family Myctophidae; genus Protomyctophum; species Protomyctophum bolini. The sequence continues at coordinate 36,443,386 of NC_137874.1, read as the reverse complement.
GTGTGGAACGCACCCACAGGAACGCACCCAGTGTGCCGGCCCGATTCCGGCGAGCCGCCCCGCATCCGAAACGGTTGAGAAATGACAGAGTTACCATGTGGGGGTCCCTCTACTGTACTGTACTGTACTGTACTGTACTGTACTGTACTGTACTGTACTGTACTGTACTGTACTGTACTGTACTGTACTGTACTGGCACCCCCGAAATCACCATATATACAGTTAATATGTGTGTGTGTTTGTGTGTGTGTTAGGTTGCGCACAGGTGGTGAATTCAGCCATGCTGTTTTCGTGCTCAGACGCACCCAGCCACCCACCCACACACATAGCTCCGTAGGGGAGTGGTTGCACCACTAAAAAAAAAAGGTTCCAAAAAATGAAAGTTATACAAAATTGTGAAAATTATTAGATCTACCAGCTCACAAACATATTGTAATAAACCTTGTCTCAGGTCTGAGAAATGTAAAGAATATTTCTACTGCGACATTAATAATGGAGTCAGAACTTCAAAGGTTACATAAAAGATAACCTTTATTTATTTCATAGACCATATAAATAAGCAGATAGCATGAGCACAGACAGAAAACGAGATATAAGAGCGGTTTCGGATGTTATCTCTGTATGTATCAGGCCACTGCAAGTCCCCCATAGCCCCCCGTAATATGGCACTGAGGGATACAGTACACTGTAGGCTGCACATCACACACACAAGGGGGCATGCGCTGTGGCACTTTATGATTAGGAGGCCACCCCAGTGGTTTTCCCACCCCATCACTACAGCTGACTGCAGATAGATAAAAATGTTCACTGCTACAGTACATACAGTATAGGACAAAGAGGCACACAGTTTTATTAAATGTCTTTAAAACCTGGCTACTTAACTTTCCCCGGGTTTTCGAGACGCTCCCACAGGGTCTGAGCTTTGGACGACTTTGGGACTTGGGGACTGACTCGTCAGTCACAGAGTCAGTGTCTGCCCGTACAGCGCAGTGAGTTGTCTGTCTCCGTTGATGATAGGAGACCACTCGCACCACTGAATAGTGGAATAAAGGCACTCCTAATGGTCCCCACTATTCGCCCCTCAACCTCCTCTTTCCCTAGCCCGCTATACACGGTGTGCGAGCAGCACCCCCTCCCCCAGCAATGAGTGCACACTGCACAGCGCACACAGACAGATAGCGCAGCTGGCCTTCACCCTGTAATGTGGACTGAGCTCTGCTCTCCAGGCATGAATGTCCCTTATTGAGCACCCTCCTTTGGGTCCCTTCCCTCCCAACAGTCATGTCCAGCTACGAATGATCAGTTATCAGTGTCTCAGTCAGGTGAGTCCCATCACTCCATCAGATAGATTTGTTATTGCCTCCAAAGGCACCCATAACACAGGTTCACTACACTATCATGATGCGGCGCGTTGTGTATCGCCTATTTTTGCTATTCATTGCATGACAAAGTTTATTATTATAACTGAGACCCCCCCGTCTGTCTCCCCATCAGGTGGAGAACCCGTCGCAGTTCATTCAGGGCTACCGGGTTCTGTATAGGCAGACCTCAGGTCTGCCCTCTCCAGGGCCGTGGCAGGTACAGGATTTGAAGGTGGCCTCTGAGAGGGATGTGACTCTCTCTGGCTTGAAGAAGGGCATTGTCTATGAAATTAAAGTACGGCCATACTTCAACGAGTTCCAAGGCGCAGACAGTGAATCCATGACGGCACGCACCATGGAGGAAGGTAACTAGCTCTCACACATCATATGCATAATGATATATATTGGATGAAATAACAGATATTATTTTTGTGTGTGGCTCCGTCCACCCCCTATTTTTCTAGCTTGTTGCCTCTGGTAATGGCTTCATACCTAGATACTGATGGAAAATGGCATTTCAAGTGCACCCACCCACACACACATGCTGTGGTGGCAAGTCCCCTGTGTGAGCATCCAGATCCCCCAGACAGTACGGTGGGGGTGTGTGACAGGCATGGCCCTCTGTAGGGTGTTGGAGGAGAGGGGACCTGTCTCCCATGACACCAGCTCAGCTCTCTCCCTGGGCCTGTATGGACCCCTGCTGCCATGTTGCCTGCCAAGTCCCTGTTGCACACCACATGCACACTGAGCTGACTCTCTGATATCAATTCCTTCCTTCTCTCTCTCTCTCTCTCTCTCTCTCTCTCTCTCTCTCTCTCTCTCTCTCTCTCTCTCTCTCTCACACTCACTCACACACACCCCACCCCAATATTTTCTCTCAAATTTCTCGCTTACTTAGTGTCTCACTCTTTTCGTTTCTGTATCAAATGTCAGCTACATTATTGTCATTAGGTAGTTTAACAGTAAAGTAAGCTGTATTACTGTAGAAAATAAGTAGAAAATAAAGTACATTTAAACCTAAAAATAAACTAGATGATGATCAAATATAATATAATGTAATAAATCATATGGCATATTTTTTCAAAAATATTCTTCTGGTCTATCATCAATGTTGATGTTGATGGCAGGCTGTGAGTTGCAACTCTAGAGCCAGGCCCATCTGGAGTATTTAAGCCACAGTGGCCAGGCTGCTCATAGGCCAAGTGGCAAGCAAGACATTTTGTGTTACAGCCAACCCGCTTGGGCAACACTGAACTGCTTTGTAGTCCGGTGGCCAGTATCCTTGGTTCCACAACAAAGACAATTTCAACTACACAGTTTCACAAACTCTCAGTGGATGTTTAACCCAGTCAACCATGATTATTACAGTATAATAATGGGAATTGTGAGAGCCCAGGATCTCCTACACAGTCACATCAGTGAAGGTTGATAATAATGTATTCTTCTGTCACATAGACGTCCCCCCCCCCCCCTATTGTCTGCTATCTCTTTGGATCCCCTACCCCCTCTCCCTAACAATTACAAGGCTAGTCCTATACAGTATATGTGTAATTGGTATACAACAATTAGCCACATGGAAAGTAGCAGCATGGGCCACGGGTATCATCTATGCCTACCATATATCACGGAGCCCTCATGAATTAGAATTGAGTGTGCTTTCGTTTAGCTGAGATGTTTAAAATGTGATATTCTTACCCTCCAAACACTGCCATATGCCTGCATGTGATGGTGGTGATTCATTACGGAGGCGGTGTCAGTTGCTGGGCTCAGTCACCCTTTATGATGGCACATGTCTACTCAGGGTGCCATTTGCTGGCTCAGCTTCTGATTACCTGCTGGTCGGGAGAAATATGGGCTAGTACAGCTTCTTTGTGTGATCAGGGAAATAGAGTTTCGACCCCAAGTGCTGTGTCTGCATAACTTCCAAAGCAAATAATACAGTAGCGCATGGGATTGGTATCCAAATTGATCAATTCCATGTGTTCGGGATCCTGTGCGCCACGGTGTATTAGGAATTCCTTGCCATTGAATTGATGTGGAGAAGTGCAAAAAGCTATCAAAAGAAGATTTATCCCTGTGACATTAAGTAGACTCAGTGCTCGCTCGTTTGAATTCTATTCATTTCGTACGCAGTGGCAGTTTACTGTATCGGTTCAGAAAATACCTGGCTTGCTCTTTGAATACAGCGGCAGAGTGTGTTTGTTTTTTCCACGTTATAATGATTTTGAACTGTCGTTTCTGTTTACCCGCTTTAAACCTGGTGTTCCATTTTGGGCTTTCAATATTTTTTCTAAACATTTTTTTTAATATTTCAAAGAATTGCAAAAATTGCAGATCTACAAGCTTGTGATGCGAGTCATGTTTGACGCACCCTGAACTTGTAGATTGTCTATTTTCGCACACAACACTGTCGTGGAATAAAGTAACATACTGTAGGGCTTAAAGAAAAAGCAATAATATGGCCTCTGCTTTGTCACAATGGAATTGTATTGTCGCTGACTGTATTAGTGGTTAAAATAACAACGTATTAAATTAAAATAAAAACAGGGTTTTCTCATGTTTTTTTTGGTTCCTGCTCCACAGCACCCAGTGCCCCTCCACAGCAGGTCACCGTGTTGACGGTGGGGAACCACAACAGCACCTCCATCAGCGTGTCCTGGGACCCGCCGCCTTCGGACCAGCAGAACGGCATCATCCAGGAGTACAATGTAGGGAAGGAGAGATATAAACTATGCATGCGATGCGCCGCACCCTGCTGAATAATTCCAGTGATATACTGTATACTGCGCACGCTGCTCTTATAATGAATTCCGTCTTGCCCGTCTGTCTGTGTCAGATCTGGTGTTTGGCCAACGAGACTCGATTCCACGTCAATAAGACTGTGGACGCAACCATCCGTTCAGTGGTTGTGGGGGGCCTGCAGATGGGGGTGCAGTACCGCGTGGACGTGGCTGCCGGGACCAATGCAGGACTGGGGGTGAGAAGCAAACCCCAGCTCATCATTTTAGGTAAACACACACACACACACACACACACACACACAATCTACACACACGCCAAGCAGGGGGCTAGCCCCGTGACCTAATGCGGCCGGGGGAACCTTGGTCACAGATGTGGTCTGGAAAAATGATTTATCAATTTATCGCGCTTGAAGAAAGAGTATTGCTTCGTGTCACATAGACATTTATCAGGGAATCGATAACATTTCATTTAGAATACTGTCTAGTAACACCGTGGCAAGTGCTGTTAGCCATATCGATAATCCTCTTCAGCGCCTGGGCTGCTGCCGCTAACAAAGTAGACAGCGTTATTGAGAGAGCTTATCATGCTATCACATCTTATCAAATGGCTGAGGGATGCTGAAGGAGTATATAAACCCCGAATCAATATCAGCGGGCCGATGCCAGATGCGCTTCATGTGTGACTTTTGACTGATATATGGGGAAAATAGCGTTAGCGGACAGAGAAAGGAAAACAGTGGGTTGTGGCGTGAGGTTTAATGATAGAGAGAGGGGGGTGGGGGGGGTTTCCTGCTGGAGACTGTGAATCTAATTTCACAGCACAGTAGCTGCAACAGAAAATCAAACTCTGTCAGAGGTGCTCTGTCAATCTCACGTCTTGCAGCTCAAACTGATAAGTGCACTGCTGAATTGATTAACTCTGTCCGCGGATTGTCTGCGCCATTCCTCTGTTTCTTACCTCTGTTATTGTTTATGTATTGCCTTGTCCACTGACTGTTTTTAGTCTCCATGCGTTGTCTGTCTGTTATGTCTGACTCGTCATGTTCTGTCTCTTTGTCTGTCTCGTTTTTTTCTTCTTTTTTTTGTCACGTCATTATTGTCAATACTACTCTCTGATTTGACCTAATATAAAGCTCAGAGCATTTATTTATGAAATGTATAAACAGTTGATAACGTTATGTGTGCTAGTGGTTTAGATTCTGTATTTGGTATAATAACACCACGATTGGTTTGTACAGTGGCAATGTTCCTTTGATCATTTTAGACGTTTTTCTAGAATATTATCAAGCTTCAGCTTTACAATTTTTAAAGGTGGATTGTATTTGTTCTTCTTGAGACGGGTTACAGTGGGTCAGAGATATTCACCGGTCCAGTCCTATCTCTCTCTCTCTTTTGTGTGTGTGTGTGTGCGCGTGCATGTGTTTGTGTGCGTGCTTGTGTGCGTGTGTGTTCGTGTACGTGTGCAGGTGCAGAACTGAGAGATGTAATGACAGGGACTGAGGGCAACAATAGCATCTCAGACGTGGTGAAGCAGCCAGCGTTCATTGCCGGTCTGGGTGGGGCCTGCTGGATCGTACTCATGGGTTTCAGTGCCTGGCTCTACTGGAGGAGAAAGAAGAGAAAAGGACTTAGCAACTATGCAGGTAAAAAAAGAAAATTCAATCCATGCCGTTCTGGTTTGCGCCTGACACACAATCTCACCACCGCATTAGCTCTGTTGAAGTCGCCTCCGACGTGAGCCCACGCTGTTGTCACAGACGCGCCGCCGCCACATAAATGGCGCGCGCATAAATGCAGAACAAAGGAAATATATTCAGCACAGATGGAAATAAGCCCTATTTACTTTAATTCCGTGTGCGCTGATGTGCATCAACTGTGAACACAGCCGCATCAAAACTGCACCTTCACACTCAAATTCATTCATTCGAGATAAGTAATTTAACATTCCCTTCCATTATCAGACCAGGGCCCGTGTTGTGTTGTTTTCAAATCATTGGCAAATGCGCCTACATTTAGGACTGCTGTATTATTTTGTCTCTCCGTAGGTCAAGCATTTATATCTGTGGGCTATTGCCATTGTGTTGTACTGCAACTATCATAATGTGTGGGATTTGGATGGAGCCCAACACTGATAACCTAATTCCATGGGGACTTACATTCAGTACTGCTGTTCCTCTGATCCTCTTCCTGAGAATAAAATAATGCTTCCCCCAATATCCTGCTTCTGTTCGTGGGTTTGCTTTCCCCATACTGGGGTTTTATTTTCCACTGCTTTAAGATGAAAATGAGCACGCTGTCACTATAAAGGAGAGTGCTGCATATTTTCATGGTTGTGCTCACACTTACCAATTTACATTTTACTGCGTTGACATTATCAAAGCACAAGGTTTTAACAACATCTCTTGTCTATTTTCCCTTTTTTCCTCTCCATTTGCAGTTCAATCGTTCACCTTTACCCGTGCAGGTACGTTCTGACTTCCTTCATATCTTACAAATGACACAATAGACAATAACACTGGTTTCTGTTCCATATTTCTAAAAAAAAAAAAGGATACCATAACCACACACACAGTAGTCACACTGGCTGGTGGAGGTAGATTTTCAGGAAACATTATTATGATTGAATCTTGTTTTTTTTCCCCCCCTCTCTTTCCTCTGTAATTTTTCTCTGGACCACAGTCACATTCCAAAGAGACCAAGGCCTGATTAGAAATGGAAGGTGAGAATTCAATCTAATACATAATAATGGAGAGTCTTTCCAGTGTAGCTGTCATTTGCCTAGATTTCACAGTACCTTGCAGCGTAATGCACCGTCTGATGGCAGGGGCACATTGAAATACAGCATGAATAGTTATAGCGTCGCTGCAGGGCAGACACCTTGTATCTCCATATTTCAACTGTTAATGTTTTCCTTTTTGTAAGTCAATGCACACGACACGTCGCATCGTCCTGCTTTCTAAGTTGAAAATGTTAGAAAGTCAAACGGGTTGAGCGTGTCCGTGGGTTTTACACATAATTATTTAACCAATGAAAAGGATTAACAAGAAACTCGTGACAAAATAATAACTACATTGGCTCCATTGGTCCACTTTTGCATTTCCTGACAAAGTAACGGTTTTTGGGACGTACAAAGTTTCCACCGGACAGCACCGACGGCACTGTGCGATGTATGGACAGCCGCTCTACTTATTCATTTGAGCTCATCGCTGGCATTGACGTAAGAGCCTGATCAAATCATTAATCACTCCCCTGAAATTAGAGAAAACAATTAAGGCAGGTGTTTTTTTGTTTTTTTGCCGTCACACGGTGGCAGCGAGGCTCCTGGCAGAGAGGGGCGGGGGAGGGGGAGGGGAGGGGAGGGGAGGGGGGGCTGATGGATTCACCGGTCGACAGCCTTGGCATATGCGGTTAGAACGCGCGCCTAGCATGTATAAGAATATAACAAGATAACGTCCCTGGGGAGTCTGAGACTCCTGCTTGTGTCTGTGCACGAGGGCGGCCTGCTACCACACTACCCCAAATATTATGGAGTCTAACCGCATGAGGAGAAGACACCTTGAAGGGAACAATGAAGTGCTGTCTCTCTCTCTCTCTCTCTCTCCCTCGCTCGCTTTTACACCAAGCACCAATCAGCCCTCAGCCAAAACAAATGAAGCACAATAACATCTAAAAATAAGATGTGTGTTGCTGGAGCCATTGTGCATAAGCATGTGTGTCTGCATGTGTGTGTGTGTGTGAGTGAGCTTTTTACACACGTGTGTAAACGCAAACGTGTCACTTTGTCATGTCGGCGGTCGGTGTACATTTAAGCAAATATTATGTAAATCTATGTGTACGTGGGAACATGCCCGTGTGACACATTGCAACAGAAATTATTCGCATAATTGTTTAAACACCTTTGAGCCATCACAAGTCAGATGTGCATAATTCCCTTGCCATTTTGATGGGCTTTGATGGGCCCACAGGAAAATACATTTTTCTTCCACCATATATTAATTAGACAAATGCAAACAAGGCACACAAGGCATGTGACTCTTTAAAAAAAAATCATTTTAGTAGCTAACTAATACCATGTGGTCACAAATTGGCATTATTTTCTACTGAATCCAAGCCCAGAATTTCCATACACAGGGGCAGGGCCTCTTTCCACCTTCCTTTTTCTTCTGAAGCCCCCCCCCCCCCCCCTCGCACCCCCCACCCCCAAGACTATTATACTGAGAAAAATGTAATGTTGTAGCTTCCCTAAACCGCTTAATCGGCTTCTCCTTTGCTGTTGCTATGGAGACCGTACACCAAGGTAGCTGATCTGCCAGAGGGTGTCCATGATTCTCAATTTAAAATGTAAATTCCTGTAGTGTGCGGGGGCTGAGGAGCAGATTTACTGTGTATTTAGGCCTGGCGTGTCTCTCCAGGGAGAGTTAGGGCTAGTAGACTCTTCAGGGTGGTGGAAGTCTGATTTATAGACTTGCCACTTCATGTCTCTGTGTGTGCTTGTTTATTGTTGCCTGTGCTCTGGGCTGCTCCAGTGGAGCAGATATGCTGAATGAGGTTTCCACACCAATTTGTCGTTGATGCAGCCAGAGAAGAAAGAGTAATAGCGCTGGTGTACTGGCTATACTGTATGTGTGACTCTTTTTCTGTGTCTCTACTTCCCCCTCTCTCTCTCTCTCCCCCCATTATCACTAAATGCATCCTCTCCCCAGTCGCCCTGGTCTGCTGAAAGCTGGTGACCCCGGGTTCCCCTGGTTGGCTGACTCCTGGCCCTCCACCAGCCTCCCAGCCAATGGGGGCTTGGGGAGTCCAAAGGGCGGCAGTAACTTTGGCCGTGGAGGTAAGGAACATGGAGAAGTATATGGAGAGTTTGACCGTTGGACAAACAAAGCCATGCCAGGGGGATGGAGAACAGTCGCAGTGTAATTGATGTGTATCCCTCTGAGGGCCGGGTGGGCGGGGGGTTTATCACATCACATCCACACAAACACGGACACACAAACACATCCCTGTGTCATAAATCTCTGCTGCATCACCGATGACGGTCAAAAGGGAAGTGTTCTTTCAAGGTAACATTCAAACAATTGATCTCACCTACGTACTGTCTGTCTGTCGCCTACGCACCTGCTTGTAAATGAAACGGCGTGTGCTGAAGTCCTTTTTCACTAGCATTTAAACAATAAAAATCAAACATTCATGGTAACATCGTCTCAAATGTTATGCAGTTTGAACGTTTATTATTATTGTCTGGGATTTCACCTTGGAGTATGAAACGGAGTGCTGTCTGTGTAAATGGTAAATGGTGCATTTATATAGCGCCTTTATCCAAGGCGCTTTACAGAGATTGTGCATTACATTCACTCATTCACTCACACGTTCATTCATACACCGATGCCGGGGGAAACCATGCAAGGCACCAACCTGCACATCAAGAGCAATTAGGGGTTCAGTGTCTTGCTCAAGGACACTTCGACACTAAGGGCCGATTCATACTCCTATTTTAGAGCCGAATAAAAGTCGGTTCGGCTCTGTAGAGCCTACAATGTGACGTCATTTGAGGTTCGGCGGGCGGGTACCGTCCTAAAGTCGCCTCTTCGGTGCTACAGAAAATTTCTGACGAGCCAAAATCATTTCGGCACATGTATTGTAAATAATTAAGAGAGATGCGTGTGGAACAAGTGTGCAACAAGCTTCTACACTTTTCTTTCTTGCCTTCATCTCATAACCCCCCCTCTTCTTCCCTTTCTTTGTTTTCTTGAAAACAAGAGCACAATGGGAACTAAACTATGTACAAAAACGAATTTCGCCCAACTTTTTACTTGTAAAACTGTGACGAGACAACGAAGATGATTCTGATTGGAAACCCCATTGAGTGTCCCTAATCTTCAGGCTCAATATGTGCTAGTTGCTATAGCTAAAGGTTAGCCCTAAGCAGGTGTCCCATGCATGTATCTGACCACTACGCTGGACTCCCACAGCATGTCACATGTTAGCCGCTAATTCTTTTCGCTGGATAATCACTTTCATTTATATCAAATCCATCTGAGAGCCATTTCACTAATACATTGTGCCAGGGCAGCAGGGAATCCTAATGACCTTAAAGATCATTAGCCTCGTGTCCACTTATCACTTGCCTCTCCCTCCTTGCTCTGTCGCCCCCTCCTCTATCTCCTAGATGTCCTGCCCTCTGGAGCGGTTGAAAAGACGGGCACCATGCTGTCTGATGGTGCCATCTATAGCAGCATCGACTTCATGGGCAAGGCGGGGTACGGCAGCCCGGGGCGAGGCGCCCAGCCCGCGCCCTACGCCACGACGCAGATCCTCCAGTCCAACAGCTTCCACGAGCTGGCCGTGGACAGGCCGGACCCCCGCTGGAAAGCCTCCCTGCAAGCCCAGCAGGAGATGGCCAACCTCGGCTACTCTCTGACCGACCGGCGGCCTTGCAGCGGTATGGCGCCAAATCATAGAGGAGTGTGCAAGATGGAGCCTGTGTCCAATGTCCATATCGTTCTGCTTGTGTGTGTCAGCGTGAGGCAGACAGAGTTTGTGTCTGGGGGATCTGGATTCTTGCTCATGTCTACTGCCCATACACTGTAGGTGTTCGCATGGGATTGAATGGATTGTATGATTGGCTGTTGGCAAGCAGGCCAAAAGAAGGATACAGATTTATGTCAAACAAGGAAGCTAACAGGTAGAGCTTTTAGCCTTTAGTGAAATCATGAAAGGTATTTACATGTTCGACTGAAAACTGACGTTGAGATCATTGTTCTTAATTACTCCTCAGTCTTCGTCACGGATTCCCCCCTCAGCTGTGGAAGCTGGCTGCCCTAGCCCAGAAATGTCAGAGCATTACCACACATGACTTTGGATGAACTTGATTAGCTCGGGCAGAGATTAGTTTTGTTTTGTAAGTCATGTATATACAATAGGACTGACAGAAGCAGGCACCACCGCCGGGCGCCGTTGTCTGTGTACAGTATGTAGTTAGCTGCACGCTGTGGGCTGTGTGCTCTACCAAATGCCAGCCTTCTAGCTAAGAGATAAGGCAGTGTGCGGAAGAGAAAGTGTATGCTAACAGGACGTAGGAGCGAGCCTCGGGTTTCCAATGCCTCTTTAAAGAAAATGTCAACATTGGGGGGGGGGGGGGGGGGGGGGATAAAAGGAGGATGGAGGAAATAATGAGAGCCAGGTAGTAGACAGAAGGTGACATGTCTGGCAATAAGATGGCTTTCAAGGCAGTGTGTGTGCGTGTGTGCGTGCTAGGGAATTAAGCAACTAGTCGACTAGTGAAATGGATATAGTGGCCGAATTTGGTATTGCAGCGCTGGGCCACACACATGAACGCGCTGGTCCGTTGACTATCATTGCGCACGTTCATGATGACACGTGAACGCTGAACGCGTGCAATGATAGTCAACGGCCAGCACGTTCATGCATATGTACTGTTTATCAATCCAAATGAATACAGTGTACTGTGCACTGGCTCATTAAAAGCTGTCAGCTCAGGGGACTGTAGGCTACTGGGAATCATTCAACATTGTGTGACTACACTGCAAAGTCCTGTTCCATTTAAATGAGACAGAAATTGACCCAAAGGATTTAGCAGCACGCACTAGGGGTGCAACAGTTAATCTATCTAATCATTTATTGTAATCTAAACATTTATATTGATCATTGACTTTAACAAAAGTAATCCATTTTGGAGGGGAAAAAAACCCTTTTGTCTAAATAGTGAAAATAGCACATATACAACCTCACGGTGGACACGCTGTGAGCTATTTTCCACTATTGATTGATTATACTGTAAGTATAAAAAGGGGATTAAGTGATCAGATCAGATTAATCGATTTAGTAACATAAATCTACGCAAACTTTCTCTTGTTGATTTGTTATAAATTAAAAAAAGAAGCGCTTCTCAATTATTTGATTACCCAGTAGTCCAAAAGGTTATCAACAGAATAATTGCTTAGAAAACAATCGATAGTTGCAGCCCTGGTAAAACATGCAGACTTGACCCACTCTCTTCTGTCCCTCAGGTGGAAAGGCTGCGAAGAAGAAGAAGGTGAAGGGCAGTGCAAAGGCCTCTAAATCCAACGGGACATGTTGGGCTAATATGCCCCTGCCTCCCCCACCCATGCACCCACTGCCTGGCACCGAGGTTGACCTTGACCGCTACCCCGCGGAGAGCCGCGGAGGAGGGTAAGATGCATCCACGTCTCATCACTGGCTCTCCTGGAGGCTTGCTCGCACGCAGGGAACACAACACACACACACACACACACACACACACACACACACACACACACATGAATCACATAGAAGCACCCCTGTGCAGAGAGGTCACTAGATGCCACTCGGATAGAAAAACACTAACAGAGAACACATGAAGCTTGTCACGTCCAGCCAGGGAGTTTTGTCCATCCACTGAAGCACTGAAATTCCCCTTAATTGGTAATAACAAGCATGGCTCTATATGTTAGTGATTGAGTGAGTGTGTGTACTGTGTGCGAAAGGGGACGGGGTGGTTGGGTTTGCTGCGTGCTTAAATGATTTTCATGTATGTTTATATTAGCTCTGATTTGATGTATTGATGAGGTCATGTGCCGGACATGGACTGTGTCTCCCTCCTGCGTGTTTATGTACATGCATGGATAGTCATCTACCCATGCATGCACATCATCTCACAAACACACACGTTTGTGCACGTGCTCGTGTGTGTGTTTGTCTTCCAGCAGAGCGACTGATGAGGAGGTTTTACTGGGAGCAGTTCTCACACTGATTAGGAAGCTCTTCTCATCTCGCTCCTCTGCACATGCTATTACTCGCTTGTGTGATTCTTGCCAGGACTAGTGACCGCTGGGGCATACATAAAGCACAGCTAAGACGGATGGAACTTAACCACTTCAATCCTATCCTAGCATCCCCGTTCTGCAAAAATAGCAGATCTGCAAGCGCACAACGCATCACAATGCTATGTGTTGTGCACTTCGGTGTAGATCGGCTAATTTTGGCGACGATAATTTATTTGCAGACGAAAAACAAGACGGGGCTTGTATAGAGCCCTGGTGGAATCAAAGTATAGGGTTTAAGTGTTTAAAAGCATGCTGTACAGTTTTGTCATTTTCGGTAGGAGTAATAATCAATCATGGTTCCGTCAACTCTTTCTGTAATGCAGAAGCAGGAAATGGAAACTAACACAGATCACCGCACAGACATTACAAACTACACATAATCTACCATCTGCCACTCCGAAATAATTCTATGTAATCAATCAATCAATCCATTTTTAATTTGACTGTTTGACAACCAGGCATGCAAGTACAGATATTTTACAATACACTGAAGTAATTTCCTTCACAAAGGAGGCATGTTTTTCAGGAAACCTAAGGAGATTGTCATGTGATGCTCATGGCAGACATTCTTCTGTCCACATCATCACAGATACAACAGCAACAGCTGGGCCCCTGTGCAGACGTACCTCCACCAGGGTAGTATGGCCAATGAGGAAGACGAGGAGGAGGAGCCAGGGCCCACCCCGCCCCTGAGGGGAAGGGCCTCCTCTCCAACGGCCACTCCCTTCAGCCAAGTGCCGTCCTCCTCCCTCAGCTCCGCCCACCACGAGGAAATGCAGTCCATTCTGCAAGCCCACCTGGACGAGCTGACCAGAGCTTACCAATATGAGGTGGCAAAACAATCATGGTGAGTTCGTAACGGGAACATTTACCCGTTGGAAGAAACAGCGGTCACTCAATGTTAATAGTATTTGTAGTAGGTAACCGTAGCACAATTCGAAATGTGCACCCTATGACCAGAAAAACAATGAAGTATGTGTGTGTTTGACTAGGGTTTGACTGGATTACTGAATTCCTACAATGGCCATAATTATGCTTTGGTGCACTGCCCTTCCTAGTGGAGAGGCGCGGCCACATATACGTGCCAAGAAGACGCCTAGTCCAGGCGTCTTTTACACCAGTGGTTCCCAAAGTGGGGTCCGGGGACCCCCAGGGGTACCTGAGGGAGTTCCAGGGGGGACCCATCTATTTTGTTCATGTTCATAAAGTGCTAAAGTGTTTAAAGCAGTGGTTCCCAAACTTTTTCATGTCAAGGACCCCCAAATTGACACTACTTAGCCCGTGGACCCCCATTTGAAAAGATATGCCAGGGACCCCCATAAGAGAAGACGTACACATTTAGACGTCTACATTTAGACGTCTACATTTACACGTACACATTTAGACGTCTACATTTAGACGTCTGTATACATTTAGACGTCTACATTTAGACATTCCTGCAGGAAACACTGCTTGTGGTTGTAAATATATTGTTATCCGTGTTGCGAGGTTGAGGGGGTACCTGGAAAAATATCTACCCCAAAAGGGGTACCTGGTCCAAAAAAGTTTGGGAACACCTGCGATATGGGCTATGACCCACGGTCCAAAATGATGAGAAACGAGGCCAACTTTTTTTCCCAAAATTTCAAAAAACATGGGCTATAACCCATCGTTTTTTACATTTTTTCATTTTTTTCAAATCCTCAAAAATTATGAAAAACGGCGTGCCATAGTATGCCGTACGATATGGGCTATAGCCCACGGTCCAAAATGATGAGAAACAAGGCTAACTTATTTTTTCAAAATTTCAAAAAACATGGGCTATAACCCATCGTTTTTTTCATTTTTTTCAAATCCTCAAAAATGATGAAAAACGGCGTGCCATAGTATGCCGTACGATATGGGCTATAGCCCACGGTCCAAAATGATGAGAAACGAGGCTAACTTTTTTTTTCAAAATTTCAAAAAACATGGGCTATAACCCATCGTTTTTTTCATTTTTTCATTTAAAATACTAAAATATCTACAAACACAAACCTCAGGAAGGTGTTTCTTGTGTCCTAAAAATCATTAAAATATTTGTTTTGCAAAGGGTTGAAGTGGCCCTTTAATACTGGATAGTCAATGCAGCAATCCATAGCAGTGTTTTGTGTGAATAATATGTTATTTTAAACAGTCTGTGATAATAGGAGTAATTTAATGCAATATACAGTAACTATAAGGCAAGTGTGGTGGTTGGAGTTGGTCGCTCTGCTCTTCTGTATTGAGACATTTAGATCCTGTAGTCGGGTAGGACCACGTTGATAAATAGGTGGGACTTGCATTCCCAACAGCATGTACCATTTTGCCTCTAGTGGCTCCAATGAAGTTCGCCCATCTTCATATATAGACCATCTTTGATGGTTCCCGACTTGCACCGTTCCTGACTAGCACTTCTAGCGGCCAAGTGATGTGAATGCAAGCTCAAGCCAGCTATCTGAATTATTTTATTTTAGGCTAACTACAGAATATGTTTGTTATTACTGCATAGGTTTGGCAGAACATGAATGGTAACATACAGATGGACTTATCACTATAAGTGCATCTGTATGTTACAATTCATGTCTCACACCAGTGTTATTGGGGTTTTTTTCATACATTTATATTACCAACCTACTATTTATTATTCTATCATTCTAGTTGTGGCTTTCTGCAGCATGAGAAGAAGCTGTAATTTGCTTCAGTGCCTTGGGTGGGTGCATATCTATGGTCAATGTTGGAGTGGGTCGTACTGCTGGCATTTATACGTGACAGCCCTAACCTACAGTACGGTCCACGGTTCCTTGGGAGTGATACAATAACATCCCTCCATTGATTACACCTTCGGAAGACTTGTCATGTCAGTGAGGACATGTGTTGCGGGGTAATGACCGGGTTTAGCCTAGCATGCCGCGCTGACAACAGAAAATAGAGCTGGTAATTAAGCGAGCGTCTCGTCTACTGCGGGATGTGAGCCATCATGGAGGACAGCTGTGGGGGAGATAACAGCCACGTTGCTGACAGCGCTGCCCGTCCAGCGATTCTTCTCTTTTCACCAGCCCAATTACCACCCCATTGTGTTAGTGTAACACACACCAGCACAGGAAAGTAATCAGAGAAATAGATGCTTCAAAGAATTCATTCCATCTCTCCACCGGAGACACAGACATTCACTGAACGGGGCACACAAAGAGAATCTCGCAAACAACAACAAATCAGACTGATCAACGCCAGATTTGTTATGCCTGCTGTCAGTAGGCCAATGAAGTACCTCCACACATTTTATTATTTTTAATCTGTGTGTCCCGGGAATAACTCGGGCACGGACCGAATGGTCTCAAACTTTGTGTATATCCTCATATGATCATCCGGGGGTGTTCAGTGCAGAATACGGTTTCTGTGAAACCCCAAAACACGAATGTGTGTGTTTGGGAGGGGTGTTTGGCACTGGCTTCACAGATTGACAGAGCTTTGTGTCACATTGGTGTGACAGTATGTGCAGTGGAGCAAACAAGTACGAGAGTTGTGGCCATTGGCGAAGGAAGCCTTGGCGAATGGAAGTGATGGTGTGAAGCAAACTGCAATGTACGGGGCACTGAGTTGACATTATGTGCAGGGCAGGTGAAGTAAGAAGCACTTGAAGTTGACGCCACGTGAACTTTTTTGTTGTTTGTTTCGAGTGATACATTGTTTTGTGTTCAGCAATGTGTTTTGTTCATTTCATCATCAGGCACATTAAGGGCAGCCCAAAGCTGTCCAGCGCCACCACCCGCATCCCTCCGATGGACTTCATGTCCAGTACACTTGGTTCTGACCTGGGGACCACGCTTCTGTCTGAGGAAGACGAGGAAGAGGAGGAGGATAAATATGCAGTTGTGTCAAAGAAGCTGTGCGGCTTTGAGTACACCCCTGGTCACAGCACGGACAGCCTGGAGGGCTCAGGTATGTCTGCCTTTTAATACCATAGACATATAAAGGCTAGATGGCTCTAGGCGGAGTATCCGACGTAGTTCACCGGGCGGCCATCTTGCTGAGGTGCTGCAGTACAGTATGTTCTATGGCAGCTCAAACAAAAATACCCATAACTCGCTCAAATCTTGACGGGTTGGTTTATTTCTAAACGTTATCAATCTGGCTATGATTCAAGATGCTTATATGCTTAATGTTATTTTTTCATATGAACGTCATATAAAAGCATATTAGTATGAAGTATTAGATGTCTCTGACGTTTATAACAAACCAAACCGTTTGAAAACCGGTTGAAAATTTAGCAAGTTATGGTTATTTAAAAAAGTACGCCCCATAAACACAATGTTATGCTGCACCCCAGTAAGATGTCCGCCACGTAGCGGCGGCGCTTTCCATTGGCCAGCAGTGCAGGTGAGCTATCTAGCCTTTCTAGCGAAGCAGAGCAGGAATGTGTTGGATGTCGGCTCATTGAGAGTCAGTAAGCAAAGCCACAACCTGCTGAACACCACTGTCCTTTGTGTCCACTCTTCAAATCTCCATACACACACACATGGTTGACCCTGGAACGCCTACATTGTAATGTGGATCACAACCAACATATGGTGGCAGATATGACAGACTATCTGTCATATCTAATTTAGATTCTGTCTTTCCTTTGTTGAGCTTTTTTGTGAGCTTTGCCGTTTTCTAAGCCAACTGAATTATAAGATTTTGAGTGTACGATCAAAACTTTAGTTGTCAATTAACTGTAATGGAAATACTTGTGATTAATGGGCAGATATGACATCTACCAACCCTACTGTATTACTGAAATATACAAAGAAATGACTGACAATGACCAAGACGGTAACAAGAATCCAAATAAATACGATACCAGGGCAAAAACAACCTACCGGTATATGTTTAATAAGTTAAAAAGAAAGATCTACAAGCTCATCTAATCAGCCAAATTATTTTCGGTTCATAATTAGTTTTTGGTTTTTTTAATTTGGTGTTCTATTTCAAGGTTATGGTGAGGTTAGGTCAAGGTTATCCAACAAGTCTATAATTGGTGAGGTGTTTTCTTTCTTTGTTCTGTGGAATGCATCTTATTCTATTTTGTTATTTCAGTTCTCCAAATATCTGTGTAGTTTTCAGTTGGAGGTCCATATGTTTAGATCTGGCCCTCAGTGTTTAGTTGATGGTGCTTTGGTGGATTATGGTGGCAATATACAGTACTAATAGCCTCAGGGGATGGGATTCTGGGAAGTGGTGTTTATAGTTTGCTATTTCAATGAGTTCTGGTGTGCTTGATTTAGATTCAGACAGAATTTCTAAGCTCTCTTTGAATGTGTATAAGAAGGTGGAACAGACCCAATTTGGCCCTACAGGCATTGTTTGGAGTGTCCCTGTGAACACTGAGGATATATTTATATATTTATTTTGTGAACTTCAATTGAATTTCTTTGTTATGCCTTTGGGTCCTAATGGGTTTTTATCTTTTATTTTGTATTATTTTTTTATCATTCTAATTGGAATGTTTGTCCCTTCACATTTAGTTTTCATTGAACAGAATGCTTTGTAAACTTTACCACATACTGTAGGCACATACTACCATTTATAAATTATTGCTGATCTTATCTGCACACCAATGTACTGTAGTTGTGCTGTGCGTCACAATCTGACCTCCATGTACTGTATGAACTAATATACCGGCATTTCTCTTCCTTGGATCTGAAATCACGACTGAGGTCTGAGGTGTAAATTGAATCTCGACAACCATTCTAGCAGCCCTTAGCATGTTACCTTCCACTTCTAGCTCATTCCATTGAATTTGGATGTCACCAGACGTATCCGCAGGAGATCAAGATCTAGCTATGTGAGGTTATAAAACATAGCTATTTCTTTCTACGTATTATCTGAATCTGCACCCAGTATATTCCTGAACTCTTCCAGGGCCTTTCCCTTGAAGTGACTGCTGCATGTTAACATTTCAGATTAGAACTGACACGTCTGTCTGTCTGTCTGTCTGTCTGTCTGTCTGTCTGTCTGTCTGTCTGTCTGTCTGTCTGTCTGTCTGTCTGTCTGTCTTGTAGGTAAATCATATGCCCAGCAGGGTTGTGGTGGCAGCTCTGGTTCAGCAGACAGTGGGGTACTAGGCACACAGAGCTTGGGTCACAAGAGGGTTCCACACAGTGGCTTCAAACCACTGACAGACACTGTTGGAACTCTGCCTAGGCGGAGAGACACAAATAAAGAGGGTAAGACCAGGTTGTACTG
This sequence comes from Protomyctophum bolini, assembly GCF_963924005.1. NCBI lineage: Eukaryota > Metazoa > Chordata > Actinopteri > Myctophiformes > Myctophidae > Protomyctophum > Protomyctophum bolini. The sequence continues at coordinate 36,424,216 of NC_137874.1, read as the reverse complement.
AGCATGGTACTACACATAGAGTTGATAATCCTCAGTCTTTTAACACATTCTGTACAAAACACGTCTGGAAACGTCATAAGGATCAGAAACGAGTAATACCTTAGACGTCTGTGGACGTCCTAGCGACGTCCAAACGACGCGGGGCGAGATAATAATATTCAGAATTATTCCTATTTTTTTTTTTGGCATTTCGCTTTTCGCTTGCCGTATGCTAACGCTCTGTGCAAATATTAGCTTGTCATTGACTCCCATGTTAGCGCGGCGGAAAGAATGACTCGTATCTCCTCATCCAGGGCGCTCTCCGTGGTGATGAATGGATCGATATGCTGGCGCTGCATTTCTGCTCCTCATCCGTCTCTCCCGCAAAATATGAACGCCTTTTTGGAGTTTATATAAATATATTAAGATGATCGGGGATTATGAGCTCACTTTGTCAAGTCAATTTTTTTAAGAAAGTATTTCCGGTTCATGGCTTTCAAAATAGAAGCGATCACTACTCTGGCGATTACTCTGGCGCAAGCAGCGCCTTTATTTTGATGCAGTTCCGGTACTAAATGTGTTAAAGGTGTAGTGAAATTTCACACTTTTAGACCATATCCGTGTTCATCATATGGGCATACTGTACCTAACAATGGATGCCAAAAAAAAAAAGGGAAATTCTCATTTGTGTTTTTATATCAAAAGTCCATAAAAATCGAATTACTTCCTTAAAAGGAAAACGTGCTGTGTGATGTTGTGTAGAGATACACATCCATAAAGCCAATAAAAATGAAGCTCACCCATTTTATTCCCATTGCTGCACGTCTGTCCAAACACAGGTGCTACTGATTACAGAAATACTCTTACTACATCCAGACAGTGTATTAGTCGTTTTAAACTTAATCATCACGCTAAAATAGGTATATAGGTTGTGTACGAGTTAGAAAAAGTTCTCCTGGCGTTGCTGCCATTTCTCTGTCACTTTGTAAACAAACCACTCTCACAACAAAAGTAAATGGGATTTTTGAGGAAAATAAGCTCTGAGGCAAATACATTTTAATGAAGAATCTGCAATATAATTTTCACAAATCAACACACGTTTTACTTTTATTTTATTTTTTACTGTTGGCATTTAAATGTAACTGCCAGCAGTAGAAAACTAATGGCAGCATGTCTTGAACATCACCACTACGAATGCTTGTCTGTACGGCGTGATGATGTGTAATCATCACGCCGTACATACTAAAATGTAGTTTCATTTAGCCCCTTGTTAGCAAACCCTTTTTCTAAGACACATAAAAGCCTTCATAATTCTTGATTTTTATGTTCAGTCAGAACTCAGAAACACTCATGTCAAAGTAGATTTTCACCATTCATTGCAACAAATGGAACACAGTTAAACTTGGCGTTAATGGCTCTGCTCTTGGGATGTTCCCTAAATAAAGAGCAAGCCTAAGCAATACATTGACAGATTGACTGCAGTCAGCACTCAGCAGACATAAAATCACAACAGTATTTGAGCCTATGCCAGACTCTGAACAAAAGGTGGAGGCTGGGGTCGAGGAGGCAGCTTAAGCAGCAGCAGAAGTGGACATCTAATGAATGAAAAAGCCATATTTAAAGGAGACGCCCTGTCAACACTTCTTTTGCCGGGGGAATTTTTCATAATAAAGGTGCTAGAGTGCCACGCAGATGAGGGAGATTTTACTCTGAAAAGCCGCGCCTTCCATTATTACCTCAAGCTGTCACATCTTGTCTCTCTAGAAGTGATTATATTCCAAACGAGATGCTTGATTAAGTAAAAAATGAGGACATTGGCTTAAAAAAAGAGAGAAAAAGGATCAGATTCAGATTCAGGCAGATCCCATTTGATATCATTAAGAGGTGTATACACGTCCAAGGCCCCCACTGTTTTATTAGACAAGATGTCTATACACGTCCTTAGCACAAAAGGTGTTACGAATATGAGATCTGATTGGAGTGTAGAAAACACGCAGCTGCTTTGCTAATGACCAGCGTTACCGCTGCCATTACCGCAGTGGCTGATTGAAAACCATCCGCAGACTGACAGCCAATTCTATGAGCCCTGTGGCCTGCATGAACTAACGCCATGCTTCATTTGTAGAACTAAGCGTGAAAAGGCCCTTTGATCCATTCTGCAGCTCACGCGTCACCCCTGGCGTCCCTGCACAGCGTGGGCGGCCGCATGCACAGCTCGTGGGCAGCCGCGACCTCTGACCCTTCGGAAGAGTGCATGGTTACCGTGTCGACGCTGGAGCGGCAGCACATGGCTTCCTGGAGTGGCACGACGTCCAGCAACCGCGCCACCCTGAGTAGAGATGCCCGCCCGAGGCCCGGGACGGACCTGGCCCACAGCGGGCATCCAGCCACAAACAGCACGGAGAAGAGAGACAAATGTAAGTGTGTGTCCCCCCAACCCCCTGGTTAGTGTGCGAGGTGAATAGAAGAAGAAGAATATACCTCAGTCAGAATGGGACAGATTATGTATTTCATACGAAACTGTAATGACCCAAAGGAAGTGCCATGACTTCATGCCAACTACCCCTACTGCCCATAATACCCAAAGGAAGTGCCATGACTTCATGCCAACTACCCCTACTGCCCACAACACAAAGGCTAAATAAAACACAACACAAAACATAATCCATTTCCCAACCCAACGTAAAACATGTGAATAACACAATAAAACAATAAATAATAAATGTCATGGCATGCACCCGAGGCATGCTGCGAATGCCTTTTGTCCAACGGGAAACACCACTACACTACAATAATTGCCTTCTATAAGCACAGTAATTCATGCAGCCAGTAGAAGAAAAAAATAATTATATATATATATACATATATAACCTGCACAGTAACATCTTTCCAATGGACCCAAATAGACTACCCATTATCTTTACACTTTTTACTGTTAAATGAACACTGCTTTTGCCTTTTTCGATGTCGTTTAATTTCCTTGTTTATGGAAATAATGATAATGATGATTATACAACAGGTCGTTTTGAGGAAGCAATCTGATTGGTTGAACAACTTTCTAGCCTCGCTTCAAACCACATTATTTCAACGCCTAATCAAAACAAACAATTCAGCTGTGCTTTTCTCTGGCGCAGCAGACTCGATGGCTATAGGCTAGCTAGTTTCTTTGTTGTCGTAGTGACTACATCTGTCATTGATTTAAAAAAAATCAGCGATGCTCTTAGTTTTAAGGGTAACTGTTGTATAATTTCTTCGTTGCTTTCGGTTGCAGCATCGCAGGCATGCGTTAATGACGTTAAACCACCCCCTCTCGTGTAATATTGCTTAAATGACTGATTGTGATGCCAGTGAAATACATACAATGTGAACTTATTTTTCTTCTCCTCCACCCTTTAGAATCTTTGTGATTGATCATTCCCTTCGATAGCCTTCTGTCCGGGACAACCTGGACTTACAAGCAATGAGATTCTCCTTCTTCTCTGTGGGTGACGCGGCGGGACGACATTTGGAGCGACACAACACAGAGGTGTAAATGTGATGTACAGACACCATTATCACCATGTTCTTTCTACAGTGTCATGTTCTCTCTTCAAAAGAATAAACTGTATGTTACATGTCTACTTCTATTCCCTGTCACATGATGGTGTACAGCAAATCACACAATGGCCGTGAAGAAAAATCACCTATAAATCTATTGACTCATGAAAGTGAAAGGACTTGCATAAATTGTAAATATTTTCGTTTTTTAATTGTATTGTTTATCTCTTCTTTTGCTTTGCTATGCAAGCCAAAAGATAATGCTGTCTCTTTCTCAACTGTGAATTATCATTGTGAATTACTTTTTTCCCCTTTTGATGAATGCTTAATGATTTTGTTTTGCTTATTTTGATGAAACTACTGTATTGTTGTACTTTGCACAGAGTGTTTGGTGATAATAAGCACAAAACTCATCAGCCGAGGTGAGGAGGAGAATTATAATGGTAAAGAGGGACATTTATGATATAACAGAACCTAAATAGAAGAAATATTATGCTTGGCAGGACTGTAAATGTTTGGCATCTTATACTGAAAGTTATGAGAAAAACACACAACTATCTGAAGACAGCGAGATACAGTACAGTACAACTGATACAGTACAGTCTATTGCTGGGGTTTTCCATACAGCTTAGAGGTTGTTGAGAATTACATTGTGTCTTGGCGACACCCTTGGTAATGTGTTCCTTTTGGAAAATCACTTGGGCCCTATTAAAAGATTTTCAAAAATAGCTAATCTGTGGTTTTATAATTTTTTCAATTTTGACATGATCAAATAGGGATGTGAGGTTGGTAGTGATGACATCATCAAGATGTGATTCACCATGTTAATGAATTTTTTCAAACCCAAACAGGTAAATCACACAGCATGTTGCATCCTTCTCAATGTTGCTTGCTTAATCGTTCGTTTGATTTATCCATACATCGCCCTGTGTGTGTCGCGAACCGAAACAGGTAATCACACAGCATGTTGCATGCTTCTCAATATTGCGTGCTTAATCATTTCATTTATCCATACATCGCAATTGCGCGTGTGCGAGCATGTTGCATGTTGCATAGTTGAATACACAAAAGCTAAGGCACTGGTGTGGTACTTCTGGTTTACCGGAACGGGGTTCAACTCCCTGCAGCAGACAATTGGACTCGAGTCATAGTGACTCGACTCGAGTCTGACTCGAGTCGCATATTTGACGACTTGCGACTCGGACTTTGAATGTAAAGACTTGCGACTCGACTCGGACTTGGAAGGTAAAAGACCAACGAGACTTGAGACTTGACTCCGACTTGCTAGCCAATGACTCCCGACTCGACTCGACTCGAGACAAGATGACTTGTGACTTGTTTTGTTTCCGAGCATACGGTATTTGAATACAGTGTCGGTGTGCAGCGCAAGCACACTAAGGCAAAACCTTTATTTTCACCACACAGCTGCAGTAGATTGAAAAGTTGCTTCCTACCTTTGAGTTAGTTTTGCTGAAAGACACCCAGATCCAATTGTATATTCCATATTTCCATATGTACTAAGTGTGAAGTTGTGTCTGTAAACTAGTGTCAACACTGAGGCACACAGTGACAGTTGTGAGCATGCGCAGATTGCACTGCCTCTGCTCCAGCGTACAGGGACAAAACGGCCATTAGGGGGAGCCATAGTACAGTGAAATACAGTGGGGAATATCTATTGATTCATTGATTGAATACTTTATTGGCAGAAATGTAATCGGTATAGGGTACAGTCAAACACTGATCAAAAAGGGATCACTGAAAAAAGTCCTTGCTGTCTTGTTTCCATTCGGTCCTGGGTAATCAATTCATAATCATGACAAGTCACATGACAAATAACAAAATTCAAATTCTAGACTTGACACAACCTTGTGACTCGACTTGTGACTCGGCTTGACTTGCCCACAACAGAAAGACTTGGGACTCGACTTGGACTTGGGACCAAATGACTTGGGACTCGACTTGGGACTCGGACCTGAGGGTTGGATTGACTTGGGACTTGACTTGGACTTGGGACCAAATGGCTTGGGACTCGACTTGGGACTCAGACCTGAGGGTTTGGACTGACTTGGGACTCGACTTGGACTTGGGACCAAACGACTTGGGACTCGACTTGGACTCGGACCGGAGCGACTTGAACAATTGTCTGCCCTGCAGTGCCCTGCTCAATGTGTTGTATTTACCGGAAAAATTTAGTGTTGCGGAGGATGAGAAACATTAGCAAATTACGGAGTGTTGCGGAGGATGAGAAACATTAGCAAATTGCGTAGTTTTGCGGAAAAATTGTGAGTGTTAAAAAAAAAAAAAAAAAAAACTATGGGTTATAGCGCATCGTTTTTTGAAAAACGATGCGCAAAAAAATTGGAAATTGCGGAAATTGGAACTTGCGGAAATTGCAGATTTTTTTTTCCATTTTTTTCAAATCCTCAAAAATGATGAAAAACGGCGCGCTATAGTATGCCGTACGATATGGGCTATAGCCCATGGTCCAAAATGATGAGAAACGAGGCTAACTTTTTTTTTCAAAATTTCAAAAAACATGGGCAATAACCCATCGTTTTTGTCATTTTGTAATTTTTTTCAAATCCTCAAAAATGATGAAAAACGGCGCGCTATAGTATGCCGTACGATATGGGCTATAGCCCATGGTCCAAAATGATGTGAAACGAGGCTAACTTTTTTTTTCAAAATTTCAAAAAACATGGGCTATAACCCATCGTTTTTGTCATTTTGTCATTTTTTTCAAATCCTCAAAAATGATGAAAAACGGCGCGCTATAGTATGCCGTACGATATGGGCTATAGCCCATGGTCCAAAATGATGAGAAACGAGGCTAACTTTTTTTTCCAAAATTTCAAAAAACATGGGCTATAACCCATCGTTTTTGTCATTTTGTCATTTTTTTCAAATCCTCAAAAATGATGAAAAACGGCGCGCTATAGTATGCCGTACGATATGGGCTATAGCCCATGGTCCAAAATAATGAGAAACGAGGCTAACTTTTTTTTTCAAAATTTAAAAAAACATGGGCTATAACCCATCGTTTTTGTCATTTTGTCATTTTTTTCAAATCCTCAAAAATGATGAAAAACGGCGCGCTATAGTATGCCATACGATATGGGCTGTAGCCCATGGTCCAAAATGATGAGAAACGAGGCTAACTTTTTTTTTCAAAATTTCAAAAAACATGGGCTATAACCCATCGTTTTTGTCATTTTGTCATTTTTTTCGAATCCTCAAAAATGATGAAAAACGGCGCGCTATAGTATGCCGTACGATATGGGCTATAGCCCATGGTCCAAAATGATGAGAAACGAGGCTAACTTTTTTTTCAAAATTTCAAAAAACATGGGCTATAAGTATAACCCATCGTTTTTGTCATTTTGTCATTTTTTTCAAATCCTCAAAAATGATGAAAAACGGCGCGCTATAGTATGCCGTACGATATGGGCTATAGCCCATGGTCCAAAATGATGAGAAACGAGGCTAACTTTTTTTTTCAAAATTTCAAAAAACATGGGCTATAACCCATCGTTTTTGTCATTTTGTCATTTTTTTCAAATCCTCAAAAATGATGAAAAACGGCGCGCTATAGTATGCCGTACGATATGGGCTATAGCCCATGGTCCAAAATGATGAGAAACGAGGCTAACTTTTTTTTCCAAAATTTCAAAAAACATGGGATATAACCCATCGTTTTTGTCATTTTGTAATTTTTTTCAAATCCTCAAAAATGATGAAAAACGGCGCGCTATAGTATGCCGTACGATATGGGCTATAGCCCATGGTCCAAAATGATGAGAAACGAGGCTAACTTTTTTTTTCAAAATTTCAAAAAACATGGGCTATAACCCATCGTTTTTGTCATTTTGTCATTTTTTTCAAAAATGATGAAAAACGGCGCGCTATAGTATGCCGTACGATATGGGCTATAGCCCATGGTCCAAAATGATGAGAAACGAGGCTAACTTTTTTTTTCAAAATTTCAAAAAACATGGGCTATAACCTTTCGTTTTTGTCATTTCGTCATTTTTTTCAAATCTTCAAAAATGATGAAAAACGGCGCGCTATAGTATGCCGTACGATATGGGCTATAGCCCATGGTCCAAAATGATGAGAAACGAGGCTAACTTTTTTTTTCAAAATTTCAAAAAACATGGGCTATAACCTTTCGTTTTTGTCATTTCGTCATTTTTTTCAAATCTTCAAAAATGATGAAAAACGGCGCGCTATAGTATGCCGTACGATATGGGCTATAGCCCATGGTCCAAAATGATGAGAAACGAGGCTAACTTTTTTTTTCAAAATTTCAAAAAACATGGGCTATAACCTTTCGTTTTTGTCATTTCGTCATTTTTTTCAAATCCTCAAAAATGATGAAAAACGGCGCGCTATAGTATGCCGTACGATATGGGCTATAGCCCATGGTCCAAAATGATGAGAAACGAGGCTAACTTTTTTTTCCAAAATTTCAAAAAACATGGGCTATAACCCATCGTTTTTGTCATTTTGTCATTTTTTTCAAATCCTCAAAAATGATGAAAAACGGCGCGCTATAGTATGCCGTACGATATGGGCTATAGCCCATGGTCCAAAATAATGAGAAACGAGGCTAACTTTTTTTTTCAAAATTTAAAAAAACATGGGATATAACCCATCGTTTTTGTCATTTTGTCATTTTTTTCAAATCCTCAAAAATGATGAAAAACGGCGCGCTATAGTATGCCATACGATATGGGCTGTAGCCCATGGTCCAAAATGATGAGAAACGAGGCTAACTTTTTTTTTCAAAATTTCAAAAAACATGGGCTATAACCCATCGTTTTTGTCATTTTGTCATTTTTTTCGAATCCTCAAAAATGATGAAAAACGGCGCGCTATAGTATGCCGTACGATATGGGCTATAGCCCATGGTCCAAAATGATGAGAAACGAGGCTAACTTTTTTTTCAAAATTTCAAAAAACATGGGCTATAAGTATAACCCATCGTTTTTGTCATTTTGTCATTTTTTTCAAATCCTCAAAAATGATGAAAAACGGCGCGCTATAGTATGCCGTACGATATGGGCTATAGCCCATGGTCCAAAATGATGAGAAACGAGGCTAACTTTTTTTTTCAAAATTTCAAAAAACATGGGCTATAACCCATCGTTTTTGTCATTTTGTCATTTTTTTCAAATCCTCAAAAATGATGAAAAACGGCGCGCTATAGTATGCCGTACGATATGGGCTATAGCCCATGGTCCAAAATGATGAGAAACGAGGCTAACTTTTTTTTCCAAAATTTCAAAAAACATGGGATATAACCCATCGTTTTTGTCATTTTGTAATTTTTTTCAAATCCTCAAAAATGATGAAAAACGGCGCGCTATAGTATGCCGTACGATATGGGCTATAGCCCATGGTCCAAAATGATGAGAAACGAGGCTAACTTTTTTTTTCAAAATTTCAAAAAACATGGGCTATAACCCATCGTTTTTGTCATTTTGTCATTTTTTTCAAAAATGATGAAAAACGGCGCGCTATAGTATGCCGTACGATATGGGCTATAGCCCATGGTCCAAAATGATGAGAAACGAGGCTAACTTTTTTTTTCAAAATTTCAAAAAACATGGGCTATAACCTTTCGTTTTTGTCATTTCGTCATTTTTTTCAAATCTTCAAAAATGATGAAAAACGGCGCGCTATAGTATGCCGTACGATATGGGCTATAGCCCATGGTCCAAAATGATGAGAAACGAGGCTAACTTTTTTTTTCAAAATTTCAAAAAACATGGGCTATAACCTTTCGTTTTTGTCATTTCGTCATTTTTTTCAAATCTTCAAAAATGATGAAAAACGGCGCGCTATAGTATGCCGTACGATATGGGCTATAGCCCATGGTCCAAAATGATGAGAAACGAGGCTAACTTTTTTTTTCAAAATTTCAAAAAACATGGGCTATAACCTTTCGTTTTTGTCATTTCGTCATTTTTTTCAAATCTTCAAAAATGATGAAAAACGGCGCGCTATAGTATGCCGTACGATATGGGCTATAGCCCATGGTCCAAAATGATGAGAAACGAGGCTAACTTTTTTTTTCAAAATTTCAAAAAACATGGGCTATAACCTTTCGTTTTTGTCATTTCGTCATTTTTTTCAAATCTTCAAAAATGATGAAAAACGGCGCGCTATAGTATGCCGTACGATATGGGCTATAGCCCATGGTCCAAAATGATGAGAAACGAGGCTAACTTTTTTTTTCAAAATTTCAAAAAACATGGGCTATAACCTTTCGTTTTTGTCATTTCGTCATTTTTTTCAAATCCTCAAAAATGATGAAAAACGGCGCGCTATAGTATGCCGTACGATATGGGCTATAGCCCATGGTCCAAAATGATGAGAAACGAGGCTAACTTTTTTTTCCAAAATTTCAAAAAACATGGGCTATAACCCATCGTTTTTGTCATTTTGTCATTTTTTTCAAATCCTCAAAAATGATGAAAAACGGCGCGCTATAGTATGCCGTACGATATGGGCTATAGCCCATGGTCCAAAATAATGAGAAACGAGGCTAACTTTTTTTTTCAAAATTTAAAAAAACATGGGATATAACCCATCGTTTTTGTCATTTTGTCATTTTTTTCAAATCCTCAAAAATGATGAAAAACGGCGCGCTATAGTATGCCATACGATATGGGCTGTAGCCCATGGTCCAAAATGATGAGAAACGAGGCTAACTTTTTTTTTCAAAATTTCAAAAAACATGGGCTATAACCCATCGTTTTTGTCATTTTGTCATTTTTTTCGAATCCTCAAAAATGATGAAAAACGGCGCGCTATAGTATGCCGTACGATATGGGCTATAGCCCATGGTCCAAAATGATGAGAAACGAGGCTAACTTTTTTTTCAAAATTTCAAAAAACATGGGCTATAAGTATAACCCATCGTTTTTGTCATTTTGTCATTTTTTTCAAATCCTCAAAAATGATGAAAAACGGCGCGCTATAGTATGCCGTACGATATGGGCTATAGCCCATGGTCCAAAATGATGAGAAACGAGGCTAACTTTTTTTTTCAAAATTTCAAAAAACATGGGCTATAACCCATCGTTTTTGTCATTTTGTCATTTTTTTCAAATCCTCAAAAATGATGAAAAACGGCGCGCTATAGTATGCCGTACGATATGGGCTATAGCCCATGGTCCAAAATGATGAGAAACGAGGCTAACTTTTTTTTCCAAAATTTCAAAAAACATGGGATATAACCCATCGTTTTTGTCATTTTGTAATTTTTTTCAAATCCTCAAAAATGATGAAAAACGGCGCGCTATAGTATGCCGTACGATATGGGCTATAGCCCATGGTCCAAAATGATGAGAAACGAGGCTAACTTTTTTTTTCAAAATTTCAAAAAACATGGGCTATAACCCATCGTTTTTGTCATTTTGTCATTTTTTTCAAAAATGATGAAAAACGGCGCGCTATAGTATGCCGTACGATATGGGCTATAGCCCATGGTCCAAAATGATGAGAAACGAGGCTAACTTTTTTTTTCAAAATTTCAAAAAACATGGGCTATAACCTTTCGTTTTTGTCATTTCGTCATTTTTTTCAAATCTTCAAAAATGATGAAAAACGGCGCGCTATAGTATGCCGTACGATATGGGCTATAGCCCATGGTCCAAAATGATGAGAAACGAGGCTAACTTTTTTTTTCAAAATTTCAAAAAACATGGGCTATAACCTTTCGTTTTTGTCATTTCGTCATTTTTTTCAAATCTTCAAAAATGATGAAAAACGGCGCGCTATAGTATGCCGTACGATATGGGCTATAGCCCATGGTCCAAAATGATGAGAAACGAGGCTAACCTTTTTTTTCAAAATTTCAAAAAACATGGGCTATAACCTTTCGTTTTTGTCATTTCGTCATTTTTTTCAAATCTTCAAAAATGATGAAAAACGGCGCGCTATAGTATGCCGTACGATATGGGCTATAGCCCATGGTCCAAAATGATGAGAAACGAGGCTAACTTTTTTTTTCAAAATTTCAAAAAACATGGGCTATAACCTTTCGTTTTTGTCATTTCGTCATTTTTTTCAAATCTTCAAAAATGATGAAAAACGGCGCGCTATAGTATGCCGTACGATATGGGCTATAGCCCATGGTCCAAAATGATGAGAAACGAGGCTAACTTTTTTTTTCAAAATTTCAAAAAACATGGGCTATAACCTTTCGTTTTTGTCATTTCGTCATTTTTTTCAAATCTTCAAAAATTATGAAAAACGGCGCGCTATAGTATGCCGTACGATATGGGCTATAGCCCATGGTCCAAAATGATGAGAAACGAGGCTAACTTTTTTTTTCAAAATTTCAAAAAACATGGGCTATAACCTTTCGTTTTTGTCATTTCGTCATTTTTTTCAAATCTTCAAAAATGATGAAAAACGGCGCGCTATAGTATGCCGTACGATATGGGCTATAGCCCATGGTCCAAAATGATGAGAAACGAGGCTAACTTTTTTTTTCAAAATTTCAAAAAACATGGGCTATAACCTTTCGTTTTTGTCATTTCGTCATTTTTTTCAAATCTTTAAAAATGATGAAAAACGGCGCGCTATAGAATGCCGTACGATATGGGCTATAGCCCATGGTCCAAAATGATGAGAAACGAGGCTAACTTTTTTTTTCAAAATTTCAAAAAACATGGGCTATAACCTTTCGTTTTTGTCATTTTGTCATTTTTTTCAAATCTTCAAAAATGATGAAAAACGGCGCGCTATAGTATGCCGTACGATATGGGCTATAGCCCATGGTCCAAAATGATGAGAAACGAGGCTAACTTTTTTTTTCAAAATTTCAAAAAACATGGGCTATAACCTTTCGTTTTTGTCATTTCGTCATTTTTTTCAAATCTTCAAAAATGATGAAAAACGGCGCGCTATAGTATGCCGTACGATATGGGCTATAGCCCATGGTCCAAAATGATGAGAAACGAGGCTAACTTTTTTTTTCAAAATTTCAAAAAACATGGGCTATAACCCATCGTTTTTGTCATTTCGTCATTTTTTTCAAATCTTCAAAAATGATGAAAAACGGCGCGCTATAGTATGCCGTACGATATGGGCTATAGCCCATGGTCCAAAATGATGAGAAACGAGGCTAACTTTTTTTTTCAAAATTTCAAAAAACATGGGCTATAACCTTTCGTTTTTGTCATTTCGTCATTTTTTTTCAAATCTTCAAAAATGATGAAAAACGGCGCGCTATAGTATGCCGTACGATATGGGCTATAGCCCATGGTCCAAAATGATGAGAAACGAGGCTAACTTTTTTTTTCAAAATTTCAAAAAACATGGGCTATAACCTTTCGTTTTTGTCATTTCGTCATTTTTTTCAAATCTTCAAAAATGATGAAAAACGGCGCGCTATAGTATGCCGTACGATATGGGCTATAGCCCATGGTCCAAAATGATGAGAAACGAGGCTAACTTTTTTTTTCAAAATTTCAAAAAACATGGGCTATAACCTTTCGTTTTTGTCATTTCGTAATTTTTTTCAAATCTTCAAAAATGATGAAAAACGGCGCGCTATAGTATGCCGTACGATATGGGCTATAGCCCATGGTCCAAAATGATGAGAAACGAGGCTAACTTTTTTTTTCAAAATTTCAAAAAACATGGGCTATAACCCATCGTTTTTGTCATTTCGTCATTTTTTTCAAATCTTCAAAAATGATGAAAAACGGCGCGCTATAGTATGCCGTACGATATGGGCTATAGCCCATGGTCCAAAATGATGAGAAACGAGGCTAACTTTTTTTTTCAAAATTTCAAAAAACATGGGCTATAACCTTTCGTTTTTGTCATTTCGTAATTTTTTTCAAATCTTCAAAAATGATGAAAAACGGCGCGCTATAGTATGCCGTACGATATGGGCTATAGCCCATGGTCCAAAATGATGAGAAACGAGGCTAACTTTTTTTTTCAAAATTTCAAAAAACATGGGCTATAACCTTTCGTTTTTGTCATTTCGTAATTTTTTTCAAATCTTCAAAAATGATGAAAAACGGCGCGCTATAGTATGCCGTACGATATGGGCTATAGCCCATGGTCCAAAATGATGAGAAACGAGGCTAACTTTTTTTTTCAAAATTTCAAAAAACATGGGCTATAACCCATCGTTTTTGTCATTTCGTCATTTTTTTCAAATCTTCAAAAATGATGAAAAACGGCGCGCTATAGTATGCCGTACGATATGGGCTATAGCCCATGGTCCAAAATGATGAGAAACGAGGCTAACTTTTTTTTTCAAAATTTCAAAAAACATGGGCTATAACCTTTCGTTTTTGTCATTTCGTAATTTTTTTCAAATCTTCAAAAATGATGAAAAACGGCGCGCTATAGTATGCCGTACGATATGGGCTATAGCCCATGGTCCAAAATGATGAGAAACGAGGCTAACTTTTTTTTTCAAAATTTCAAAAAACATGGGCTATAACCCATCGTTTTTGTCATTTCGTCATTTTTTTCAAATCTTCAAAAATGATGAAAAACGGCGCGCTATAGTATGCCGTACGATATGGGCTATAGCCCATGGTCCAAAATGATGAGAAACGAGGCTAACTTTTTTTTTCAAAATTTCAAAAAACATGGGCTATAACCTTTCGTTTTTGTCATTTCGTCATTTTTTTCAAATCTTCAAAAATGATGAAAAACGGCGCGCTATAGTATGCCGTACGATATGGGCTATAGCCCATGGTCCAAAATGATGAGAAACGAGGCTAACTTTTTTTTTCAAAATTTCAAAAAACATGGGCTATAACCTTTCGTTTTTGTCATTTCGTCATTTTTTTCAAATCTTCAAAAATGATGAAAAACGGCGCGCTATAGTATGCCGTACGATATGGGCTATAGCCCATGGTCCAAAATGATGAGAAACGAGGCTAACTTTTTTTTTCAAAATTTCAAAAAACATGGGCTATAACCTTTCGTTTTTGTCATTTTGTCATTTTTTTCAAATCTTCAAAAATGATGAAAAACGGCGCGCTATAGTATGCCGTACGATATGGGCTATAGCCCATGGTCCAAAATGATGAGAAACGAGGCTAACTTTTTTTTTCAAAATTTCAAAAAACATGGGCTATAACCTTTCGTTTTTGTCATTTCGTCATTTTTTTCAAATCTTCAAAAATGATGAAAAACGGCGCGCTATAGTATGCCGTACGATATGGGCTATAGCCCATGGTCCAAAATGATGAGAAACGAGGCTAACTTTTTTTTTCAAAATTTCAAAAAACATGGGCTATAACCCATCGTTTTTGTCATTTCGTCATTTTTTTCAAATCTTCAAAAATGATGAAAAACGGCGCGCTATAGTATGCCGTACGATATGGGCTATAGCCCATGGTCCAAAATGATGAGAAACGAGGCTAACTTTTTTTTTCAAAATTTCAAAAAACATGGGCTATAACCTTTCGTTTTTGTCATTTCGTCATTTTTTTCAAATCTTCAAAAATGATGAAAAACGGCGCGCTATAGTATGCCGTACGATATGGGCTATAGCCCATGGTCCAAAATGATGAGAAACGAGGCTAACTTTTTTTTTCAAAATTTCAAAAAACATGGGCTATAACCTTTCGTTTTTGTCATTTCGTAATTTTTTTCAAATCTTCAAAAATGATGAAAAACGGCGCGCTATAGTATGCCGTACGATATGGGCTATAGCCCATGGTCCAAAATGATGAGAAACGAGGCTAACTTTTTTTTTCAAAATTTCAAAAAACATGGGCTATAACCCATCGTTTTTGTCATTTCGTCATTTTTTTCAAATCTTCAAAAATGATGAAAAACGGCGCGCTATAGTATGCCGTACGATATGGGCTATAGCCCATGGTCCAAAATGATGAGAAACGAGGCTAACTTTCTTTTTCAAAATTTCAAAAAACATGGGCTATAACCCATCGTTTTTGTCATTTCGTAATTTTTTTCAAATCTTTAAAAATGATGAAAAACGGCGCGCTATAGTATGCCGTACGATATGGGCTATAGCCCATGGTCCAAAATGATGAGAAACGAGGCTAACTTTTTTTTTCAAAATTTCAAAAAACATGGGCTATAACCTTTCGTTTTTGTCATTTCGTCATTTTTTTCAAATCTTCAAAAATGATGAAAAACGGCGCGCTATAGTATGCCGTAGGATATGGGCTATAGCCCATGGTCCAAAATGATGAGAAACGAGGCTAACTTTTTTTTTCAAAATTTCAAAAAACATGGGCTATAACCTTTCGTTTTTGTCATTTCGTCATTTTTTTCAAATCTTCAAAAATGATGAAAAACGGCGCGCTATAGTATGCCGTACGATATGGGCTATAGCCCATGGTCCAAAATGATGAGAAACGAGGCTAACTTTTTTTTTCAAAATTTCAAAAAACATGGGCTATAACCTTTCGTTTTTGTCATTTCGTCATTTTTTTCAAATCTTCAAAAATGATGAAAAACGGCGCGCTATAGTATGCCGTACGATATGGGCTATAGCCCATGGTCCAAAATGATGAGAAACGAGGCTAACTTTTTTTTTCAAAATTTCAAAAAACATGGGCTATAACCTTTCGTTTTTGTCATTTCGTCATTTTTTTCAAATCTTCAAAAATGATGAAAAACGGCGCGCTATAGTATGCCGTACGATATGGGCTATAGCCCATGGTCCAAAATGATAAGAAACGAGGCTAACTTTTTTTTTCAAAATTTCAAAAAACATGGGCTATAACCTTTCGTTTTTGTCATTTCGTCATTTTTTTCAAATCTTCAAAAATGATGAAAAACGGCGCGCTATAGTATGCCGTACGATATGGGCTATAGCCCATGGTCCAAAATGATGAGAAACGAGGCTAACTTTTTTTTTCCAAATTTCAAAAAACATGGGCTATAACCTTTCGTTTTTGTCATTTCGTATTTTTTTTCAAATCTTTAAAAATGATGAAAAACGGCGCGCTATAGAATGCCGTACGATATGGGCTATAACCCATGGTCCAAAATGATGAGAAACGAGGCTAACTTTTTTTTTCAAAATTTAAAAAAACATGGGCTATAACCTTTCGTTTTTGTCATTTTGTCATTTTTTTCAAATCTTCAAAAATGATGAAAAACGGCGCGCTATAGTATGCCGTACGATATGGGCTATAGCCCATGGTCCAAAATGATGAGAAACGAGGCTAACTTTTTTTTTCAAAATTTCAAAAAACATGGGCTATAACCTTTCGTTTTTGTCATTTCGTCATTTTTTTCAAATCTTCAAAAATGATGAAAAACGGCGCGCTATAGTATGCCGTACGATATGGGCTATAGCCCATGGTCCAAAATGATGAGAAACGAGGCTAACTTTTTTTTTCAAAATTTCAAAAAACATGGGCTATAACCTTTCGTTTTTGTCATTTCGTCATTTTTTTCAAATCTTCAAAAATGATGAAAAACGGCGCGCTATAGTATGCCGTACGATATGGGCTATAGCCCATGGTCCAAAATGATGAGAAACGAGGCTAACTTTTTTTTTCAAAATTTCAAAAAACATGGGCTATAACCTTTCGTTTTTGTCATTTCGTCATTTTTTTCAAATCTTCAAAAATGATGAAAAACGGCGCGCTATAGTATGCCGTACGATATGGGCTATAGCCCATGGTCCAAAATGATGAGAAACGAGGCTAACTTTTTTTTTCAAAATTTCAAAAAACATGGGCTATAACCCATCGTTTTTGTCATTTCGTCATTTTTTTCAAATCTTCAAAAATGATGAAAAACGGCGCGCTATAGTATGCCGTACGATATGGGCTATAGCCCATGGTCCAAAATGATGAGAAACGAGGCTAACTTTTTTTTTCAAAATTTCAAAAAACATGGGCTATAACCTTTCGTTTTTGTCATTTCGTAATTTTTTTCAAATCTTCAAAAATGATGAAAAACGGCGCGCTATAGTATGCCGTACGATATGGGCTATAGCCCATGGTCCAAAATGATGAGAAACGAGGCTAACTTTTTTTTTCAAAATTTCAAAAAACATGGGCTATAACCTTTCGTTTTTGTCATTTCGTAATTTTTTTCAAATCTTCAAAAATGATGAAAAACGGCGCGCTATAGTATGCCGTACGATATGGGCTATAGCCCATGGTCCAAAATGATGAGAAACGAGGCTAACTTTTTTTTTCAAAATTTCAAAAAACATGGGCTATAACCCATCGTTTTTGTCATTTCGTCATTTTTTTCAAATCTTCAAAAATGATGAAAAACGGCGCGCTATAGTATGCCGTACGATATGGGCTATAGCCCATGGTCCAAAATGATGAGAAACGAGGCTAACTTTTTTTTTCAAAATTTCAAAAAACATGGGCTATAACCTTTCGTTTTTGTCATTTCGTAATTTTTTTCAAATCTTCAAAAATGATGAAAAACGGCGCGCTATAGTATGCCGTACGATATGGGCTATAGCCCATGGTCCAAAATGATGAGAAACGAGGCTAACTTTTTTTTTCAAAATTTCAAAAAACATGGGCTATAACCCATCGTTTTTGTCATTTCGTCATTTTTTTCAAATCTTCAAAAATGATGAAAAACGGCGCGCTATAGTATGCCGTACGATATGGGCTATAGCCCATGGTCCAAAATGATGAGAAACGAGGCTAACTTTTTTTTTCAAAATTTCAAAAAACATGGGCTATAACCTTTCGTTTTTGTCATTTCGTCATTTTTTTCAAATCTTCAAAAATGATGAAAAACGGCGCGCTATAGTATGCCGTACGATATGGGCTATAGCCCATGGTCCAAAATGATGAGAAACGAGGCTAACTTTTTTTTTCAAAATTTCAAAAAACATGGGCTATAAC
Organism: Protomyctophum bolini; assembly: GCF_963924005.1. Taxonomy (NCBI): domain Eukaryota; kingdom Metazoa; phylum Chordata; class Actinopteri; order Myctophiformes; family Myctophidae; genus Protomyctophum; species Protomyctophum bolini. Next base: position 36,405,848 of record NC_137874.1, on the reverse strand, counting down.
CTTTCGTTTTTGTCATTTCGTCATTTTTTTCAAATCTTCAAAAATGATGAAAAACGGCGCGCTATAGTATGCCGTACGATATGGGCTATAGCCCATGGTCCAAAATGATGAGAAACGAGGCTAACTTTTTTTTTCAAAATTTCAAAAAACATGGGCTATAACCTTTCGTTTTTGTCATTTCGTCATTTTTTTCAAATCTTTAAAAATGATGAAAAACGGCGCGCTATAGAATGCCGTACGATATGGGCTATAGCCCATGGTCCAAAATGATGAGAAACGAGGCTAACTTTTTTTTTCAAAATTTCAAAAAACATGGGCTATAACCTTTCGTTTTTGTCATTTTGTCATTTTTTTCAAATCTTCAAAAATGATGAAAAACGGCGCGCTATAGTATGCCGTACGATATGGGCTATAGCCCATGGTCCAAAATGATGAGAAACGAGGCTAACTTTTTTTTTCAAAATTTCAAAAAACATGGGCTATAACCTTTCGTTTTTGTCATTTCGTCATTTTTTTCAAATCTTCAAAAATGATGAAAAACGGCGCGCTATAGTATGCCGTACGATATGGGCTATAGCCCATGGTCCAAAATGATGAGAAACGAGGCTAACTTTTTTTTTCAAAATTTCAAAAAACATGGGCTATAACCCATCGTTTTTGTCATTTCGTCATTTTTTTCAAATCTTCAAAAATGATGAAAAACGGCGCGCTATAGTATGCCGTACGATATGGGCTATAGCCCATGGTCCAAAATGATGAGAAACGAGGCTAACTTTTTTTTTCAAAATTTCAAAAAACATGGGCTATAACCTTTCGTTTTTGTCATTTCGTCATTTTTTTTCAAATCTTCAAAAATGATGAAAAACGGCGCGCTATAGTATGCCGTACGATATGGGCTATAGCCCATGGTCCAAAATGATGAGAAACGAGGCTAACTTTTTTTTTCAAAATTTCAAAAAACATGGGCTATAACCTTTCGTTTTTGTCATTTCGTCATTTTTTTCAAATCTTCAAAAATGATGAAAAACGGCGCGCTATAGTATGCCGTACGATATGGGCTATAGCCCATGGTCCAAAATGATGAGAAACGAGGCTAACTTTTTTTTTCAAAATTTCAAAAAACATGGGCTATAACCTTTCGTTTTTGTCATTTCGTAATTTTTTTCAAATCTTCAAAAATGATGAAAAACGGCGCGCTATAGTATGCCGTACGATATGGGCTATAGCCCATGGTCCAAAATGATGAGAAACGAGGCTAACTTTTTTTTTCAAAATTTCAAAAAACATGGGCTATAACCCATCGTTTTTGTCATTTCGTCATTTTTTTCAAATCTTCAAAAATGATGAAAAACGGCGCGCTATAGTATGCCGTACGATATGGGCTATAGCCCATGGTCCAAAATGATGAGAAACGAGGCTAACTTTTTTTTTCAAAATTTCAAAAAACATGGGCTATAACCCATCGTTTTTGTCATTTCGTAATTTTTTTCAAATCTTTAAAAATGATGAAAAACGGCGCGCTATAGTATGCCGTACGATATGGGCTATAGCCCATGGTCCAAAATGATGAGAAACGAGACTAACTTTTTTTTTCAAAATTTCAAAAAACATGGGCTATAACCTTTCGTTTTTGTCATTTCGTCATTTTTTTCAAATCTTCAAAAATGATGAAAAACGGCGCGCTATAGTATGCCGTAGGATATGGGCTATAGCCCATGGTCCAAAATGATGAGAAACGAGGCTAACTTTTTTTTTCAAAATTTCAAAAAACATGGGCTATAACCTTTCGTTTTTGTCATTTCGTCATTTTTTTCAAATCTTCAAAAATGATGAAAAACGGCGCGCTATAGTATGCCGTACGATATGGGCTATAGCCCATGGTCCAAAATGATGAGAAACGAGGCTAACTTTTTTTTTCAAAATTTCAAAAAACATGGGCTATAACCTTTCGTTTTTGTCATTTCGTCATTTTTTTCAAATCTTCAAAAATGATGAAAAACGGCGCGCTATAGTATGCCGTACGATATGGGCTATAGCCCATGGTCCAAAATGATGAGAAACGAGGCTAACTTTTTTTTTCAAAATTTCAAAAAACATGGGCTATAACCTTTCGTTTTTGTCATTTCGTCATTTTTTTCAAATCTTCAAAAATGATGAAAAACGGCGCGCTATAGTATGCCGTACGATATGGGCTATAGCCCATGGTCCAAAATGATAAGAAACGAGGCTAACTTTTTTTTTCAAAATTTCAAAAAACATGGGCTATAACCTTTCGTTTTTGTCATTTCGTCATTTTTTTCAAATCTTCAAAAATGATGAAAAACGGCGCGCTATAGTATGCCGTACGATATGGGCTATAGCCCATGGTCCAAAATGATGAGAAACGAGGCTAACTTTTTTTTTCCAAATTTCAAAAAACATGGGCTATAACCTTTCGTTTTTGTCATTTCGTATTTTTTTTCAAATCTTTAAAAATGATGAAAAACGGCGCGCTATAGAATGCCGTACGATATGGGCTATAACCCATGGTCCAAAATGATGAGAAACGAGGCTAACTTTTTTTTTCAAAATTTAAAAAAACATGGGCTATAACCTTTCGTTTTTGTCATTTTGTCATTTTTTTCAAATCTTCAAAAATGATGAAAAACGGCGCGCTATAGTATGCCGTACGATATGGGCTATAGCCCATGGTCCAAAATGATGAGAAACGAGGCTAACTTTTTTTTTCAAAATTTCAAAAAACATGGGCTATAACCTTTCGTTTTTGTCATTTCGTCATTTTTTTCAAATCTTCAAAAATGATGAAAAACGGCGCGCTATAGTATGCCGTACGATATGGGCTATAGCCCATGGTCCAAAATGATGAGAAACGAGGCTAACTTCTTTTTTCAAAATTTCAAAAAACATGGGCTATAACCTTTCGTTTTTGTCATTTCGTCATTTTTTTCAAATCTTCAAAAATGATGAAAAACGGCGCGCTATAGTATGCCGTACGATATGGGCTATAGCCCATGGTCCAAAATGATGAGAAACGAGGCTAACTTTTTTTTTCAAAATTTCAAAAAACATGGGCTATAACCTTTCGTTTTTGTCATTTCGTCATTTTTTTCAAATCTTCAAAAATGATGAAAAACGGCGCGCTATAGTATGCCGTACGATATGGGCTATAGCCCATGGTCCAAAATGATGAGAAACGAGGCTAACTTTTTTTTTCAAAATTTCAAAAAACATGGGCTATAACCTTTCGTTTTTGTCATTTCGTAATTTTTTCAAATCTTTAAAAATGATGAAAAACGGCGCGCTATAGAATGCCGTACGATATGGGCTATAGCCCATGGTCCAAAATGATAAGAAACGAGGCTAACTTTTTTTTTCAAAATTTCAAAAAACATGGGCTATAACCTTTCGTTTTTGTCATTTCGTCATTTTTTTCAAATCTTCAAAAATGATGAAAAACGGCGCGCTATAGTATGCCGTACGATATGGGCTATAGCCCATGGTCCAAAATGATGAGAAACGAGGCTAACTTTTTTTTTCCAAATTTCAAAAAACATGGGCTATAACCTTTCGTTTTTGTCATTTCGTATTTTTTTTCAAATCTTTAAAAATGATGAAAAACGGCGCGCTATAGAATGCCGTACGATATGGGCTATAACCCATGGTCCAAAATGATGAGAAACGAGGCTAACTTTTTTTTTCAAAATTTAAAAAAACATGGGCTATAACCTTTCGTTTTTGTCATTTTGTCATTTTTTTCAAATCTTCAAAAATGATGAAAAACGGCGCGCTATAGTATGCCGTACGATATGGGCTATAGCCCATGGTCCAAAATGATGAGAAACGAGGCTAACTTTTTTTTTCAAAATTTCAAAAAACATGGGCTATAACCTTTCGTTTTTGTCATTTCGTCATTTTTTTCAAATCTTCAAAAATGATGAAAAACGGCGCGCTATAGTATGCCGTACGATATGGGCTATAGCCCATGGTCCAAAATGATGAGAAACGAGGCTAACTTTTTTTTTCAAAATTTCAAAAAACATGGGCTATAACCTTTCGTTTTTGTCATTTCGTCATTTTTTTCAAATCTTCAAAAATGATGAAAAACGGCGCGCTATAGTATGCCGTACGATATGGGCTATAGCCCATGGTCCAAAATGATGAGAAACGAGGCTAACTTTTTTTTTCAAAATTTCAAAAAACATGGGCTATAACCTTTCGTTTTTGTCATTTCGTCATTTTTTTCAAATCTTCAAAAATGATGAAAAACGGCGCGCTATAGTATGCCGTACGATATGGGCTATAGCCCATGGTCCAAAATGATGAGAAACGAGGCTAACTTTTTTTTTCAAAATTTCAAAAAACATGGGCTATAACCCATCGTTTTTGTCATTTCGTCATTTTTTTCAAATCTTCAAAAATGATGAAAAACGGCGCGCTATAGTATGCCGTACGATATGGGCTATAGCCCATGGTCCAAAATGATGAGAAACGAGGCTAACTTTTTTTTTCAAAATTTCAAAAAACATGGGCTATAACCTTTCGTTTTTGTCATTTCGTAATTTTTTTCAAATCTTCAAAAATGATGAAAAACGGCGCGCTATAGTATGCCGTACGATATGGGCTATAGCCCATGGTCCAAAATGATGAGAAACGAGGCTAACTTTTTTTTTCAAAATTTCAAAAAACATGGGCTATAACCTTTCGTTTTTGTCATTTCGTAATTTTTTTCAAATCTTCAAAAATGATGAAAAACGGCGCGCTATAGTATGCCGTACGATATGGGCTATAGCCCATGGTCCAAAATGATGAGAAACGAGGCTAACTTTTTTTTTCAAAATTTCAAAAAACATGGGCTATAACCCATCGTTTTTGTCATTTCGTCATTTTTTTCAAATCTTCAAAAATGATGAAAAACGGCGCGCTATAGTATGCCGTACGATATGGGCTATAGCCCATGGTCCAAAATGATGAGAAACGAGGCTAACTTTTTTTTTCAAAATTTCAAAAAACATGGGCTATAACCTTTCGTTTTTGTCATTTCGTAATTTTTTTCAAATCTTCAAAAATGATGAAAAACGGCGCGCTATAGTATGCCGTACGATATGGGCTATAGCCCATGGTCCAAAATGATGAGAAACGAGGCTAACTTTTTTTTTCAAAATTTCAAAAAACATGGGCTATAACCCATCGTTTTTGTCATTTCGTCATTTTTTTCAAATCTTCAAAAATGATGAAAAACGGCGCGCTATAGTATGCCGTACGATATGGGCTATAGCCCATGGTCCAAAATGATGAGAAACGAGGCTAACTTTTTTTTTCAAAATTTCAAAAAACATGGGCTATAACCTTTCGTTTTTGTCATTTCGTCATTTTTTTCAAATCTTCAAAAATGATGAAAAACGGCGCGCTATAGTATGCCGTACGATATGGGCTATAGCCCATGGTCCAAAATGATGAGAAACGAGGCTAACTTTTTTTTTCAAAATTTCAAAAAACATGGGCTATAACCTTTCGTTTTTGTCATTTCGTCATTTTTTTCAAATCTTCAAAAATGATGAAAAACGGCGCGCTATAGTATGCCGTACGATATGGGCTATAGCCCATGGTCCAAAATGATGAGAAACGAGGCTAACTTTTTTTTTCAAAATTTCAAAAAACATGGGCTATAACCTTTCGTTTTTGTCATTTCGTCATTTTTTTCAAATCTTTAAAAATGATGAAAAACGGCGCGCTATAGAATGCCGTACGATATGGGCTATAGCCCATGGTCCAAAATGATGAGAAACGAGGCTAACTTTTTTTTTCAAAATTTCAAAAAACATGGGCTATAACCTTTCGTTTTTGTCATTTTGTCATTTTTTTCAAATCTTCAAAAATGATGAAAAACGGCGCGCTATAGTATGCCGTACGATATGGGCTATAGCCCATGGTCCAAAATGATGAGAAACGAGGCTAACTTTTTTTTTCAAAATTTCAAAAAACATGGGCTATAACCTTTCGTTTTTGTCATTTCGTCATTTTTTTCAAATCTTCAAAAATGATGAAAAACGGCGCGCTATAGTATGCCGTACGATATGGGCTATAGCCCATGGTCCAAAATGATGAGAAACGAGGCTAACTTTTTTTTTCAAAATTTCAAAAAACATGGGCTATAACCCATCGTTTTTGTCATTTCGTCATTTTTTTCAAATCTTCAAAAATGATGAAAAACGGCGCGCTATAGTATGCCGTACGATATGGGCTATAGCCCATGGTCCAAAATGATGAGAAACGAGGCTAACTTTTTTTTTCAAAATTTCAAAAAACATGGGCTATAACCTTTCGTTTTTGTCATTTCGTCATTTTTTTTCAAATCTTCAAAAATGATGAAAAACGGCGCGCTATAGTATGCCGTACGATATGGGCTATAGCCCATGGTCCAAAATGATGAGAAACGAGGCTAACTTTTTTTTTCAAAATTTCAAAAAACATGGGCTATAACCTTTCGTTTTTGTCATTTCGTCATTTTTTTCAAATCTTCAAAAATGATGAAAAACGGCGCGCTATAGTATGCCGTACGATATGGGCTATAGCCCATGGTCCAAAATGATGAGAAACGAGGCTAACTTTTTTTTTCAAAATTTCAAAAAACATGGGCTATAACCTTTCGTTTTTGTCATTTCGTAATTTTTTTCAAATCTTCAAAAATGATGAAAAACGGCGCGCTATAGTATGCCGTACGATATGGGCTATAGCCCATGGTCCAAAATGATGAGAAACGAGGCTAACTTTTTTTTTCAAAATTTCAAAAAACATGGGCTATAACCCATCGTTTTTGTCATTTCGTCATTTTTTTCAAATCTTCAAAAATGATGAAAAACGGCGCGCTATAGTATGCCGTACGATATGGGCTATAGCCCATGGTCCAAAATGATGAGAAACGAGGCTAACTTTTTTTTTCAAAATTTCAAAAAACATGGGCTATAACCCATCGTTTTTGTCATTTCGTAATTTTTTTCAAATCTTTAAAAATGATGAAAAACGGCGCGCTATAGTATGCCGTACGATATGGGCTATAGCCCATGGTCCAAAATGATGAGAAACGAGACTAACTTTTTTTTTCAAAATTTCAAAAAACATGGGCTATAACCTTTCGTTTTTGTCATTTCGTCATTTTTTTCAAATCTTCAAAAATGATGAAAAACGGCGCGCTATAGTATGCCGTAGGATATGGGCTATAGCCCATGGTCCAAAATGATGAGAAACGAGGCTAACTTTTTTTTTCAAAATTTCAAAAAACATGGGCTATAACCTTTCGTTTTTGTCATTTCGTCATTTTTTTCAAATCTTCAAAAATGATGAAAAACGGCGCGCTATAGTATGCCGTACGATATGGGCTATAGCCCATGGTCCAAAATGATGAGAAACGAGGCTAACTTTTTTTTTCAAAATTTCAAAAAACATGGGCTATAACCTTTCGTTTTTGTCATTTCGTCATTTTTTTCAAATCTTCAAAAATGATGAAAAACGGCGCGCTATAGTATGCCGTACGATATGGGCTATAGCCCATGGTCCAAAATGATGAGAAACGAGGCTAACTTTTTTTTTCAAAATTTCAAAAAACATGGGCTATAACCTTTCGTTTTTGTCATTTCGTCATTTTTTTCAAATCTTCAAAAATGATGAAAAACGGCGCGCTATAGTATGCCGTACGATATGGGCTATAGCCCATGGTCCAAAATGATAAGAAACGAGGCTAACTTTTTTTTTCAAAATTTCAAAAAACATGGGCTATAACCTTTCGTTTTTGTCATTTCGTCATTTTTTTCAAATCTTCAAAAATGATGAAAAACGGCGCGCTATAGTATGCCGTACGATATGGGCTATAGCCCATGGTCCAAAATGATGAGAAACGAGGCTAACTTTTTTTTTCCAAATTTCAAAAAACATGGGCTATAACCTTTCGTTTTTGTCATTTCGTATTTTTTTTCAAATCTTTAAAAATGATGAAAAACGGCGCGCTATAGAATGCCGTACGATATGGGCTATAACCCATGGTCCAAAATGATGAGAAACGAGGCTAACTTTTTTTTTCAAAATTTAAAAAAACATGGGCTATAACCTTTCGTTTTTGTCATTTTGTCATTTTTTTCAAATCTTCAAAAATGATGAAAAACGGCGCGCTATAGTATGCCGTACGATATGGGCTATAGCCCATGGTCCAAAATGATGAGAAACGAGGCTAACTTTTTTTTTCAAAATTTCAAAAAACATGGGCTATAACCTTTCGTTTTTGTCATTTCGTCATTTTTTTCAAATCTTCAAAAATGATGAAAAACGGCGCGCTATAGTATGCCGTACGATATGGGCTATAGCCCATGGTCCAAAATGATGAGAAACGAGGCTAACTTCTTTTTTCAAAATTTCAAAAAACATGGGCTATAACCTTTCGTTTTTGTCATTTCGTCATTTTTTTCAAATCTTCAAAAATGATGAAAAACGGCGCGCTATAGTATGCCGTACGATATGGGCTATAGCCCATGGTCCAAAATGATGAGAAACGAGGCTAACTTTTTTTTTCAAAATTTCAAAAAACATGGGCTATAACCTTTCGTTTTTGTCATTTCGTCATTTTTTTCAAATCTTCAAAAATGATGAAAAACGGCGCGCTATAGTATGCCGTACGATATGGGCTATAGCCCATGGTCCAAAATGATGAGAAACGAGGCTAACTTTTTTTTTCAAAATTTCAAAAAACATGGGCTATAACCTTTCGTTTTTGTCATTTCGTAATTTTTTCAAATCTTTAAAAATGATGAAAAACGGCGCGCTATAGAATGCCGTACGATATGGGCTATAGCCCATGGTCCAAAATGATGAGAAACGAGGCTAACTTTTTTTTTCAAAATTTCAAAAAACATGGGCTATAACCTTTCGTTTTTGTCATTTTGTCATTTTTTTCAAATCTTCAAAAATGATGAAAAACGGCGCGCTATAGTATGCCGTACGATATGGGCTATAGCCCATGGTCCAAAATGATGAGAAACGAGGCTAACTTTTTTTTTCAAAATTTCAAAAAACATGGGCTATAACCTTTCGTTTTTGTCATTTCGTCATTTTTTTCAAATCTTTAAAAATGATGAAAAACGGCGCGCTATAGAATGCCGTACGATATGGGCTATAGCCCATGGTCCAAAATGATGAGAAACGAGGCTAACTTTTTTTTTCAAAATTTCAAAAAACATGGGCTATAACCTTTCGTTTTTGTCATTTTGTCATTTTTTTCAAATCTTCAAAAATGATGAAAAACGGCGCGCTATAGTATGCCGTACGATATGGGCTATAGCCCATGGTCCAAAATGATGAGAAACGAGGCTAACTTTTTTTTTCAAAATTTCAAAAAACATGGGCTATAACCTTTCGTTTTTGTCATTTCGTCATTTTTTTCAAATCTTCAAAAATGATGAAAAACGGCGCGCTATAGTATGCCGTACGATATGGGCTATAGCCCATGGTCCAAAATGATGAGAAACGAGGCTAACTTTTTTTTTCAAAATTTCAAAAAACATGGGCTATAACCCATCGTTTTTGTCATTTCGTCATTTTTTTCAAATCTTCAAAAATGATGAAAAACGGCGCGCTATAGTATGCCGTACGATATGGGCTATAGCCCATGGTCCAAAATGATGAGAAACGAGGCTAACTTTTTTTTTCAAAATTTCAAAAAACATGGGCTATAACCTTTCGTTTTTGTCATTTCGTCATTTTTTTCAAATCTTTAAAAATGTTGAAAAACGGCGCGCTATAGAATGCCGTACGATATGGGCTATAGCCCATGGTCCAAAATGATGAGAAACGAGGCTAACTTTTTTTTTCAAAATTTCAAAAAACATGGGCTATAACCTTTCGTTTTTGTCATTTTGTCATTTTTTTCAAATCTTCAAAAATGATGAAAAACGGCGCGCTATAGTATGCCGTACGATATGGGCTATAGCCCATGGTCCAAAATGATGAGAAACGAGGCTAACTTTTTTTTTCAAAATTTCAAAAAACATGGGCTATAACCTTTCGTTTTTGTCATTTCGTAATTTTTTTCAAATCTTCAAAAATGATGAAAAACGGCGCGCTATAGTATGCCGTACGATATGGGCTATAGCCCATGGTCCAAAATGATGAGAAACGAGGCTAACTTTTTTTTTCAAAATTTCAAAAAACATGGGCTATAACCTTTCGTTTTTGTCATTTCGTCATTTTTTTCAAATCTTTAAAAATGTTGAAAAACGGCGCGCTATAGAATGCCGTACGATATGGGCTATAGCCCATGGTCCAAAATGATGAGAAACGAGGCTAACTTTTTTTTTCAAAATTTCAAAAAACATGGGCTATAACCTTTCGTTTTTGTCATTTTGTCATTTTTTTCAAATCTTCAAAAACGATGAAAAACGGCGCGCTATAGTATGCCGTACGATATGGGCTATAGCCCATGGTCCAAAATGATGAGAAACGAGGCTAACTTTTTTTTTCAAAATTTCAAAAAACATGGGCTATAACCTTTCGTTTTTGTCATTTCGTCATTTTTTTCAAATCTTCAAAAATGATGAAAAACGGCGCGCTATAGTATGCCGTACGATATGGGCTATAGCCCATGGTCCAAAATGATGAGAAACGAGGCTAACTTTTTTTTTCAAAATTTCAAAAAACATGGGCTATAACCTTTCGTTTTTGTCATTTCGTCATTTTTTTCAAATCTTCAAAAATGATGAAAAACGGCGCGCTATAGTATGCCGTACGATATGGGCTATAGCCCATGGTCCAAAATGATGAGAAACGAGGCTAACTTTTTTTTTCAAAATTTCAAAAAACATGGGCTATAACCCATCGTTTTTGTCATTTCGTCATTTTTTTCAAATCTTCAAAAATGATGAAAAACGGCGCGCTATAGTATGCCGTACGATATGGGCTATAGCCCATGGTCCAAAATGATGAGAAACGAGGCTAACTTTTTTTTTCAAAATTTCAAAAAACATGGGCTATAACCTTTCGTTTTTGTCATTTCGTCATTTTTTTCAAATCTTTAAAAATGATGAAAAACGGCGCGCTATAGAATGCTGTACGATATGGGCTATAACCCATGGTCCAAAATGATGAGAAACGAGGCTAACTTTTTTTTTCAAAATTTCAAAAAACATGGGCTATAACCTTTCGTTTTTGTCATTTTGTCATTTTTTTCAAATCTTCAAAAATGATGAAAAACGGCGCGCTATAGTATGCCGTACGATATGGGCTATAGCCCATGGTCCAAAATGATGAGAAACGAGGCTAACTTTTTTTTTCAAAATTTCAAAAAACATGGGCTATAACCTTTCGTTTTTGTCATTTCGTCATTTTTTTCAAATCTTCAAAAATGATGAAAAACGGCGCGCTATAGTATGCCGTACGATATGGGCTATAGCCCATGGTCCAAAATGATGAGAAACGAGGCTAACTTTTTTTTTCAAAATTTCAAAAAACATGGGCTATAACCTTTCGTTTTTGTCATTTCGTCATTTTTTTCAAATCTTCAAAAATGATGAAAAACGGCGCGCTATAGTATGCCGTACGATATGGGCTATAGCCCATGGTCCAAAATGATGAGAAACGAGGCTAACTTTTTTTTTCAAAATTTCAAAAAACATGGGCTATAACCTTTCGTTTTTGTCATTTCGTCATTTTTTTCAAATCTTCAAAAATGATGAAAAACGGCGAGCTATAGTATGCCGTACGATATGGGCTATAGCCCATGGTCCAAAATGATGAGAAACGAGGCTAACTTTTTTTTTCAAAATTTCAAAAAACATGGGCTATAACCTTTCGTTTTTGTCATTTCGTCATTTTTTTCAAATCTTCAAAAATGATGAAAAACGGCGCGCTATAGTATGCCGTACGATATGGGCTATAGCCCATGGTCCAAAATGATGAGAAACGAGGCTAACTTTTTTTTTCAAAATTTCAAAAAACATGGGCTATAACCTTTCGTTTTTGTCATTTCGTCATTTTTTTCAAATCTTTAAAAATTATGAAAAACGGCGCGCTATAGAATGCCGTACGATATGGGCTATAGCCCATGGTCCAAAATGATGAGAAACGAGGCTAACTTTTTTTTTCAAAATTTCAAAAAACATGGGCTATAACCTTTCGTTTTTGTCATTTTGTCATTTTTTTCAAATCTTCAAAAATGATGAAAAACGGCGCGCTATAGTATGCCGTACGATATGGGCTATAGCCCATGGTCCAAAATGATGAGAAACGAGGCTAACTTTTTTTTTCAAAATTTCAAAAAACATGGGCTATAACCTTTCGTTTTTGTCATTTCGTCATTTTTTTCAAATCTTCAAAAATGATGAAAAACGGCGCGCTATAGTATGCCGTACGATATGGGCTATAGCCCATGGTCCAAAATGATGAGAAACGAGGCTAACTTTTTTTTTCAAAATTTCAAAAAACATGGGCTATAACCTTTCGTTTTTGTCATTTCGTCATTTTTTTCAAATCTTCAAAAATGATGAAAAACGGCGCGCTATAGTATGCCGTACGATATGGGCTATAGCCCATGGTCCAAAATGATGAGAAACGAGGCTAACTTTTTTTTTCAAAATTTCAAAAAACATGGGCTATAACCTTTCGTTTTTGTCATTTCGTCATTTTTTTCAAATCTTCAAAAATGATGAAAAACGGCGCGCTATAGTATGCCGTACGATATGGGCTATAGCCCATGGTCCAAAATGATGAGAAACGAGGCTAACTTTTTTTTTCAAAATTTCAAAAAACATGGGCTATAACCCATCGTTTTTGTCATTTCGTCATTTTTTTCAAATCTTCAAAAATGATGAAAAACGGCGCGCTATAGTATGCCGTACGATATGGGCTATAGCCCATGGTCCAAAATGATGAGAAACGAGGCTAACTTTTTTTTTCAAAATTTCAAAAAACATGGGCTATAACCTTTCGTTTTTGTCATTTCGTCATTTTTTTCAAATCTTCAAAAATGATGAAAAACGGCGCGCTATAGTATGCCGTACGATATGGGCTATAGCCCATGGTCCAAAATGATGAGAAACGAGGCTAACTTTTTTTTTCAAAATTTCAAAAAACATGGGCTATAACCTTTCGTTTTTGTCATTTCGTCATTTTTTTCAAATCTTTAAAAATGATGAAAAACGGCGCGCTATAGAATGCTGTACGATATGGGCTATAGCCCATGGTCCAAAATGATGAGAAACGAGGCTAACTTTTTTTTTCAAAATTTCAAAAAACATGGGCTATAACCTTTCGTTTTTGTCATTTTGTCATTTTTTTCAAATCTTCAAAAATGATGAAAAACGGCGCGCTATAGTATGCCGTACGATATGGGCTATAGCCCATGGTCCAAAATGATGAGAAACGAGGCTAACTTTTTTTTTCAAAATTTCAAAAAACATGGGCTATAACCTTTCGTTTTTGTCATTTCGTCATTTTTTTCAAATCTTCAAAAATGATGAAAAACGGCGCGCTATAGTATGCCGTACGATATGGGCTATAGCCCATGGTCCAAAATGATGAGAAACGAGGCTAACTTTTTTTTTCAAAATTTCAAAAAACATGGGCTATAACCTTTCGTTTTTGTCATTTCGTCATTTTTTTCAAATCTTCAAAAATGATGAAAAACGGCGCGCTATAGTATGCCGTACGATATGGGCTATAGCCCATGGTCCAAAATGATGAGAAACGAGGCTAACTTTTTTTTTCAAAATTTCAAAAAACATGGGCTATAACCTTTCGTTTTTGTCATTTCGTCATTTTTTTCAAATCTTCAAAAATGATGAAAAACGGCGAGCTATAGTATGCCGTACGATATGGGCTATAGCCCATGGTCCAAAATGATGAGAAACGAGGCTAACTTTTTTTTCAAAATTTCAAAAAACATGGGCTATAACCTTTCGTTTTTGTCATTTCGTCATTTTTTTCAAATCTTCAAAAATGATGAAAAACGGCGCGCTATAGTATGCCGTACGATATGGGCTATAGCCCATGGTCCAAAATGATGAGAAACGAGGCTAACTTTTTTTTCAAAATTTCAAAAAACATGGGCTATAACCTTTCGTTTTTGTCATTTCGTCATTTTTTCAAATCTTTAAAAATTATGAAAAACGGCGCGCTATAGAATGCCGTACGATATGGGCTATAGCCCATGGTCCAAAATGATGAGAAACGAGGCTAACTTTTTTTTTCAAAATTTCAAAAAACATGGGCTATAACCTTTCGTTTTTGTCATTTTGTCATTTTTTTCAAATCTTCAAAAATGATGAAAAACGGCGCGCTATAGTATGCCGTACGATATGGGCTATAGCCCATGGTCCAAAATGATGAGAAACGAGGCTAACTTTTTTTTTCAAAATTTCAAAAAACATGGGCTATAACCTTTCGTTTTTGTCATTTCGTCATTTTTTTCAAATCTTCAAAAATGATGAAAAACGGCGCGCTATAGTATGCCGTACGATATGGGCTATAGCCCATGGTCCAAAATGATGAGAAACGAGGCTAACTTTTTTTTTCAAAATTTCAAAAAACATGGGCTATAACCTTTCGTTTTTGTCATTTCGTCATTTTTTTCAAATCTTCAAAAATGATGAAAAACGAGGCTAACTTTTTTTTTCAAAATTTCAAAAAACATGGGCTATAACCTTTCGTTTTTGTCATTTCGTCATTTTTTTCAAATCTTCAAAAATGATGAAAAACGGCGCGCTATAGTATGCCGTACGATATGGGCTATAGCCCATGGTCCAAAATGATGAGAAACGAGGCTAACTTTTTTTTTCAAAATTTCAAAAAACATGGGCTATAACCTTTCGTTTTTGTCATTTCGTCATTTTTTTCAAATCTTCAAAAATGATGAAAAACGGCGCGCTATAGTATGCCGTACGATATGGGCTATAGCCTATGGTCCAAAATGATGAGAAACGAGGCTAACTTTTTTTTTCAAAATTTCAAAAAACATGGGCTATAACCTTTCGTTTTTGTCATTTCGTAATTTTTTTCAAATCTTTAAAAATGATGAAAAACGGCGCGCTATAGAATGCCGTACGATATGGGCTATAGCCCATGGTCCAAAATGATGAGAAACGAGGCTAACTTTTTTTTTCAAAATTTCAAAAAACATGGGCTATAACCTTTCGTTTTTGTCATTTTGTCATTTTTTTCAAATCTTCAAAAATGATGAAAAACGGCGCGCTATAGTATGCCGTACGATATGGGCTATAGCCCATGGTCCAAAATGATGAGAAACGAGGCTAACTTTTTTTTTCAAAATTTCAAAAAACATGGGCTATAACCTTTCGTTTTTGTCATTTCGTCATTTTTTTCAAATCTTCAAAAATGATGAAAAACGGCGCGCTATAGTATGCCGTACGATATGGGCTATAGCCCATGGTCCAAAATGATGAGAAACGAGGCTAACTTTTTTTTTCAAAATTTCAAAAAACATGGGCTATAACCTTTCGTTTTTGTCATTTCGTCATTTTTTTCAAATCTTCAAAAATGATGAAAAACGGCGCGCTATAGTATGCCGTACGATATGGGCTATAGCCCATGGTCCAAAATGATGAGAAACGAGGCTAACTTTTTTTTTCAAAATTTCAAAAAACATGGGCTATAACCTTTCGTTTTTGTCATTTCGTCATTTTTTTCAAATCTTCAAAAATGATGAAAAACGGCGCGCTATAGTATGCCGTACGATATGGGCTATAGCCCATGGTCCAAAATGATGAGAAACGAGGCTAACTTTTTTTTTCAAAATTTCAAAAAACATGGGCTATAACCTTTCGTTTTTGTCATTTCGTCATTTTTTTCAAATCTTCAAAAATGATGAAAAACTGCGCGCTATAGTATGCCGTACGATATGGGCTATAGCCCATGGTCCAAAATGATGAGAAACGAGGCTAACTTTTTTTTTCAAAATTTCAAAAAACATGGGCTATAACCTTTTGTTTTTGTCATTTCGTCATTTTTTTCAAATCTTCAAAAATGATGAAAAACGGCGCGCTATAGTATGCCGTACGATATGGGCTATAGCCCATGGTCCAAAATGATGAGAAACGAGGCTAACTTTTTTTTTCAAAATTTCAAAAAACATGGGCTATAACCCATCGTTTTTGTCATTTCGTCATTTTTTTCAAATCTTCAAAAATGATGAAAAACGGCGCGCTATAGTATGCCGTACGATATGGGCTATAGCCCATGGTCCAAAATGATGAGAAACGAGGCTAACTTTTTTTTTCAAAATTTCAAAAAACATGGGCTATAACCTTTCGTTTTTGTCATTTCGTCATTTTTTTCAAATCTTCAAAAATGATGAAAAACGGCGCGCTATAGTATGCCGTACGATATGGGCTATAGCCCATGGTCCAAAATGATGAGAAACGAGGCTAACTTTTTTTTTCAAAATTTCAAAAAACATGGGCTATAACCTTTCGTTTTTGTCATTTCGTCATTTTTTTCAAATCTTCAAAAATGATGAAAAACGGCGCGCTATAGTATGCCGTACGATATGGGCTATAGCCCATGGTCCAAAATGATGAGAAACGAGGCTAACTTTTTTTTTCAAAATTTCAAAAAACATGGGCTATAACCTTTCGTTTTTGTCATTTCGTAATTTTTTTCAAATCTTCAAAAATGATGAAAAACGGCGCGCTATAGTATGCCGTACGATATGGGCTATAGCCCATGGTCCAAAATGATGAGAAACGAGGCTAACTTTTTTTTTCAAAATTTCAAAAAACATGGGCTATAACCCATCGTTTTTGTCATTTCGTCATTTTTTTCAAATCTTCAAAAATGATGAAAAACGGCGCGCTATAGTATGCCGTACGATATGGGCTATAGCCCATGGTCCAAAATGATGAGAAACGAGGCTAACTTTTTTTTTCAAAATTTCAAAAAACATGGGCTATAACCCATCGTTTTTGTCATTTCGTAATTTTTTTCAAATCTTTAAAAATGATGAAAAACGGCGCGCTATAGTATGCCGTACGATATGGGCTATAGCCCATGGTACAAAATGATGAGAAACGAGGCTAACTTTTTTTTTCAAAATTTCAAAAAACATGGGCTATAACCTTTCGTTTTTGTCATTTCGTCATTTTTTTCAAATCTTCAAAAATGATGAAAAACGGCGCGCTATAGTATGCCGTAGGATATGGGCTATAGCCCATGGTCCAAAATGATGAGAAACGAGGCTAACTTTTTTTTTCAAAATTTCAAAAAACATGGGCTATAACCTTTCGTTTTTGTCATTTCGTCATTTTTTTCAAATCTTCAAAAATGATGAAAAACGGCGCGCTATAGTATGCCGTACGATATGGGCTATAGCCCATGGTCCAAAATGATGAGAAACGAGGCTAACTTTTTTTTTCAAAATTTCAAAAAACATGGGCTATAACCTTTCGTTTTTGTCATTTCGTCATTTTTTTCAAATCTTCAAAAATGATGAAAAACGGCGCGCTATAGTATGCCGTACGATATGGGCTATAGCCCATGGTCCAAAATGATGAGAAACGAGGCTAACTTTTTTTTTCAAAATTTCAAAAAACATGGGCTATAACCTTTCGTTTTTGTCATTTCGTCATTTTTTTCAAATCTTCAAAAATGAATCAAATGATGAAAAACGGCGCGCTATAGTATGCCGTACGATATGGGCTATAGCCCATGGTCCAAAATGATGAGAAACGACGCTAACTTTTTTTTTCAAAATTTCAAAAAACATGGGCTTTGAGACTTTCGTTTTTGTCATTTCGTCATTTTTTTCAAATCTTCAAAAATGATGAAAAACGGCGCGCTATAGTATGCCGTACGATATGGGCTATAGCCCATGGTCCAAAATGATGAGAAACGAGGCTAACTTTTTTTTTCAAAATTTCAAAAAACATGGGCTATAACCTTTCGTTTTTGTCATTTCGTCATTTTTTTCAAATCTTCAAAAATGATGAAAAACGGCGCGCTATAGTATGCCGTACGATATGGGCTAAAGCCCATGGTCCAAAATGATGAGAAACGAGGCTAACTTTTTTTTTCAAAATTTCAAAAAACATGGGCTATAACCTTTCGTTTTTGTCATTTCGTCATTTTTTTCAAATCTTCAAAAATGATGAAAAACGGCGCGCTATAGTATGCCGTACGATATGGGCTATAGCCCATGGTCCAAAATGATGAGAAACGAGGCTAACTTTTTTTTTCAAAATTTCAAAAAACATGGGCTATAACCTTTCGTTTTTGTCATTTCGTCATTTTTTTCAAATCTTCAAAAATGATGAAAAACGGCGCGCTATAGTATGCCGTACGATATGGGCTAAAGCCCATGGTCCAAAATGATGAGAAACGAGGCTAACTTTTTTTTTCAAAATTTCAAAAAACATGGGCTATAACCTTTCGTTTTTGTCATTTCGTCATTTTTTTCAAATCTTCAAAAATGATGAAAAACGGCGCGCTATAGTATGCCGTACGATATGGGCTATAGCCCATGGTCCAAAATGATGAGAAACGAGGCTAACCTTTTTTTTCAAAATTTCAAAAAACATGGGCTATAACCTTTCGTTTTTGTCATTTCGTCATTTTTTTCAAATCTTCAAAAATGATGAAAAACGGCGCGCTATAGTATGCCGTACGATATGGGCTAAAGCCCATGGTCCAAAATGATGAGAAACGAGGCTAACTTTTTTTTTCAAAATTTCAAAAAACATGGGCTATAACCTTTCGTTTTTGTCATTTCGTCATTTTTTTCAAATCTTCAAAAATGATGAAAAACGGCGCGCTATAGTATGCCGTACGATATGGGCTATAGCCCATGGTCCAAAATGATGAGAAACGAGGCTAACTTTTTTTTTCAAAATTTCAAAAAACATGGGCTATAACCTTTCGTTTTTGTCATTTCGTCATTTTTTTCAAATCTTCAAAAATGATGAAAAACTGCGCGCTATAGTATGCCGTACGATATGGGCTATAGCCCATGGTCCAAAATGATGAGAAACGAGGCTAACTTTTTTTTTCAAAATTTCAAAAAACATGGGCTATAACCTTTCGTTTTTGTCATTTCGTCATTTTTTTCAAATCTTCAAAAATGATGAAAAACGGCGCGCTATAGTATGCCGTACGATATGGGCTATAGCCCATGGTCCAAAATGATGAGAAACGAGGCTAACTTTTTTTTTCAAAATTTCAAAAAACATGGGCTATAACCCATCGTTTTTGTCATTTCGTCATTTTTTTCAAATCTTCAAAAATGATGAAAAACGGCGCGCTATAGTATGCCGTACGATTATGGGCTATAGCCCATGGTCCAAAATGATGAGAAACGAGGCTAACTTTTTTTTTCAAAATTTCAAAAAACATGGGCTATAACCTTTCGTTTTTGTCATTTCGTCATTTTTTTCAAATCTTCAAAAATGATGAAAAACGGCGCGCTATAGTATGCCGTACGATATGGGCTATAGCCCATGGTCCAAAATGATGAGAAACGAGGCTAACTTTTTTTTTCAAAATTTCAAAAAACATGGGCTATAACCTTTCGTTTTTGTCATTTCGTCATTTTTTTCAAATCTTCAAAAATGATGAAAAACGGCGCGCTATAGTATGCCGTACGATATGGGCTATAGCCCATGGTCCAAAATGATGAGAAACGAGGCTAACTTTTTTTTTCAAAATTTCAAAAAACATGGGCTATAACCCATCGTTTTTGTCATTTCGTAATTTTTTTCAAATCTTCAAAAATGATGAAAAACGGCGCGCTATAGTATGCCGTACGATATGGGCTATAGCCCATGGTCCAAAATGATGAGAAACGAGGCTAACTTTTTTTTTCAAAATTTCAAAAAACATGGGCTATAACCCATCGTTTTTGTCATTTCGTCATTTTTTTCAAATCTTCAAAAATGATGAAAAACGGCGCGCTATAGTATGCCGTACGATATGGGCTATAGCCCATGGTCCAAAATGATGAGAAACGAGGCTAACTTTTTTTTTCAAAATTTCAAAAAACATGGGCTATAACCCATCGTTTTTGTCATTTCGTAATTTTTTTCAAATCTTTAAAAATGATGAAAAACGGCGCGCTATAGTATGCCGTACGATATGGGCTATAGCCCATGGTACAAAATGATGAGAAACGAGGCTAACTTTTTTTTTCAAAATTTCAAAAAACATGGGCTATAACCTTTCGTTTTTGTCATTTCGTCATTTTTTTCAAATCTTCAAAAATGATGAAAAACGGCGCGCTATAGTATGCCGTAGGATATGGGCTATAGCCCATGGTCCAAAATGATGAGAAACGAGGCTAACTTTTTTTTTCAAAATTTCAAAAAACATGGGCTATAACCTTTCGTTTTTGTCATTTCGTCATTTTTTTCAAATCTTCAAAAATGATGAAAAACGGCGCGCTATAGTATGCCGTACGATATGGGCTATAGCCCATGGTCCAAAATGATGAGAAACGAGGCTAACTTTTTTTTTCAAAATTTCAAAAAACATGGGCTATAACCTTTCGTTTTTGTCATTTCGTCATTTTTTTCAAATCTTCAAAAATGATGAAAAACGGCGCGCTATAGTATGCCGTACGATATGGGCTATAGCCCATGGTCCAAAATGATGAGAAACGAGGCTAACTTTTTTTTTCAAAATTTCAAAAAACATGGGCTATAACCTTTCGTTTTTGTCATTTCGTCATTTTTTTCAAATCTTCAAAAATGATGAAAAACGGCGCGCTATAGTATGCCGTACGATATGGGCTATAGCCCATGGTCCAAAATGATGAGAAACGAGGCTAACTTTTTTTTTCAAAATTTCAAAAAACATGGGCTATAACCTTTCGTTTTTGTCATTTCGTCATTTTTTTCAAATCTTCAAAAATGATGAAAAACGGCGCGCTATAGTATGCCGTACGATATGGGCTATAGCCCATGGTCCAAAATGATGAGAAACGAGGCTAACTTTTTTTTTCCAAATTTCAAAAAACATGGGCTATAACCTTTCGTTTTTGTCATTTCGTAATTTTTTATAAATCTTTAAAAATGATGAAAAACGGCGCGCTATAGAATGCCGTACGATATGGGCTATAACCCATGGTCCAAAATGATGAGAAACGAGGCTAACTTTTTTTTTCAAAATTTCAAAAAACATGGGCTATAACCTTTCGTTTTTGTCATTTTGTCATTTTTTTCAAATCTTCAAAAATGATGAAAAACGGCGCGCTATAGTATGCCGTACGATATGGGCTATAGCCCATGGTCCAAAATGATGAGAAACGAGGCTAACTTTTTTTTTCAAAATTTCAAAAAACATGGGCTATAACCTTTCGTTTTTGTCATTTCGTAATTTTTTTCAAATCTTCAAAAATGATGAAAAACGGCGCGCTATAGTATGCCGTACGATATGGGCTATAGCCCATGGTCCAAAATGATGAGAAACGAGGCTAACTTTTTTTTCCAAAATTTCAAAAAACATGGGCTATAACCTTTCGTTTTTGTCATTTCGTAATTTTTTTCAAATCTTCAAAAATGATGAAAAACGGCGCGCTATAGTATGCCGTACGATATGGGCTATAGCCCATGGTCCAAAATGATGAGAAACGAGGCTAACTTTTTTTTTCAAAATTTCAAAAAACATGGGCTATAACCTTTCGTTTTTGTCATTTCGTCATTTTTTTCAAATCTTCAAAAATGATGAAAAACGGCGCGCTATAGTATGCCGTACGATATGGGCTATAGCCCATGGTCCAAAATGATGAGAAACGAGGCTAACTTTTTTTTTCAAAATTTCAAAAAACATGGGCTATAACCCATCGTTTTTGTCATTTCGTCATTTTTTTCAAATCTTCAAAAATGATGAAAAACGGCGCGCTATAGTATGCCGTACGATATGGGCTATAGCCCATGGTCCAAAATGATGAGAAACGAGGCTAACTTTTTTTTTCAAAATTTCAAAAAACATGGGCTATAACCTTTCGTTTTTGTCATTTCGTCATTTTTTTCAAATCTTCAAAAATGATGAAAAACGGCGCGCTATAGTATGCCGTACGATATGGGCTATAGCCCATGGTCCAAAATGATGAGAAACGAGGCTAACTTTTTTTTTCAAAATTTCAAAAAACATGGGCTATAACCTTTCGTTTTTGTCATTTCGTCATTTTTTTCAAATCTTCAAAAATGATGAAAAACGGCGCGCTATAGTATGCCGTACGATATGGGCTATAGCCCATGGTCCAAAATGATGAGAAACGAGGCTAACTTTTTTTTTCAAAATTTCAAAAAACATGGGCTATAACCTTTCGTTTTTGTCATTTTGTCATTTTTTTCAAATCTTCAAAAATGATGAAAAACGGCGCGCTATAGTATGCCGTACGATATGGGCTATAGCCCATGGTCCAAAATGATGAGAAACGAGGCTAACTTTTTTTTTCAAAATTTCAAAAAACATGGGCTATAACCTTTCGTTTTTGTCATTTCGTCATTTTTTTCAAATCTTCAAAAATGATGAAAAACGGCGCGCTATAGTATGCCGTACGATATGGGCTATAGCCCATGGTCCAAAATGATGAGAAACGAGGCTAACTTTCTTTTTCAAAATTTCAAAAAACATGGGCTATAACCTTTCGTTTTTGTCATTTCGTCATTTTTTTCAAATCTTCAAAAATGAATCAAATGATGAAAAACGGCGCGCTATAGTATGCCGTACGATATGGGCTATAGCCCATGGTCCAAAATGATGAGAAACGACGCTAACTTTTTTTTTCAAAATTTCAAAAAACATGGGCTATAACCCATCGTTTTTGTCATTTCGTCATTTTTTTCAAATCTTCAAAAATGATGAAAAACGGCGCGCTATAGTATGCCGTACGATTATGGGCTATAGCCCATGGTCCAAAATGATGAGAAACGAGGCTAACTTTTTTTTTCAAAATTTCAAAAAACATGGGCTATAACCTTTCGTTTTTGTCATTTCGTCATTTTTTTCAAATCTTCAAAAATGATGAAAAACGGCGCGCTATAGTATGCCGTACGATATGGGCTATAGCCCATGGTCCAAAATGATGAGAAACGAGGCTAACTTTTTTTTTCAAAATTTCAAAAAACATGGGCTATAACCTTTCGTTTTTGTCATTTCGTCATTTTTTTCAAATCTTCAAAAATGATGAAAAACGGCGCGCTATAGTATGCCGTACGATATGGGCTATAGCCCATGGTCCAAAATGATGAGAAACGAGGCTAACTTTTTTTTTCAAAATTTCAAAAAACATGGGCTATAACCCATCGTTTTTGTCATTTCGTAATTTTTTTCAAATCTTCAAAAATGATGAAAAACGGCGCGCTATAGTATGCCGTACGATATGGGCTATAGCCCATGGTCCAAAATGATGAGAAACGAGGCTAACTTTTTTTTTCAAAATTTCAAAAAACATGGGCTATAACCCATCATTTTGTCATTTCGTCATTTTTTTCAAATCTTCAAAAATGATGAAAAACGGCGCGCTATAGTATGCCGTACGATATGGGCTATAGCCCATGGTCCAAAATGATGAGAAACGAGGCTAACTTTTTTTTTCAAAATTTCAAAAAACATGGGCTATAACCCATCGTTTTTGTCATTTCGTAATTTTTTTCAAATCTTTAAAAATGATGAAAAACGGCGCGCTATAGTATGCCGTACGATATGGGCTATAGCCCATGGTACAAAATGATGAGAAACGAGGCTAACTTTTTTTTTCAAAATTTCAAAAAACATGGGCTATAACCTTTCGTTTTTGTCATTTCGTCATTTTTTTCAAATCTTCAAAAATGATGAAAAACGGCGCGCTATAGTATGCCGTAGGATATGGGCTATAGCCCATGGTCCAAAATGATGAGAAACGAGGCTAACTTTTTTTTTCAAAATTTCAAAAAACATGGGCTATAACCTTTCGTTTTTGTCATTTCGTCATTTTTTTCAAATCTTCAAAAATGATGAAAAACGGCGCGCTATAGTATGCCGTAGGATATGGGCTATAGCCCATGGTCCAAAATGATGAGAAACGAGGCTAACTTTTTTTTTCAAAATTTCAAAAAACATGGGCTATAACCTTTCGTTTTTGTCATTTCGTCATTTTTTTCAAATCTTCAAAAATGATGAAAAACGGCGCGCTATAGTATGCCGTACGATATGGGCTAAAGCCCATGGTCCAAAATGATGAGAAACGAGGCTAACTTTTTTTTTCAAAATTTCAAAAAACATGGGCTATAACCTTTCGTTTTTGTCATTTCGTCATTTTTTTCAAATCTTCAAAAATGATGAAAAACGGCGCGCTATAGTATGCCGTACGATATGGGCTATAGCCCATGGTCCAAAATGATGAGAAACGAGGCTAACCTTTTTTTTCAAAATTTCAAAAAACATGGGCTATAACCTTTCGTTTTTGTCATTTCGTCATTTTTTTCAAATCTTCAAAAATGATGAAAAACGGCGCGCTATAGTATGCCGTACGATATGGGCTATAGCCCATGGTCCAAAATGATGAGAAACGAGGCTAACTTTTTTTTTCAAAATTTCAAAAAACATGGGCTATAACCTTTCGTTTTTGTCATTTCGTCATTTTTTTCAAATCTTCAAAAATGATGAAAAACGGCGCGCTATAGTATGCCGTACGATATGGGCTATAGCCCATGGTCCAAAATGATGAGAAACGAGGCTAACTTTTTTTTTCAAAATTTCAAAAAACATGGGCTATAACCTTTCGTTTTTGTCATTTCGTCATTTTTTTCAAATCTTCAAAAATGATGAAAAACGGCGCGCTATAGTATGCCGTACGATATGGGCTATAGCCCATGGTCCAAAATGATGAGAAACGAGGCTAACTTTTTTTTTCAAAATTTCAAAAAACATGGGCTATAACCCATCGTTTTTGTCATTTCGTCATTTTTTTCAAATCTTCAAAAATGATGAAAAACGGCGCGCTATAGTATGCCGTACGATTATGGGCTATAGCCCATGGTCCAAAATGATGAGAAACGAGGCTAACTTTTTTTTTCAAAATTTCAAAAAACATGGGCTATAACCTTTCGTTTTTGTCATTTCGTCATTTTTTTCAAATCTTCAAAAATGATGAAAAACGGCGCGCTATAGTATGCCGTACGATATGGGCTATAGCCCATGGTCCAAAATGATGAGAAACGAGGCTAACTTTTTTTTTCAAAATTTCAAAAAACATGGGCTATAACCTTTCGTTTTTGTCATTTCGTCATTTTTTTCAAATCTTCAAAAATGATGAAAAACGGCGCGCTATAGTATGCCGTACGATATGGGCTATAGCCCATGGTCCAAAATGATGAGAAACGAGGCTAACTTTTTTTTTCAAAATTTCAAAAAACATGGGCTATAACCCATCGTTTTTGTCATTTCGTAATTTTTTTCAAATCTTCAAAAATGATGAAAAACGGCGCGCTATAGTATGCCGTACGATATGGGCTATAGCCCATGGTCCAAAATGATGAGAAACGAGGCTAACTTTTTTTTTCAAAATTTCAAAAAACATGGGCTATAACCCATCGTTTTTGTCATTTCGTCATTTTTTTCAAATCTTCAAAAATGATGAAAAACGGCGCGCTATAGTATGCCGTACGATATGGGCTATAGCCCATGGTCCAAAATGATGAGAAACGAGGCTAACTTTTTTTTTCAAAATTTCAAAAAACATGGGCTATAACCTTTCGTTTTTGTCATTTCGTCATTTTTTTCAAATCTTCAAAAATGATGAAAAACGGCGCGCTATAGTATGCCGTACGATATGGGCTATAGCCCATGGTCCAAAATGATGAGAAACGAGGCTAACTTTTTTTTTCAAAATTTCAAAAAACATGGGCTATAACCTTTCGTTTTTGTCATTTCGTCATTTTTTTCAAATCTTCAAAAATGATGAAAAACGGCGCGCTATAGTATGCCGTACGATATGGGCTATAGCCCATGGTCCAAAATGATGAGAAACGAGGCTAACTTTTTTTTTCAAAATTTCAAAAAACATGGGCTATAACCTTTCGTTTTTGTCATTTCGTCATTTTTTTCAAATCTTCAAAAATGATGAAAAACGGCGCGCTATAGTATGCCGTACGATATGGGCTATAGCCCATGGTCCAAAATGATGAGAAACGAGGCTAACTTTTTTTTTCCAAATTTCAAAAAACATGGGCTATAACCTTTCGTTTTTGTCATTTCGTAATTTTTTATAAATCTTTAAAAATGATGAAAAACGGCGCGCTATAGAATGCCGTACGATATGGGCTATAACCCATGGTCCAAAATGATGAGAAACGAGGCTAACTTTTTTTTTCAAAATTTCAAAAAACATGGGCTATAACCTTTCGTTTTTGTCATTTTGTCATTTTTTTCAAATCTTCAAAAATGATGAAAAACGGCGCGCTATAGTATGCCGTACGATATGGGCTATAGCCCATGGTCCAAAATGATGAGAAACGAGGCTAACTTTTTTTTTCAAAATTTCAAAAAACATGGGCTATAACCTTTCGTTTTTGTCATTTCGTAATTTTTTTCAAATCTTCAAAAATGATGAAAAACGGCGCGCTATAGTATGCCGTACGATATGGGCTATAGCCCATGGTCCAAAATGATGAGAAACGAGGCTAACTTTTTTTTTCAAAATTTCAAAAAACATGGGCTATAACCTTTCGTTTTTGTCATTTCGTAATTTTTTTCAAATCTTCAAAAATGATGAAAAACGGCGCGCTATAGTATGCCGTACGATATGGGCTATAGCCCATGGTCCAAAATGATGAGAAACGAGGCTAACTTTTTTTTTCAAAATTTCAAAAAACATGGGCTATAACCTTTCGTTTTTGTCATTTCGTCATTTTTTTCAAATCTTCAAAAATGATGAAAAACGGCGCGCTATAGTATGCCGTACGATATGGGCTATAGCCCATGGTCCAAAATGATGAGAAACGAGGCTAACTTTTTTTTTCAAAATTTCAAAAAACATGGGCTATAACCCATCGTTTTTGTCATTTCGTCATTTTTTTCAAATCTTCAAAAATGATGAAAAACGGCGCGCTATAGTATGCCGTACGATATGGGCTATAGCCCATGGTCCAAAATGATGAGAAACGAGGCTAACTTTTTTTTTCAAAATTTCAAAAAACATGGGCTATAACCTTTCGTTTTTGTCATTTCGTCATTTTTTTCAAATCTTCAAAAATGATGAAAAACGGCGCGCTATAGTATGCCGTACGATATGGGCTATAGCCCATGGTCCAAAATGATGAGAAACGAGGCTAACTTTTTTTTTCAAAATTTCAAAAAACATGGGCTATAACCTTTCGTTTTTGTCATTTCGTCATTTTTTTCAAATCTTCAAAAATGATGAAAAACGGCGCGCTATAGTATGCCGTACGATATGGGCTATAGCCCATGGTCCAAAATGATGAGAAACGAGGCTAACTTTTTTTTTCAAAATTTCAAAAAACATGGGCTATAACCTTTCGTTTTTGTCATTTTGTCATTTTTTTCAAATCTTCAAAAATGATGAAAAACGGCGCGCTATAGTATGCCGTACGATATGGGCTATAGCCCATGGTCCAAAATGATGAGAAACGAGGCTAACTTTTTTTTTCAAAATTTCAAAAAACATGGGCTATAACCTTTCGTTTTTGTCATTTCGTCATTTTTTTCAAATCTTCAAAAATGATGAAAAACGGCGCGCTATAGTATGCCGTACGATATGGGCTATAGCCCATGGTCCAAAATGATGAGAAACGAGGCTAACTTTCTTTTTCAAAATTTCAAAAAACATGGGCTATAACCTTTCGTTTTTGTCATTTCGTCATTTTTTTCAAATCTTCAAAAATGAATCAAATGATGAAAAACGGCGCGCTATAGTATGCCGTACGATATGGGCTATAGCCCATGGTCCAAAATGATGAGAAACGACGCTAACTTTTTTTTTCAAAATTTCAAAAAACATGGGCTATAACCCATCGTTTTTGTCATTTCGTCATTTTTTTCAAATCTTCAAAAATGATGAAAAACGGCGCGCTATAGTATGCCGTACGATTATGGGCTATAGCCCATGGTCCAAAATGATGAGAAACGAGGCTAACTTTTTTTTTCAAAATTTCAAAAAACATGGGCTATAACCTTTCGTTTTTGTCATTTCGTCATTTTTTTCAAATCTTCAAAAATGATGAAAAACGGCGCGCTATAGTATGCCGTACGATATGGGCTATAGCCCATGGTCCAAAATGATGAGAAACGAGGCTAACTTTTTTTTTCAAAATTTCAAAAAACATGGGCTATAACCTTTCGTTTTTGTCATTTCGTCATTTTTTTCAAATCTTCAAAAATGATGAAAAACGGCGCGCTATAGTATGCCGTACGATATGGGCTATAGCCCATGGTCCAAAATGATGAGAAACGAGGCTAACTTTTTTTTTCAAAATTTCAAAAAACATGGGCTATAACCCATCGTTTTTGTCATTTCGTAATTTTTTTCAAATCTTCAAAAATGATGAAAAACGGCGCGCTATAGTATGCCGTACGATATGGGCTATAGCCCATGGTCCAAAATGATGAGAAACGAGGCTAACTTTTTTTTTCAAAATTTCAAAAAACATGGGCTATAACCCATCGTTTTTGTCATTTCGTAATTTTTTTCAAATCTTTAAAAATGATGAAAAACGGCGCGCTATAGTATGCCGTACGATATGGGCTATAGCCCATGGTACAAAATGATGAGAAACGAGGCTAACTTTTTTTTTCAAAATTTCAAAAAACATGGGCTATAACCTTTCGTTTTTGTCATTTCGTCATTTTTTTCAAATCTTCAAAAATGATGAAAAACGGCGCGCTATAGTATGCCGTAGGATATGGGCTATAGCCCATGGTCCAAAATGATGAGAAACGAGGCTAACTTTTTTTTTCAAAATTTCAAAAAACATGGGCTATAACCTTTCGTTTTTGTCATTTCGTCATTTTTTTCAAATCTTCAAAAATGATGAAAAACGGCGCGCTATAGTATGCCGTAGGATATGGGCTATAGCCCATGGTCCAAAATGATGAGAAACGAGGCTAACTTTTTTTTTCAAAATTTCAAAAAACATGGGCTATAACCTTTCGTTTTTGTCATTTCGTCATTTTTTTCAAATCTTCAAAAATGATGAAAAACGGCGCGCTATAGTATGCCGTACGATATGGGCTAAAGCCCATGGTCCAAAATGATGAGAAACGAGGCTAACTTTTTTTTTCAAAATTTCAAAAAACATGGGCTATAACCTTTCGTTTTTGTCATTTCGTCATTTTTTTCAAATCTTCAAAAATGATGAAAAACGGCGCGCTATAGTATGCCGTACGATATGGGCTATAGCCCATGGTCCAAAATGATGAGAAACGAGGCTAACCTTTTTTTTCAAAATTTCAAAAAACATGGGCTATAACCTTTCGTTTTTGTCATTTCGTCATTTTTTTCAAATCTTCAAAAATGATGAAAAACGGCGCGCTATAGTATGCCGTACGATATGGGCTATAGCCCATGGTCCAAAATGATGAGAAACGAGGCTAACTTTTTTTTTCAAAATTTCAAAAAACATGGGCTATAACCTTTCGTTTTTGTCATTTCGTCATTTTTTTCAAATCTTCAAAAATGATGAAAAACGGCGCGCTATAGTATGCCGTACGATATGGGCTATAGCCCATGGTCCAAAATGATGAGAAACGAGGCTAACTTTTTTTTTCAAAATTTCAAAAAACATGGGCTATAACCTTTCGTTTTTGTCATTTCGTCATTTTTTTCAAATCTTCAAAAATGATGAAAAACGGCGCGCTATAGTATGCCGTACGATATGGGCTATAGCCCATGGTCCAAAATGATGAGAAACGAGGCTAACTTTTTTTTTCAAAATTTCAAAAAACATGGGCTATAACCTTTAGTTTTTGTCATTTCGTCATTTTTTTCAAATCTTCAAAAATGATGAAAAACGGCGCGCTATAGTATGCCGTACGATATGGGCTATAGCCCATGGTCCAAAATGATGAGAAACGAGGCTAACTTTTTTTTTCAAAATTTCAAAAAACATGGGCTATAACCTTTCGTTTTTGTCATTTCGTCATTTTTTTCAAATCTTCAAAAATGATGAAAAACGGCGCGCTATAGTATGCCGTACGATATGGGCTATAGCCCATGGTCCAAAATGATGAGAAACGAGGCTAACTTTTTTTTTCAAAATTTCAAAAAACATGGGCTATAACCCATCGTTTTTGTCATTTCGTAATTTTTTTCAAATCTTAAAAAATGATGAAAAACGGCGCGCTATAGTATGCCGTACGATATGGGCTATAGCCCATGGTACAAAATGATGAGAAACGAGGCTAACTTTTTTTTTCAAAATTTCAAAAAACATGGGCTATAACCTTTCGTTTTTGTCATTTCGTCATTTTTTTCAAATCTTCAAAAATGATGAAAAACGGCGCGCTATAGTATGCCGTAGGATATGGGCTATAGCCCATGGTCCAAAATGATGAGAAACGAGGCTAACTTTTTTTTTCAAAATTTCAAAAAACATGGGCTATAACCTTTCGTTTTTGTCATTTCGTCATTTTTTTCAAATCTTCAAAAATGATGAAAAACGGCGCGCTATAGTATGCCGTAGGATATGGGCTATAGCCCATGGTCCAAAATGATGAGAAACGAGGCTAACTTTTTTTTTCAAAATTTCAAAAAACATGGGCTATAACCTTTCGTTTTTGTCATTTCGTCATTTTTTTCAAATCTTCAAAAATGATGAAAAACGGCGCGCTATAGTATGCCGTACGATATGGGCTAAAGCCCATGGTCCAAAATGATGAGAAACGAGGCTAACTTTTTTTTTCAAAATTTCAAAAAACATGGGCTATAACCTTTCGTTTTTGTCATTTCGTCATTTTTTTCAAATCTTCAAAAATGATGAAAAACGGCGCGCTATAGTATGCCGTACGATATGGGCTATAGCCCATGGTCCAAAATGATGAGAAACGAGGCTAACCTTTTTTTTCAAAATTTCAAAAAACATGGGCTATAACCTTTCGTTTTTGTCATTTCGTCATTTTTTTCAAATCTTCAAAAATGATGAAAAACGGCGCGCTATAGTATGCCGTACGATATGGGCTATAGCCCATGGTCCAAAATGATGAGAAACGAGGCTAACTTTTTTTTTCAAAATTTCAAAAAACATGGGCTATAACCTTTCGTTTTTGTCATTTCGTCATTTTTTTCAAATCTTCAAAAATGATGAAAAACGGCGCGCTATAGTATGCCGTACGATATGGGCTATAGCCCATGGTCCAAAATGATGAGAAACGAGGCTAACTTTTTTTTTCAAAATTTCAAAAAACATGGGCTATAACCTTTCGTTTTTGTCATTTCGTCATTTTTTTCAAATCTTCAAAAATGATGAAAAACGGCGCGCTATAGTATGCCGTACGATATGGGCTATAGCCCATGGTCCAAAATGATGAGAAACGAGGCTAACTTTTTTTTTCAAAATTTCAAAAAACATGGGCTATAACCTTTAGTTTTTGTCATTTCGTCATTTTTTTCAAATCTTCAAAAATGATGAAAAACGGCGCGCTATAGTATGCCGTACGATATGGGCTATAGCCCATGGTCCAAAATGATGAGAAACGAGGCTAACTTTTTTTTTCAAAATTTCAAAAAACATGGGCTATAACCCATCGTTTTTGTCATTTTGTCATTTTTTTCAAATCCTCAAAAATGATGAAAAACGGCGCGCTATAGTATGCCGTACGATATGGGCTATAGCCCATGGTCCAAAATGATGAGAAACGAGGCTAACTTTTTTTTTCAAAATTTAAAAAAACATGGGCTATAACCCATCGTTTTTGTCATTTTGTCATTTTTTTCAAATCCTCAAAAATGATGAAAAACGGCGCGCTATAGTATGCCGTACGATATGGGCTATAGCCCATGGTCCAAAATGATGAGAAACGAGGCTAACTTTTTTTTTCAAAATTTCAAAAAACATGGGCTATAACCCATCGTTTTTGTCATTTTGTCATTTTTTTCAAATCCTCAAAAATGATGAAAAACGGCGCGCTATAGTATGCCGTACGATATGGGCTATAGCCCATGGTCCAAAATGATGAGAAACGAGGCTAACTTTTTTTTTCAAAATTTCAAAAAACATGGGCTATAACCCATCGTTTTTGTCATTTTGTCTTTTTTTTCAAATCCTCAAAAATGATGAAAAACGGCGCGCTATAGTATGCCGTACGATATGGGCTATAGCCCATGGTCCAAAATGATGAGAAACGAGGCTAACTTTTTTTTTCAAAATTTCAAAAAACATGGGCTATAACCCATCGTTTTTGTCATTTTGTCATTTTTTTCAAATCCTCAAAAATAATGAAAAACGGCGCGCTATAGTATGCCGTACGATATGGGCTATAGCCCCTGGTCCAAAATGATGAGAAACGAGGCTAACTTTTTTTTTCAAAATTTAAAAAAACATGGGCTATAACCCATCGTTTTTGTCATTTTGTCATTTTTTTCAAATCCTCAAAAATGATGAAAAACGGCGCGCTATAGTATGCCGTACGATATGGGCTATAGCCCATGGTCCAAAATGATGAGAAACGAGGCTAACTTTTTTTTTCAAAATTTCAAAAAACATGGGCTATAACCCATCGTTTTTGTCATTTTGTCATTTTTTTCAAATCCTCAAAAATGATGAAAAACGGCGCGCTATAGTATGCCGTACGATATGGGCTATAGCCCATGGTCCAAAATGATGAGAAACGAGGCTAACTTTTTTTTTCAAAATTTCAAAAAACATGGGCTATAACCCATCGTTTTTGTCATTTTGTCATTTTTTTCAAATCCTCAAAAATGAGGAAAAACGGCGCGCTATAGTATGCCGTACGATATGGGCTATAGCCCATGGTCCAAAATGATGAGAAACGAGGCTAACTTTTTTTTTCAAAATTTCAAAAAACATGGGCTATAACCCATCGTTTTTGTCATTTTGTCATTTTTTTCAAATCCTCAAAAATGATGAAAAACGGCGCGCTATAGTATGCCGTACGATATGGGCTATAGCCCATGGTCCAAAATGATGAGAAACGAGGCTAACTTTTTTTTTCAAAATTTCAAAAAACATGGGCTATAACCCATCGTTTTTGTCATTTTGTCATTTTTTTCAAATCCTCAAAAATGATGAAAAACGGCGCGCTATAGTATGCCGTACGATATGGGCTATAGCCTATGGTCCAAAATGATGAGAAACGAGGCTAACTTTTTTTTTCAAAATTTCAAAAAACATGGGCTATAACCCATCGTTTTTGTAATTTTGTCATTTTTTTCAAATCCTCAAAAATGATGAAAAACGGCGCGCTATAGTATGCCGTACGATATGGGCTATAGCCCATGGTCCAAAATGATGAGAAACGAGGCTAACTTTTTTTTTCAAAATTTCAAAAAACATGGGCTATAACCCATCGTTTTTGTCATTTTGTCATTTTTTTCAAATCCTCAAAAATGATGAAAAACGGCGCGCTATAGTATGCCGTACGATATGGGCTATAGCCCATGGTCCAAAATGATGAGAAACGAGGCTAACTTTTTTTTTCAAAATTTCAAAAAACATGGGCTATAACCCATCGTTTTTGTCATTTTGTCATTTTTTTCAAATCCTCAAAAATGATGAAAAACGGCGCGCTATAGTATGCCGTACGATATGGGCTATAGCCCCTGGTCCAAAATGATGAGAAACGAGGCTAACTTTTTTTTTCAAAATTTAAAAAAACATGGGCTATAACCCATCGTTTTTGTCATTTTGTCATTTTTTTCAAATCCTCAAAAATGATGAAAAACGGCGCGCTATAGTATGCCGTACGATATGGGCTATAGCCCATGGTCCAAAATGATGAGAAACGAGGCTAACTTTTTTTTTCAAAATTTCAAAAAACATGGGCTATAACCCATCGTTTTTGTCATTTTGTCATTTTTTTCAAATTCTCAAAAATGATGAAAAACGGCGCGCTATAGTATGCCGTACGATATGGGCTATAGCCCATGGTCCAAAATGATGAGAAACGAGGCTAACCTTTTTTTTCAAAATTTCAAAAAACATGGGCTATAACCCATCGTTTTTGTCATTTTGTCATTTTTTTCAAATCCTCAAAAATGATGAAAAACGGCGCGCTATAGTATGCCGTACGATATGGGCTATAGCCCATGGTCCAAAATGATGAGAAACGAGGCTAACTTTTTTTTTCAAAATTTCAAAAAACATGGGCTATAACCCATCGTTTTTGTCATTTTGTCATTTTTTTCAAATCCTCAAAAATGATGAAAAACGGCGCGCTATAGTATGCCGTACGATATGGGCTATAGCCCATGGTCCAAAATGATGAGAAACGAGGCTAACTTTTTTTTTCAAAATTTCAAAAAACATGGGCTATAACCCATCGTTTTTGTCATTTTGTCATTTTTTTCAAATCCTCAAAAATGATGAAAAACGGCGCGCTATAGTATGCCGTACGATATGGGCTATAGCCCCTGGTCCAAAATGATGAGAAACGAGGCTAACTTTTTTTTTCAAAATTTAAAAAAACATGGGCTATAACCCATCGTTTTTGTCATTTTGTCATTTTTTTCAAATCCTCAAAAATGATGAAAAACGGCGCGCTATAGTATGCCGTACGATATGGGCTATAGCCCATGGTCCAAAATGATGAGAAACGAGGCTAACTTTTTTTTTCAAAATTTCAAAAAACATGGGCTATAACCCATCGTTTTTGTCATTTTGTCATTTTTTTCAAATCCTCAAAAATGATGAAAAACGGCGCGCTATAGTATGCCGTACGATATGGGCTATAGCCCATGGTCCAAAATGATGAGAAACGAGGCTAACTTTTTTTTTCAAAATTTCAAAAAACATGGGCTATAACCCATCGTTTTTGTCATTTTGTCATTTTTTTCAAATCCTCAAAAATGAGGAAAAACGGCGCGCTATAGTATGCCGTACGATATGGGCTATAGCCCATGGTCCAAAATGATGAGAAACGAGGCTAACTTTTTTTTTCAAAATTTCAAAAAACATGGGCTATAACCCATCGTTTTTGTCATTTTGTCATTTTTTTCAAATCCTCAAAAATGATGAAAAACGGCGCGCTATAGTATGCCGTACGATATGGGCTATAGCCCATGGTCCAAAATGATGAGAAACGAGGCTAACTTTTTTTTTCAAAATTTCAAAAAACATGGGCTATAACCCATCGTTTTTGTCATTTTGTCATTTTTTTCAAATCCTCAAAAATGATGAAAAACGGCGCGCTATAGTATGCCGTACGATATGGGCTATAGCCCATGGTCCAAAATGATGAGAAACGAGGCTAACTTTTTTTTTCAAAATTTCAAAAAACATGGGCTATAACCCATCGTTTTTGTCATTTTGTCATTTTTTTCAAATCCTCAAAAATGATGAAAAACGGCGCGCTATAGTATGCCGTACGATATGGGCTATAGCCCATGGTCCAAAATGATGAGAAACGAGGCTAACTTTTTTTTTCAAAATTTAAAAAAACATGGGCTATAACCCATCGTTTTAGTCATTTTGTCATTTTTTTCAAATCCTCAAAAATGATGAAAAACGGCGCGCTATAGTATGCCGTACGATATGGGCTATAGCCCATGGTCCAAAATGATGAGAAACGAGGCTAACTTTTTTTTTCAAAATTTCAAAAAACATGGGCTATAACCCATCGTTTTTGTCATTTTGTCATTTTTTTCAAATCCTCAAAAATGATGAAAAACGGCGCGCTATAGTATGCCGTACGATATGGGCTATAGCCCATGGTCCAAAATGATGAGAAACGAGGCTAACTTTTTTTTTCAAAATTTCAAAAAACATGGGCTATAACCCATCGTTTTTGTCATTTTGTCATTTTTTTCAAATCCTCAAAAATGAGGAAAAACGGCGCGCTATAGTATGCCGTACGATATGGGCTATAGCCCATGGTCCAAAATGATGAGAAACGAGGCTAACTTTTTTTTTCAAAATTTCAAAAAACATGGGCTATAACCCATCGTTTTTGTCATTTTGTCATTTTTTTCAAATCCTCAAAAATGATGAAAAACGGCGCGCTATAGTATGCCGTACGATATGGGCTATAGCCCATGGTCCAAAATTATGAGAAACGAGGCTAACTTTTTTTTTCAAAATTTCAAAAAACATGGGCTATAACCCATCGTTTTTGTCATTTTGTCATTTTTTTCAAATCCTCAAAAATGATGAAAAACGGCGCGCTATAGTATGCCGTACGATATGGGCTATAGCCCATGGTCCAAAATGATGAGAAACGAGGCTAACTTTTTTTTTCAAAATTTCAAAAAACATGGGCTATAACCCATCGTTTTTGTCAAATTGCGGAATTGCGTAAATTGCGTAAATTGATGAAATGGTAATTGCGGAAATTGCGGAAATTGGAAATTGCAGAAATTGCGGCAATTGGAAATTGCGGAAATTGGAAATTGCGGAAATTGCGGAAATTGGAAATTGCGGATTTGCGGAAATTGAAAATTGTGGAAATTGAAAATTGCGGAAATTGGAAATTGCGGAAATTGGAAATTGCGGAAATTGCGGAAATTGGAAATTGCGGATTTTTTTTTTCATTTTTTCATTTTTTTCAAATCTCAAAAATGATGAAAAACGGCGCGCTATAGTATGCCGTACGAATGTCAATTCTCCAGAATATGTATCACACTGATTTACTATGACATTATGCCACATTAGGAGTCCAACTAGTACTAGTCGTTCTGAAATGTCCTTAACTCTGAGTGTTCAAATGGAACCAAATCGACCCGTAAAAAGGGTCCATTTGGTTCCATTGGAACACTCTCGGAGTTATAGGCCTGTTATAGTCATTCAGGGCTATAGCTCTTCATGTGTTTCTTGTAACAATACTGTTGTGTGTCCGTGGCAAAAATGTAATTTTGACAAAAATGTCGACCATAAGCCAGCACGGAGATGAGCCGATGACCCCTGGTTGCAATGCTTTTTTAATTTAGTGAATAACATATTTTGTTTTATCTTCTTCACTCCACATGTTAATACACCAGTTTTGTCGAGCTTCAGTTAACAAAACAACACTAGAATGAATAATGGACTCAATGGAAGGAGATTACAAAACTGTTGATGGTCCTGACAAGTAAGCCAAGTTATTAACACGTTAACCACGTAAACCCTATGTACATAATTGTCACCGGAGTCCCGCAGGGATCTATACGATGCTCCCTAATTCTTTCCCTTTTTTAGACCAAAATGTCATCCTTGAAAGTAGCGGATCCGATATTTTCGCCGAATGTACGCCTCATTATAGCTCCGCTATAGGGTTCATGTGGTTAAGATAGAAAACAAACCACCTCAGTACCACGCTCTGTGTATGTGTCATGTCTGAATAGGAACAACTAAGAACATGTGCATCTCAGTCCATGACACATCACTCTGTCTGTCTGTCTGTCTGAATCAAGCTAACAATTCATTGACCAGACTATTTCCCACCATTTCCATGACGTGGGATGGAACCTCAAAATGATTTAAAATAAAACAATTAAGTGATTGTGCTTATAAAACCAATGTAGAACGAATAATACACATAACAAGATGGACATCAATATCAAAACATTAATAGTGCTTTACAAAATGCAATACAAATATAAGATCCCACCAAAGCATTTTTTTTGTGGCAGTAAAATGCTTAAATAATAAGTACGAGATGGCTGGTGATGATGACCAAATATTCATTACAGTAAAATAGCAAGAATAACTGACAAGCAAAGACCACATCGGGGAGTCTTTGTGAAAAAACATCTTTGTATACACTCACAACAGCCATCAAATGTGCATGTAGTTCATCTTACATCACAGAGTATAACTCACCACCACCAAGGATGATGGGAGCTAGTTATCAACCACTAACAAGTAAACAATTAGAGTCCAAATTAGAATCCACAGAGACTTAAACGCCTTTTTTTTTTCTTTCACCGTCTTCTTTCTTCAAAGTTGGACAACTAATGAAAAACTGGAACTAGAAAACTAGAGAGCGTTGTGCAGTGTCAGTCAGGTACTTCTTGATATAAAAAAGGTCATGTTCCTTTCTTCCAGGCAATTGCAGAAGCTTCCTATTCTTGTGACATTTGCACCTCAGCTCTCCAGTAACTGTTGAAATAAAGTAAGGGTTCTAACTTCAAGTATGCTTTACATGCAAAAGAAAACACTGCGTGAAATGACGATCTAATTAATTAATTCATCTAATCAGTCATTCATTTAATGACGATCTACAGCAGTGGTTCTCAAAGTGGCATCCAGGGGGACTCCCAGGGGTCCTTGAGGGGATTCTAAATGGACCTCTAAGGGTCTGTAACTCTGAGAATGTACAAATTAAGCCAAATGCACACTCTTTATGCACAATAAAAGAATAAAAAAATACAAATTTGAGAACCACTGATCAACATGAAAGCAACTGACAGAACTTTACATTTGGAGGTATGTAGCAGTGATTCCGGTCTTATTACACACCTCTAACTCCTGCACCTGTGGCTGCAAGCTTCCCAGCCTTGCAGGAGTCCCCTCTTCACCCTGTTTGCCCCTGGAGTCTGCAGATGATACAGGACCACCAGGGTCCCTGTGATCGTCAACTGAAGGGAACGAGGGACGGCTATACAAAAGGATGTCCCCGAAATCTGGTGGGAGTGAAAGGAGGATAATTTATTAATCATTAAAATGTTAACAGTTTAGAATCAGAGCATAATTCCACCGTTGAATGCAAAGAGCTGACGGTATCACTAGGGTTACATTCAGCCAAACATAGTAGGTTTAGCTTTAAGAGAGTAGGGGTATTGTTTGGCCTAATGTTGTGTAAACTCATTGGCCGCGAAGGACTTTAACGTGTTTTTCATGGAATCCCATTGTACCAAAAACGCCTTTAACGTGTTTTGGAGCTTTGTATTGATTCATAATCGTCTCGCTAATATATATCGTTAGGCGGGGATCCCTGTCACTAGGCAACGCTCAGCTTGTTGTGTTTTGCCCTCTCCAAGATGGCGGCCCGCACAATGCTATGGGGCCGCCGATATTTACCTCTGTTTTTCTTCAATAATGAGCATAACCAATGAGGCATCAACTGAATAGGTTTGATACAAAATACTCGTCATGTCTTTATCATTATTTTATTCATAAAGAACATTTGGATAGAATAGGATCTACATCTGTAGTTTACATTCAGTAAAGCGTAAGATAACAATCAGTCTAAGAGGTTAGGGTTTGCATCCAGACTAGTAAGAGAGCAATGTTTGCATTCAATCTAACAGCACAGGGTTACATTTACCGGTAGTCTAAGAGACTAGGTTTTACACTTGAATAGTAGGGTTTACATTCAGACAAAAGATAGTAGTTAGACATAGACATGCAGTCTAAGTAAATAGCGTTTTCAATAGAGCACGGTGGTTACATTCACTCTAAGAATTCAGTACCTGAATGTTGTCGGCTTTTGCAATTCCCTTTCCCTCCTTGTGGAGTTTTGTTTTTCTCCTGGCTCTCTCTATGCTCAAAAGAACCCTCTCGGGTCTTCTGACCTCCTGCGCTGCCTCGTCGACCCCTGGCCTCCCTGGAGCCCACCCTGGGCAGCGTGGCCCCCCTCACGTTACAGTCCCCAGAGGACTTCTGACTGGGGAAATTCAGAGGCATGTCTGTAGAGCAAAGCACAGAGGTACAAATGTCAGACCTAATTTCAAGGGCAAACAGGCACACATAATTAAAATATATTTATTGTGTGTGAGCATTCTGTGTGTTTTTACCATCATTGAAAGGAAAAGAAAGTCCATACAACACCTCGCTGCTCCAACAATACTGTGCAAGCAAATAACGTTTCGACCATGAGTTTGTTTTTTGTCAGGTGAAATAATTACAGTGACTGATGACCCTTATCTAGACTTACCGCATCACAACGTGAACTGAAGAGTGATGGATTAGGGGACAATATATCACAAAGGTTCGACAATGCAGAAAAGCTAGACCATTCGTAATAAATCCTGCTAGTGCTAAATCCAAGGATGCTTACAAAAGAGAATTTCCAAATATTGTACCAATATTACAGTAAGGCATTTAAGATGGAAGTACAAAAGACATCACTGCTGCATTCATTATTTCACCTGATGAAGACCAAACTCATTGGTGAAAATGTTGTATTGCTTGTGTTTTTGCCAGGTAAAATAGTTGGAGCAGCAATCTCTGTTTTGCAGACTTTCTTTTCCTTTTTTGTCCTGCACCAGTGCCACAAAATGGTAAATGGTGCATTTATATAGTGATTTATCCAAAGTGCTTTACATAGATTGTGCATTACATTCACCCATTCACACACCGGTGGCAGAGGAAACCATGCAAGGCACCAACCTGCACATCAGGAGCAATAAGGGGTTCAGAGTCTTGCTCGATGACAATAACTCTGGGGGAGCCCAGGATCGAACTGGGAACCTCATCCGGTTCCCATCCGGCTGCTTTACCGGCCACTCTACCCCCGAGTCACTGCCGCCCCTCAAAATAGATGAGAACCAGTACAGTAATTTACCATCATTGAAGTCATCTCTGGGTTTGTGGCCCCGTTGAACAGAATAGTGTTTATGCCTCTTGGGCCTCCTTTGTGTTACTGCAGGACTCATGTTGCTGTCTGTGGACATGGGGCTGCTGGGGCGCTGGTGACGTTGACCTGTGGCAGGAAAATACGGAATGTTTGGGTGCCCTGAGACAACATTAATCAGAATTATATTGTCTATGTCAGTGGTTCTCAAACATTATAATCGCAAGGACCCCCCCCCCCCACGGACCCCTATAACTGAGGGTGTACAAATGGAACCAAAAATGTACCTTACAGTTATGTAACTCTCATGGATTAAAGCAAAAATAAAATCTCACGACTGAAAATGCATGAAAGGAGCTAGTGCTGATTCCTAAACAATCAACACAATATGTAAAATGATGATGTTTTAGTAATATTGTCCCTGCTGCCAACCAGGTGAAAGAAATCACAGATTGAGGCTTTAACCTTTGCTTTTTATATGAAATGTCCGACCGAGACTATCACAGATTTTATGGAAGATGCCTCGGAACATATTGCCATTTTGACCACATCAAAAGCTCTAAATTAATAACCGAAAATAGACGATCTACAAGCTGTCAATGCATGTTTTCGCTGTGCAACATGGCTCAAAAGAAGACATGACTTGGGCTTCTACGGAATAAAAAAAGACTGAAATCAGTCGTGGCGACCCCACAAGGACCTAATATCGATATAAAAAGGCAATGTTGAACGATTCATGAACATAGTGATAAAGTTGAGACCTTGTAGATCTGCTTATTTTTGAATAATTTCATTTTTCTTTTCATTTAATTGAATGTTTTGTTTTTTTGTAATTGGAAAATATTGCCCAAAACAGGGATGCCAGGTTTAACGTGGTTAAAAATAATCCTTGATTTCACCGGACAACATACCGAGAACCCTTGGTGTGCAGTTTGTATTCTCACCTGCCGCTGCGTCCTCCGTGTTGTACCGCCGCAGGCCCAATAAGTAGTCCCCCGATGAGGCCACGGCCTGGCTGAAGTCGGTGTCCGTGAAGAAGGACCCCTCGGAGGTGCTGACGACACTGGACCTGTGTAATGGATATTTTAGAATGCCAAATAGATTGCCAACTATAAGTATTATTCTGTATTTGTTAATCTCATTCAATGCTATAGTCAGCAGCACTAATGTGCCCATTCTAACTTAACTACAGCTGTCAGTCTACCAGCTGACCAGACTCCTCCATGGTCACTATGCACTCAGTCAGCGAATGTGTACTTGTGTAACTATTTGTGTGTCATCCTTATCTTTAGTATATCCTGATATGGCCATTTAATTTAGTATAGCATCTCTGTTAAGACTGGACAATAAAAACTGTCTGAGAATAGGGCCAGGAGGCTTGTGCGTAGTTGTTCCTATGATCTGTATGTTGTTCTTCAGCCTTAATACATTCTCAACACTCCCCCCCCCCCCCCCCCCCCCCGTAATGGAATGCACATTATTATGTTTTACCTGCCCGAAGAAATGTTGTCCTCGGAGGCCGAGCCCCAACTGTTCCGCATGGAGCCCGTGACGGATCTGTCCAGCTCTCCGGTGCTGGAGGCCGGGGTCTGCTCGTAGGCTCCCCCTCGCCCGTGTTGGTGGACCCTCTGGAGAGAAGGGTGGTGCGGGTGGTGGCGGTGCTGGTTCTGCTGCTGCTGCTGCTGGCTCTTTTGGCGCTGGTGGTATAGGTGGTGGAAAGTATAGCTAAGTACTATTTACTTCAGTGCTGTACTTTAACCCATTCTGACCTGAGATCAGATTCATACGAGGTTTCCACTGGACACGCACTGGTCTGATTAACCCATTCTGACCTGAGATCAGATTCTAAAAATGTCAGTCGTTCTTCGATTTTTCAAAAAATAGCAGACCTACAAGCTCGTAGCGCGCCACTCGGAGGCGCGCTATGAGCTTGTAGATCTGCTATTTTTCAATAGCTAAAGCATAACATGATGCCAACACCAAAATGGGTTCCCGGTCAGAATGGGTTAAGTACGATTTTCAGGTATTTAGACTTCACTTGAGTATTTCCAATTTCCAGTTCTTCTATACTCCACTGTGTCTCCAGAGGAAAATATTGTGCTTTTACTAAAACTTTGGTTACTAGTTAACTTTGTAGAATTTGATTATCATTACAAAACAAGCTGTAACCACTTCAGCCCTATATACATTTTGGCCATTTTAAAATTGCCGATCTACAAGCTCACAATGTAGATTTAGATTAAGTTCTATATTGCAGTATTGATGCTTTTACTTAAATATAACATTTGAGTACTTTTTCCACCACTGAGTGGCAGTGGCTCGGTGCTGTCTCTGTCTCCTCCTCCACCTCCTCCTCCTCCTCCTCCTCCTCCTCCTCCTCCTCCTGGGTCTCCTCATCGATGACCTCCTCCTCCTCCTCCTCATCTTGTTGTCCGTCTATATCCAGGCACATGTAGGTGTGTGTTGGGGACAGAGGATGGCTGGAAAAACACCGTACAAAAATAGGGGTAAAGATAAATAATTGAAGCGATTTTTTTTCCGTTTTTCCATTCATTTTAAAGAGAACAATAATGATTAAAACAATCCTACTGAATATTCACTCACTTTCAAAAAAGGAACGGATATACTGCAAGCAGCGATAAGGCGGGACCAAGCAGGAAGGCGAAAAGCAATAAGAACAATATGCACAATAAGCCATAGAAACATGGAAGACCATGTCATTGTGACAGGGTCTGTTTTAATTGTGGGGGCAGGGTTCTTGAAAATTCATGTGCTGTGTTGGCAGTGCCCGGATTTGAACACACAACGTTGTAGTCCAAAGGCAAGAGCTCTACTTACTAAGGGACCAAGCACTTCGGGACTAGCTTGGTCCCTTAATGATTAAATGATCGATAGTCGCATGCCTTTGTACAAAACGGATTGAGATATCTCTCCTCATCGCAGATACAGATACAGTTGTGACGTTTGAGAACTTCACGTCCTGGCAATTCAGTGGATTGTCAGTGCATTGTCAGAACATCGTCAGTGAGAAACATGCATTTTCTGATAATCTTCAGGAAAAGACCAGGAAAGAGTTGGAATGGCACATCTGTATTCGTACACTAGGACGAGAGGGTACATATATTTGAACGAGAGGGGGGGGATCAGGTTCATTTTGGTTACCT
This sequence comes from Protomyctophum bolini, assembly GCF_963924005.1. Taxonomy (NCBI): domain Eukaryota; kingdom Metazoa; phylum Chordata; class Actinopteri; order Myctophiformes; family Myctophidae; genus Protomyctophum; species Protomyctophum bolini. The sequence goes on along the minus strand of NC_137874.1, from coordinate 36,362,040 downwards.
GGGGTCTCCCTGCAATGAGGGCGTGAGTGATGTGGCCATGGACTGGTGGCTACTATGGGACACGGCAGCAGAGGATGAGGCCGTCCCTCGGATCGGGGGGGTAGGACCTCTGTCCAGGAGGAAACTCTGTCCCTCAGCTCTCTCCCTGTCTTCATCCACCTCCTCCATGCCATCCTGATGCAAGTACATCCTCAAGGCGGGCACAGACGACTGGCCATCTGCATCCAAACTGAGAGGGAGGGAGAGAGAGAGAGAGAGAGAGAGAGAGAGAGAGAGAGAGAGAGAGAGATGAGGATTTGGCATCAGTATAAAGGGATGCTCTGAGACCCTCTAGGGGATTTAACTGTGAAAAGTATTCTGGTGTCCACACTTCTTAGTTGAAAAGATCTTGCCATGCATGCATGTGTGTGGGTGTGTGTGTGTGTGTGTGTGTGTGTGTGTGTGTGTGCGCAGTGTGTGTGTGTGTGTGTGTGTGTGTGTGTGCGCGTGAGTGCGTGCGTGCGTGCGTGCGTGCGTTCACCTCTTATCCATAGGCAGGGCATATTCCTCACTCTTCCAGCTCTGTGTTGGTGGGTTGCAATAAGGAGGAGGCAGAGGTTCTCCCCAGTGTACCGAGTTCTGTTTGGGAACCTTGGGCGGTCGCGCTCCTTTCTTAGAACTCTGACTCCCTGAAGGGCAGAGAGGAATGGAATAGAAACGTGTCTCTGTCGGGTGGAAACCTTGTATGTCCCATGCTGTTGCTTTTCAGGAGATGGACCAATGGATCCAATGTAGTTGTTATTTAGTCACAAACTCTCGTTCATACTTATCATTGGTTTAAACTATAATTTCACCACTTTCACATAATGTTTTTTTTCATAAATACCGGTAGCTAGAATAGCCAATCTACAAGCTCACAACGAATTGCGGTGCGATGCATTGAGAGCTTGTAGATCAGCTATCTTCGTAACTTTTCTGTGGGCATTCATTTATGAAATCTAAAATAAATAAATAAATGGAGATAGGCCTACGACGAGGTTTCTGCCAGACAACCAGGGTTCTATTTCGTCCCTGCTGACCGCCAGAGGCGGTGCTTTAAGCACTGAATACGTCCCTTCGCGCATGCGCAGTCGAGTATTTATACCAACAATGTCAATTTTGACCCCGTGATGACCCCCGGAGTAGTCTATAACTTCCGGCAGTCACCTGGGGCTCAGTCCCTAATTTCTTCTCGCTGCGCAAGTTGTACACAGTACAGAGTTCTACAGCAGAATTGAACTGCATTGTTACAGAACTATTGAGTTGCTGGTAGTCCCGTGACCATTATTGGTCGGAGTAGCGACGCGCGTTCGCCCTCCAGGAACTGCGACTCTTATCATCTTATCATCTTATATCTTCTTTTCCCCGTGGGAACGAACTAAAGGTAAGCAAACAACCCCTGTGCGCATAGGCTGCGTGCGCGCTGCTTCCCTGCCACACACACGGTTGCGTGCTACGATCGGTGACCTGATAGCGTCCCGTTCAGCACTGGTTAAAGCTGAACGGATAAGTTCGGGTCTCTTTGCCAGCTTACACTGTTTGATTCCCATGCATGCATTTAATTGAATTGTATGCTATGCGGTAGTGCTAGTGACGGCAAGCGTAGCGCTGCCCGCTCCCAGCACGTTAGCCGACATTGCTAATTTGCTATTGTTTATTGTTTAGTTTTCTGTTTAGCCCGTGTCTGCGACGCGGCACGCCGCAGCACGGTGCAACTCGAGTAACACTCATTCTGTGTACTGTAGTGTACTTATTTAATGATACTATTAAGCTTATAGTTTAAGTTTGGCGTTACTTCAGTAACCCCGGATATGTGAATTAGCTTGACTGATTTGGTCGTCACTGTTTTCAAGAGTGTACTTTAATTTCGGCATAGAGTCACTGCCTCTTTATAGGTTGTTGTTTGTCAAATTAGATATATGTAACTATACGTTGTATTGTTATTATTATTATATACTAATTAATAATATAATATTAATAGTATATATTAATATAATAATAATTATATATTATATATATTATATTATTATTATATACTGTATGTAATTATATATTATATATATTGTATTATTATTATATACTATATATAATTATATATTATATATACTGTTCTATCGCTGTTAAAGCACCCCTTAGCCGGCATAGGTGGCGTGCGCGCCCCCTTCCTCCAGCTAAGCGGCCTTTAGCACAGCCAACAGTAGCCTCTGCTGGCACAGGCAGCGTCTGCGCTCCCTCCCTCCAGCATACGGCTCCACCTCTAGCAACCACTAGCGTCCGCGCTCTGGGCTACATCTGTGGGTTACCGATGGACGAACCCTGCCACCACCTGTGCACCTCCTGTCAGGCTCCTCTGCGGCCAGAGGATGGGCATGACCTCTGCCCTGGGTGTCTTGGCCCCCAACATCTGAGGGAGGCACTCGGCGACAACCCATGCATGAACTGCACCATCATGCCCCGGGAGGTGAGGATAGCCAGGTTGGCACAGGTGGAGAAGGTGGACGGTGAGCTTCCCCCATTGGGCATGCTAACCCAACGACAGACCAGGGCTTCCAAGCGTCGATCCACCACACCTGCTACCTCGACCCCTGCTTCCAAGAGAAGGGCGGGGCCTGACCATAGGCTATCATCTAAGGTCGACCAGATGTCTGCCGACCTGGCCCTAATGAGGGCCATGTTCATGGCCCGTCAGCCCGAGATCCAGCCGGAGGACGTAGAACCACCTACTCCGCCGATGCCGCACCTGATCCCTGAGGGTCAGGACCCGGACACACTGTCCCTGGCGGCCTCAGCCACCCACTTCCACGACTATGACGAAAGTGAGGCGGATGGGGCAGAGGCGGCTTCCGAGGCCTCTGAGCAGGGCTCGTACTCATCAGCCCAGACCGGTCTGACTGAGACGGCTGGCGGCTCCATGAGGGCCGCCCTGTACATGGCTCTTGATCATCAGGGCCTGGCTGGACCGCAGCAGGCGGAGTCAGCCCCGTCAAGCCGTTTCTTCAAGAACAAGCCAGCCCCCTCTAGCTTTACCGTTCCTCACTCAGAGGACTTCCTGAAGGAGCTACACACTTGCTGGAGAGACTCGAAGGCTTGCTCTCGTCTCTCTGCCGATGGGCGTATGCTCGCGGCCATGGACAACCCGGAAGGAGTCGGCCTGCAGCGCATGCCGGCTGTGGAGCCCTGCATCGCTTCCTTAGTTGTCGACCCCGACGAGGCGCTACGGCAGGACACCAGGTGCCCCCGACCCCAGTGCAGGACCACCGATGACCTCCTCATAAGGGCTTATGATGCAGGAGCCCGTGCCGGGAGGATCTCCAACTCCCTGTCACACCTCATGCTCGCCCTCTCTGCATCTCTGCAGGCGAACAACGCGAGCGCAGAGCCCGCAGACGCCAACACCCTCTGCGACGCATCACTGGAGGCATTCGGCCTCATGTCAAGAGAGCTGGGACGGATGATGTCCACTCTCGTTCAGGCGCGGCGCCAAGTCTGGCTCTCTCAGGCCAACCTGACTGAGAAGACCAGGGCAACCCTGCGCGGTCTTCCAGTGGTGCCGGGAGCGATATTCGGCCCAGCTGCGAGGGAAGCGCTGGACCGCACAATCCGGGCCAGGGCGGACAAGGAGCAGCTGTCAAGCCTGAGGCGACAGCGCATGCCTCCCCCAGAGGGACCTCCCAACAGGAGCAGAGGCCCCTCGGCCGCCACCCGAGCTCGCCTGCCACAGGCCCCCACTTGGGGCCAGCGCACTTCCCAGCGGACTGAACAGAGGCAGGGCCATAACCCTGGCCGGCCCTCTACTAGGCAGTTTCGTGCCCCGGGCCCTGGGGGACCCCCCCCCAGGGCCCCTAGGGGCCGGGGGGGCAGACGCTGAGACCACGCGGCCGGCCGTCGGATACTCTACACCTCAGCAGCTCAGGTACTGGGCTGCTCAAGCTTCGGACACGTGGGTGATTGCCACCTTAACCCACGGGTACAAGCTTCAGTTCCGACGCCGGCCCCCCACAGCCGGCCGGGTCAGAATGACCACTATAGCCGACCCGGCAAAGGCCCTTGCCCTAGACCAGGAGCTGTCCATCCTCCTGGCCAAGGGCGCCATCGAAGCAGTAGACCCCCGAGAGCACCCCAGGGGGTTCTACTCCACATACTTCCTAGTGCCAAAGAAGACAGGCGGTTTTCGCCCCGTCTTAGACCTGAGGGTGCTAAACAAATACATGAAGGTCATTCCGTTCCACATGTTGACCTCAAGGGACGTCCTGCAATCCATCGCCCACAGGGAATGGTTCACATCAGTGGACCTAAAGGACGCATATTTTCATGTCCCCATTGCTCGGCAACACCGCCAGTTCCTGCGGTTTGCCTATCGAGGCCGCCACTGGCAGTTCAGAGTTCTGCCGTTCGGACTCTCCCTCTCTCCGAGAGTATTCACGAGGTGTGTGGCAGCGGCGCTGGCGCCTCTCCAATCGCAGGGCGTCAAGATCCTGCCATACCTCGACGACTGGCTGATCTGTGCGCCATCCCAGGCGCTGGTAGCCGAGGACACAGCACGTCTCCTGTCCCATGCAGCCCGGCTGGGGTTAAAGGTAAATGTGGAAAAAAGTTGCCTGATCCCATCCCAAACCACAACATTTATTGGTCTGACGTTACACACCAGAACGATGAAAGCCTGTCCGTCCTCACGCCGGGTGGACGACATTATGAAGTTTCTTCCCATGTTCCGGAGAGGCAGTCGGCTGTCGCTCATCACATTCCTCCGCCTCTTGGGCAAACTGACGTCCGTGGCGGCCGTTGTCCCCCTGGGTTTGCTGCGACTGCGCCCCATGCAGAGGTGGCTGAACAGTTTTCAGTTGGACGCCGAGCGACACAGACACAAAAAGATAACCGTGTCACAACAGTGTCTACTCGCCCTAGCCCCATGGAGAGACAGGGCTTACCTGTCGAGGGGGGTCCCTATGGGGTCCATTCCCTCTCGCAGGGAGATCGTCACCACCGACGCTTGCCCCCTGGGCTGGGGTGCGGTGTGGCAGAGCAGGACAGCTCGCAACCAGTGGTCGGCGGAAGATCGCCGAGACCACATAAACGTGCTGGAGCTACGTGCGGTGCACATGGCTCTACAACGCTTCCTGCCATACTTGAGAGGCAGGCACATACTCGTACGGTCAGACAACACCTCAACCGTATTCCACATCAACCACCAGGGCGGAACCAAGTCTGCACGACTACTAGAGGTGTCCACAGACCTGCTGACGTGGGCGGCCCCCCGTCTCACCAGCCTACGGGCGGTGCACATACCAGGGGAGCGGAACCACCTCGCAGACTTCCTCTCCCGCCAGAAGCCCCCGTCAGGGGAATGGCGCCTCCATCCAGAGGTGGTGCACACCATCTGGGCCCGCTTCGGGAGAGCACAGGTGGACCTATTCGCTTCAGGGGAGTCAACCCACTGCCCTCGCTGGTTTTCCCTAGCGGAAACCATCAGTCCTCTAGGCCTGGACGCACTGGCGCACCCCTGGCCACAGGAGCTGCTCTATGCATTTCCACCACTTCCTCTGGTACGTTCAGTTCTCCAGAGGGTCGTTCAGGAGGGTCACACCATCCTGCTGGTGGCCCCTTTCTGGCCAGGGAGGACATGGTTCCCCCTGCTCCACAGCCTCTGTCACGGAACGCCTTGGCGCCTCCCCGACAGGAGGGACCTACTGTCACAGCTGGGAGGCCGGATCTGGCACCCATGCCCACAACGCCTCCAGCTGTGCGTCTGGCCGCTCAGGGGCCGGAGCCACTGCTGAGCAGCCCGGTGAGATACACCATACTGAACGCCAGAGCGCCGTCCACCAGGCTACAGTATGACAACAGGTGGAAGCTGTTTTCCAGCTGGTGTAGGGATCTGGGCGAAGACCCAGTACACTGCCCTGTACCCAAAATCCTGGAGTTCCTACAATCTCTACTAGGTAAGGGCCGGTCCCCCTCTACCTTGAAGGTTTACGTGGCAGCAATTTCCTGCCGCCATGTGGCAATTAACGACCGCACAGTAGGGAGCCACAACCTGGTGTCCCTCTTCCTGAGAGGGGCTCGGAGGTTGCATCCCCCGAGAGCTCCGAGGGCTCCGTTATGGGACCTTAACCGGGTACTGGACGCCCTGTGCGGGCCTCCCTTCGAACCCTTGGCACAGGCCGAGCTGAAGTGGGCGTCATACAAGACATCCCTTCTCCTGGCCATTACATCGGCAAAGCGCGTCAGTGAACTGCACGCTCTGTCAGTCAGTGAAACATGTCTGAGGTGGAACGCAGACGGCTCGGGGGTCACGCTGTGGCCAAACATAGCATTCCTCCCGAAGGTGCTGTCGCAGGCTCACCTCAACCAGCCTATCAGGCTGGCTCGATTTAACCCCCCACCTGGAGAGGGGACAGACAAACTGGAGCTGTTGTGCCCAGTCCGGGCTCTGAGAGCCTACATTGAAGCTACTGCACGCATCAGGCGGGCAGAGCAGCTATTCCTTTGCCATAGTGGTGTGAACAAAGGCGGCGCTCTCTCCAAGCAGCGCCTGTCCCACTGGATTGTAGACACAATCAGCCACGCCTATGAGGTAAGTAACCTCCCCGTACCATCAGGTGTACGGTGCCACTCTACAAGGAGCATTTCCACATCGTGGGCTGCCATGAGAGGGGTGCCCTTGGAGGACATTTGTGCCGCCGCCTCATGGGCTTCGGCAGGCACTTTCTCAAGATTTTACAGGGTGAACGTGGCCACTCCCCACCCATTGGACGTGGTCCTCTTCCCCGAATCCTCCGGTTCTACCCTTTGAGGTTTGTAATCAGGATTCCTCGTGACTTGTCTGGTATAAGTCATTCAGTGCTTAAAGCACCGCCTCTGGCGGTCAGCAGGGACGAAATAGAACGATAGTTACGTATGTAACTACGGTTCTATGAGTCCTGAATGACCGCCAGAGGCACTCTTGTCACTCAGAATCCTCGTGTTCTCGCGAGAAGATTCTGTAGGGACTGAGCCCCAGGTGACTGCCGGAAGTTATAGACTACTCCGGGGGTCATCACGGGGTCAAAATTGACATTGTTGGTATAAATACTCGACTGCGCATGCGCGAAGGGACGTATTCAGTGCTTAAAGCACCGCCTCTGGCGGTCATTCAGGACTCATAGAACCGTAGTTACATACGTAACTATCGTATTAATGTGCAGTCCGCACACTGTTCTTGAGCTCCCAGGATACTTATTTGAAGAAGAGACACAACGTTTGGACCCATGCAGGTCTTCGTCAGGAACAACTGCCTTCCTTTTTTCTTTCACCGCAGTCTACAGCCTCCCTTTTTCATTGTACGTGTATCTTTTGTTCAGCACCTGTAGAATGTTTTGAGATGGACTGCAATACACAGGAATGTTCCATTGAGAGCACGTATGGGGCATTATTACCTGAAGTGCTGTTGCTGCCTCTGTCAGAGCTGTGATGAGAGCCTCCCGTGCTGTGGTCACGACACGGGTTACACAGTATGGCGCTCTGGAACGTCCCTTCACCTCCTTGGAAAACGTTGCGTAAACATGACCCCCACACGGAAAGAAGAAAAACATTGTCACAGGAAGGGTCAATTTTGTATTTTTTCAATATATTAAATATATATTATTATCCTACAATTGAATCTCTGCTGTCAGGAAGAAACTACCTAACTCCAAAATGTTCATTTTTAAAACAAAGCAATACTGCCTCATCAGACTTGACATTGTGACTTTATATTGTCAATTACTAGCATGAGATTTGGATTTGGTGTCCAATAGCACCGATTTATTAAAAATAGAAATAAAAACGCTCAAAAATGGAGTTGGGCGGTTTCCTGACAGCAACGAATACTACTATGCTTAAAATGACATGTCCAAAACAGGGACTCCAAAGGTTGAAAATGGTCACCTTTATTGAGCCTGTTTTGCTCCATGACGTTGTACTGCATCTGTGCCGTCAGGTCTTTGGGCACCTGGGGCGGGTTGGGGGGCTGCTTCCAGCACTGCTGCTGCTCCGCGCCGCGCTCCGCCGCCGCCTTGCTCATGAGGTTGGCCTGGATGAGCTGGGTGGTGGCGTAGGGGATGGGCTCGTAGATGTTGCCGCCCTGGCCCTCTCCTCCGCCGGAGCCTCCGTAACACACGCCGCAGTTGTTGAAGGTCTTGAGCTCGTTGTTGAGGTTGTTCACGTCGCTGTAGATCGGCGTCTCGGGTCCCAGCGAAGCCGCCTGCTTGTTTTCCAGGTGGCTTCCGTAGTTGGCGATGCAGTCGGCTGAGAAGAACACACAGCACAGCACGTGATAATGAAGACAAACAACCGCCTTCACAATGCAACCCATGCACCTGAAAATGCCCTTTCTGTTTATTAAAGAGCTGGAGGGACAGGCATTCATTGAACAAAATACTCTATAGCAGTGTTTTTTTTTTTTTTTTCAAACAGTGGTCCGCAGACCACCAGTGGTCCTTGAGGGGGTTCCAGGTGGTCCCCAGCTAAATGATGGAAAGTTGGTAACCAAATAATGGACCCTTATAGATCTTTAACTCAACTAACTTAAGGATATCAAAATACGTTTTTGGTCTGAGAGGCTAAATCTCAAATGCCAAAAAAATAATGGGCCTTGATATGAAAAGGGTTGAAAACCACTATCAGAATATAGAGCTTTAACATTTTCACAAAGAACCTTTGGTTTTAACCACAACATATCATTTACACTACCTTTAATGTTTACATAGTGAATACTAGTACTTAGTCCTGTACTGACCTGGCTGACTGTATGTGGTCATGTTACTGTCACTGGTGCCGTTGCCATTGTTGCAGCAGTTTATACTGCAGTCTTTGTGGTTGTTGGTGCAGGCGTTGGGCCAGTTGTCTGGCAACCACAGCTGGTTCAAAGGTTCTCCCATACCCAGAAGGCCAGGTCTACCGCAAGAACCATGAAAACAAACCGCATTAAGACAAAAAAACAACATTGTCTTCATGCCTCAGTAAAACCAAAAGAGAGTGAGATGGATGCTAATGCTTTTCTGTTTTTCAGAAAGGTGGTGCATGCACTCCCCCTGGTGGAGAAACATTGTAAGTGAATTGGTTTCCTTGTACATTAATTTTGTTTTCATGGACCAAGACGGATAGTTTCACTTACCTCCCGGCACTGCACACAGACTCTCCTCTCTGGTAGGCCACTGCACATATGAAAACAATACAATACACATGACACTTCACAATAGATCTCCATTAGTTTGACCCAAACAAAGTGTTCAAAGCAGAAATCCTATAAACCCTGAGTGTTGTTTTTTCTTTTTTTTTAAAGAGATGATGTATTTTTTTTACAGCTACAATTGCTACTGCAATCTGTTGTCTTTTATGCTGAAATGTCTGTGTTGAGTCATGTTGATTCCCCAATCCCCATGAAAAACAACACCATGAAAACATATGAAAGAATATTGTTCCAGTACATGCGAGCATGCAGTAAAATCTGTAAAATATTGTAATATTTATTTTGTTGATCTATTTTATGTAAGGCACACTGGCTGCATTTTATGCTGCTATACAAATTAAGAAAAAATATATAATTATGATTATGATTATTACTACTACTACTACTACTACTACTAGTACTACTACCGGTAGTGGTAGTTAGAATGGAACACTGTGGACCTTATTACAGGTCTTTGTAATTACTAATTACACGCTCACTTTAGAATTGGACAAACAAACACAAGGTTGTCATGAATACAACAGAAACAGAAACATTTCCATGATGATTTTTATCCAAATAAGCTTCCTCCACAGGAGGAGGAGATAACTTTGTCGCTTTTTGTTATGAATTAAAATTACAAATTTATTTTGTATTTGTTATGAATTCTAATTGCTTACACTACCTTGACCTGCCATCCTGTTTTTATTGTTCTATGAATCTATGTGAATCACGTGCTTTTATAATATGTTGTCATTGTCATGTCTGCCATGTTATGTTTTGCTGCACACCAAATCGCCCCTTACAAACAAATAAATGAACCTGATTAACCTGAACATGATCCATACAGTAGGCTACATACCTGTGGGTGTAAAGGTGAAGGACGGAACTGCTCAGGAGGGGGCACAAAGATAGGAAACAAAGTGAAGAAATCAATATCAGTTAAATAGAACACAGTTCCATCATATACGTACTTGATAAGCCTCAGATAATTAATCGTACAATAGTGTTGCATGTCAAAAATAGCCGCTCTACGAGCTCACACCACGAGGCATAGCGACGTGTTGCGAGCCTGGATGAAGTTATCACGTTGACCTTTTCTTAATCTTTCTGCATGTTGTGTTATCTCGCGTGATCTCTGCTGTGTGTATCGACTTTATCGGACAAAACTAAAAGCTGACACGAAGACAAAGCTTTTTGCAACAAAGCAACAAAGATGTTTACTTCTGTACGCATCGTGAATAGACTCCGATCTGATCCCGATAAAGAATAAATGAAACAAATGTGGTGAGACCATCGTGACCCTGGCTCTGATACTATTACACTATGCAAACTATTTAAAGGCACAGAAGTGAGGCTGCCTGCCCTAACGCTGCGCTTTTCTTTAGACAAAGTGTCCCGGTGAAGGTTAATGGGGGTGATGGGCGGGCAGACAAAGAAGGGAGATAACGGTGATGCGGTGGTGTACACGGGCAGGTTGACAGCCTCAGACATCCATGAACCGTTGCCACGGCGCGGTGGAGAGATGGCAGCTTACAAATGAGCTCTAAAATGTCAGCCTTTGAATGTGAGCATAATCGGTGGATGTGCCATGTGAACGTCTGATGGCCACTTGCTTTTGAGGTCTTCAAGTCACAACGGCGGAGATTACAGAGCCCGTCCTGTGTGTGACGCGGTCTGGTTATCTGTCTCTCCGTGCACGACGAGACTTGATGTGCCTGTCGTGAAAGAAATCTGCCTGTGATGATGTGGCGCTGTCAAAGGTTTCTATAAACTACCCACGCACGGGTCTACTGAAATTCACCTCTCTCGTATTATTCTTCCAACATGTTGTTGCTTTTCTTCTTGGTCTTTTGTTTAAATGTTCATGCAAAAAAAAAGAAAAAACACCCTTTCTTCTGCTGATGACTCAGTGTACACTAGCACTGGAGTTCATTTGTCATTTGCATCTAAAATCGCACACTCTCATCGTTGTAAAAAGGTGTAGATATCATGTACATGTACACAGGACAAGACAGGGGTTCTCAAAGTGGGATACAGAGACCCTCAAGAGACCCTGAGGAGGCTCCAAATGGACCCTTACAGGTCTATAAATCTAATTGTACAAATAGACCCATAAGGGTCCATTTGGTTCCACTTGTACACTTTCAGAAATATGGTTAGGGTCCTTGAAATAAAAATAAAAGCCTGATAAGCACTGATGTAGGCTATAATAAGCACGCACCCTTGCGGATGCCAGTGTAGCTGCTGCTCAGGCCGTTCCTCTTCTTGCGGTGACGGTAGAGCCACACGCTGAACACCATGAGGATCAGCCAGCAGGTGGCGCCGATGCCAGCAATAAAGGCCGGCTGCTTCACTACATCTGAGATGTGTGACAGGGCGTCTCTGTCCTCAGCATGGCTGTCAATCATCACCTGGCCCGTGGAATCTAAACGATCAAACACAAAGATCAATATAATGACTGGTACAGTAGGTCACTGGTTTCAACCCTCCATTGTTTATTTGACATTTGAGCCACGGACCACCATGTAATGAGATTTAGCCTGCCAGATCCAATACTTCGAATATTTTGTTATCGTTGGATAAGATTTTGTCTACAATTCCATGCTTTTGGAAAACATTGATCAAAATAACAATTCTTCCGTACATTCTCTAATTGTGTAGACTAATTTAAGTAATGCATTTGGTTTAACAATACTTTTACTCTCAAGAGTTAAAGATCTATAAGGGTACATTTGGTTAACAACTCTCCATCATTTAGCTGGGTAGCACCTGGAACCCTCTCAAGGACCACTGGTGGTCCTTGAGAGTGGTCTCTGATATAGGCCGTTATGTTGATATGGCAAAAATATAATAGATTAGATCAAATTTCATTAAATTTCATTATTGCCAGTCAAATAGGCTACAATATATAAATAATCTATAAAATGGCAGAAGATCAATAACAAAAAAGTCAATTTGAAGATGCCTTGAAGGCAATATTGAAAAAGTTATTTTGCAACAACAAACAACTTTTCTGATGAAAAAGCCTGATTTACTTCATCGCGCGACCAGGTTGGCACACCCCAAAATAGCCGATCTACAAGCTCACAACATGTCATGTCGCGCCACCTTGCGAGCTTGTAGGTCTGCCTTTATTTTATATTTTTTATAGAGAGACAGACAGTAGGCTGACAGGAAATGGGGGGGAGAGATGGGGGAGATACATGCAGTAAAGGCCATCGGGATCGGGATGTCGAACCCGCGGCACGCTGCCAGACTCGGACTACCGGCCTAGGTGACTGGACCGCTGAGCCACGGCCCAGGCCTAGATCTGCAACTTTTCCAGATTTTCTCTGGGGGAGGGAGCTTGAATCTCACCGAGTTGGAAGAAGGTAACTTGGCTCTTGACCCCGGGCCCAGCACTGTTGCTGGCGGCTACCTCCACACTGTAGCGGATTCCTGGAGCCAGACTGGGGAGGAGCACAGAGAGGGTGGAGCCGTCCACCGATTGGTTGACGTGGTAACGACTCTCGTTACCCAGGCACCATATCTGGAGGAGGAGGAGGGAGGAGGCATGAGGAAGGAGTAAGGACCAGTAGTAGTACTCAAATGTTTTACATAGTAGAAGTATGCGGGATCGTGTGGCTAGTGAAATGCGCAAAATGATAGCCCTCCATATCTGTAGTGTAGCCTCTCTCTAGGCTGTGTACTAACCCTCCTTATCTGTAGTGTAGCCTCACTCTAGGCTGTGTACTAACCCTCCATATCTGTAGTGTAGCCTCTCTCTAGGCTGTGTACTAACCCTCCTTATCTGTAGTGTAGCCTCACTCTAGGCTGTGTACTAACTCGCGGACAACACATTTTCTTAGCGCGAGCTCGGATTAATGTTGTACACGGTCCCAAACATGGTACTTTATCCCATTTTGAGCAGAAAAAAACACTAATAACAGCGTGCACTTGTACGTGTACCACGGATTATCATGTAGGCTGTTTCTACAATGGGAGGCCTGTGGAGGCTAGCAACGGAAGCGAAAAAAAGTTTAGTGTTAAAAATTAGTTTTTGTGTTTTATATCTGTATGTCTTAATTGTTGGTTTTGTGTATGTGATCTCGGCAGCATAGAGCACTCAAGTCTGGCGTCACTTTCAGTAGAGGGCGCCGGTTCGTATATTTATTTATTTGCATTGAAATCCCCATAGGGGGATTTTAGGTCGCTTCATTTAAGAACTGTGTTTGAAAACTAAACCGATCATCCCAGCCTTTCTGTCTGGCTGTGCGTCGTTAATGATATCCATTAATATTGATACACCCAGTCTCTGGAGAAAATGGAATTAATGTGGCCGCAAAAGCCTTGAAACTACAAGGATATGAATTTAAGAAATGTTGCTGCTAATATACGTCACGCCCAGCTGTCAACACATTGCGTTCCTGAGATTCCTTGTTGACGTAAGCTCAGCTGGCAGTGACTCGACTCGGTTACTTCGTAGTAACCACGAATCATTCCCGCCTACCCGGAAATGTAGTCTCTGGGTTGTTTGACTCGTTTCTAGCGCTTATTGTGTTACTCTTTGGGTATATTTGTATTTCCACCTTCAGTCGATGCTTCATAACCATATGAGTGAAAAGTCCGGGATGATCGGTTTAACAGTTAAACACAGTTCTTATATGAAGACATCTAAAATTCCCCTATAATAATAATTATAGAATAAAAATTATTATTGCTAACAAATAATTTTATAAAATAATCAATCTATGCTTATTTTTGGGTGTGTCATTATAGGCATTAATGTCAGAAAATGTCAAAAGATATTTTTTAAATAGTGAAAATACTAGCTGATCCACAATCTTATTGAAATCGCCTATTTTCACTATGTTTGCATGACACCGTTGTGCGAAGTATAAAATAGGTTTCAGGGACCAAAAGTAATCAGTAGAATCATCGCAAGAAAGAAAGAAAATAGTCAATAGTTATTCACCACGACAGCAGAGAAAAAAACAAAGTCATAAAGACACATTAAGATACATTTCACTGCGTCTTCAGTGAAATATCACCCTCAGTTGGATAAATGGCAATGTGATTCATCAAGCTATCCCCTTCACTGAGACACCCATAATTCAGACGTGAGTAGGAGACGGCAGGAGCTCGATAATATTCGCTCCATTTCTGCCAGCCCAGCCTTCCAGTGGTGGAGAAACTACTCACATTTGTTTTACTTAAGTAAAAGTATCAATACTGCAATAATAGAAATAGTTTACTTTACTTTACTGGTAGTAAAAGATCAGAAGAATTCAACAAAGAAACAAGAAAGTGCTCATTATGCAGAATGTACCATTTCACGAGTTTTACAAATCTTTTGACAATAGTAGATTCACAAGCTCACAATGCATTGCGACTAGTTTGCGACGCAATTGTGAACTTGTACATTGTCTATTTTTCGAATGGCCGAAATGTATATAGGGCTGAAGTGGTTAATGTATGTTTAGTAATAATAATAATAATCCAAATATAAAACGTAACTAATAGCTGATTAGTTTTCAAATAAATCCAGTGGCGTAAAAGTATAATATTTGCCTCTGAGATGTAGTGGAGTAGAAGTAAAAGTACTGAAAATTGGAAATACTCCAGTAAAAAAAAAAGAGTACCGTACTGCCTTCTCACCTTGTACTCCTGAACCACTCCATTGTGGTCTTCTTCCGGAGGTGGTTTCCAAGCAACCACAATGGCGGTCCCGTTGGCATCACTCTTTGTCACTGTAACACCCTGCGGAGCTCTTCCCGGGGCTGAGAGAGAGCAGCAAACACACACACACACAGAGACAGACATGCAGACAGACAGAGAAAAGACAAGACTTATTTAACCCATTTTGACCTGAGATCAGATTATAAAAATGTCTTCTACATCCTGACAGTTTTCTGAAAAAGCTATGTTTCTATGTCAGTGGTTCTTTGATTTTTAAAAAATAGCAGACCTACAAGCTCGTAGCGCGCCACTCGGTGGCGCGCTATGAGCTTGTAGATCTGCTATTTTTCAATAGCTAAAGCATGATATAATGCCAACACCAAAAGGGGTTCCCTCCCAAAATGGGTTAAGAACCTGTCATGTTAGCGTTTAACCACGTTAACCATCATTTTATACTGTACCTATTGAAAAATAGCAGATCTACAAGCTCAAAGCGTGGCACTGGGTGCCGCATCATCTTTTATCGTGAAAACATGTTCAAATCTTTGAATATTATTCTTTCACAGTGAACATTTTTTACTCTAATCTTTGCTCCTCATGGGAGGTCCCTGGAACTAAGTAGCCTGTATTGAGATGGAGCTCAGCAGCCCAATACAGATCATTCTAATCTAGGGGTTCTCTTCTTGACATGAAACAGTTTGAGCATCACTGATTATAGAAACATGTGATTTCTATAGGATAGGATTTCGTAGAATCGGGTCCTCGGGTCTTAAAGAACCACTTCTCCACTTTTCAACCTATCTTCATAGAATTGGTCCTCACAGGCTGTGGGTAGTTCAGATTAAGAGTCCACCAGTGACATCATCGTTAGGCAAGTTTTTTTTTTTTTAAACAAGATTTCCATTTTCGCATTGCAATTTTTCAGGAATAGCCTGCAGTTTCTATTAGCTTGGATTCCCCATCGATGATGTCACTGGTGGACGGGTTTCTGAACTGCCCACAGCTCTCCTATGAGACACAGACTGAGTAGTTTTATTTTTATTTTATCATGATCATTAATGTGGACCAATAATATGAAGATAGGTTGGAAAGGGCTGAAGTGGTCCTTTGATGGGTTAAACCTGGATATGTCCCAGCAGGTGATGCTCTCTGTCTCGTGTCAGCTTTCTACGCGGCATGAAAAGTACTTTAATCAAAATAACTTCCAGGGTGATTTGTTCAACACAGCATTCACATTCACATTCTTGTACCCTTGCATGCTGAATGCATGTGGATTGTGGCCGCCGGATATCGATTCTATCCGTGCAATTTACACAGCAGTGTTTCTCAAACATTGTCACATCAAGGACGGCCCAAATTGATGTACTGGGCCACTAGGGACCGACCCGCATGATCACATCTGAAGGATGTTGTGCCGGGGAGCCCAAGACAGAAAATTGTTTGAGATTTCTCAATATTGTTTGAAAACAGCAGATCAACAAACTCACAATGTTGTGAGATAGGCTCTTGTAGATTAGTATTTTTGAATAGCCAAATTATAAATAGTGAAAGTGATTAAGTGATTTTGATGCTAAATTAACTGATTTATCGGGGGATCCCGCCCCGGTGGAACCACCTCAAGGACCCCTGGCTAGCGGTCCACGGACCACAGGCAACCACTGAATTATGGTAAATGGTGGATTTATATAGCCACTTTATCCAAGGTGCTTTACATAGATTGTGCATTACATTCACCCATTCACACACATTTATACCACGATGGCGGAGGAAAACCATGCAAGGCACCAACCTGCACATCAGGAGCAATTTGGGGTTCAGAGTCTTTCTCAAGGCCACTTCAACACTGTAACTCTGGGGGAGCCCGGGTTCAAGCAGCAGGAAACCTCACGATTTCCATCCAGCTGTTCTACCGGCCACTCTACCCCTGAGGAACTGCTGCCCCCACGGTATTCAGAGCAACATGCATCTGCTCTCAAATGTTCATGTTCATAGTTAAAAAGGTGAGGAAAAGGTGAATGTGTCCCATTGTTTGTTGTATATGGATTTTTAGCCCGGGCTTGACCTTTGAGATGTAAGTATGAATGTCATGTCTCATGCAGCTGGTTGCTGAGGTTATAGAGGCGATAGCACCACTGGTGACCCCTAGGTGGCAACATTACTCCAATAGTTCTGAACTTATAACATTTCATACCAAAAGACCAGTGGTGGGTCAATTGTTTTACTTAAGTAAAAGTATCAATACTGCAATGTGGAACTGCTCTGTCCGGAATTCAAAAAGTACTTGAGTAAAAGTACAAAAGTATTGGCATCAAAATGTACTTAAAGTACCAAAAGTAAAAATGACTCATTATGCAGAATGTCCCATTTCCCAATAGCAAAAAGGGAAAATAGCAGATCTACAAGCTCACAATGTGTCGCAAGCTTGTACATCGGGCTATTTTCAAATGGCCGAAATGTATAGGGCTGAAGTGGTTAATGTATGTTTTGCTAGTAACTAGTAACTCAAGTTTTCAAATAAATGTACTGGAGTATAAGTACAACATTTGAGATGCAGGTTAGTAGAAGAAAAGTAACAGAAAATTGGAAAGACTCCAGTGAAGCCTCAAGAGTCTATACTTAAGTACTGTACTCGAGCCGATTAACTTAAGTTACTTCACAGCACTTGCAAACTACTGACTGACTCACGTTCGTCCAGCGTCTGGGCCAGCTTCACCTCGCTGTCGGCCCCTTGGAACTCGTCGAAGAAGGGACGCACTTTGAACTGGTAGGCGGAGGCCTTGTTCAGCTGAGTGACCAGCGCCCCGTCCTCCCCACCGGACGCATGCATCACGTCCAGAACACTCCACTGGCCTCCAGGCTCAGCAGACAGCAGCCTGTACATCACCTTGAAGCCCTGGATGTATGGAGACTGCTGCTCCACCTTGGTGAGATAGAAAGACACACACAGGCATATATATATGTATACTAAATATAGTTATACAGCCGACAGCAGCTTGTACAGTATATCACCTTGAAGCCCTGGGTGTATGGAGACTGCTGCTCCACCTTGGTGAGATAGAGAGAGACACACACAGGCATATACTAAATATAGTTATTTACACTATACAGCACTGTTTCCCCAAACACTGGGTCGATCGGGACCTATTTCAACAACATTATCAAAAATGCAAAGATTTCCATGAATTCAAAACAAATGTCATGATTTTTTCCCCAGCAAAAGAAAATGAAAGAGACATCAACGAAATTCCGTAAATTAGAGTGTGACACTGTGAAAAAGTGTACATTTAATGTCACAGTTGACAATATATTAAGGGTAAAAAAGACCCGGGGCTACACTTCTAGGCCGCTCTGGTCTAGAAGTGGGAGTCAACCTTTCCGGGTGGGCGTCGCTCCAAATGATGTGACGTGGCGCTGCACTAGGGGGAGAGGAGGGGCCGGGGGTGACTGACAGATCGGTGAGATCAGATTAGAGCTCAGGCTACCAGTCCCCTAAACTGCTGACAGTGAACGTCCTCCAGGAAAGATCGTTAAACCTGTGTTAAGCATATATACTTAGGGGGTCCCCCAGGGGTCTGTACTTGGTCTCCCTGCTTTTTACCCTTCTACACCAGATGGTAAATGGTGCATTTATATGGCGCTTTTATCCAAAGTGCTTTACATAGATTGTGCATTAATTACATTTACCCATTCACACACATATTCATATACACCGATGGCGGAGGAAACCATGCAAGGTCAACATCAGGAGCAATTAGGTGTTCAGCGTCTTTCTCAAGGACACTTGGACACTCATCTCTGGGGGAGCCTGGGATGGAGCTGGCAACCTCACGGTTCCCATCCGGCTGCTGTTCCGGCAACTCTACCCCTGAGCCACTGCCGCCCAAGGTCTCCCAACGTTCGCCCCCAGAATATGGATACCAGGATTGATGTTGTCAACCCCCCCCCCACCCCGGAGCCTTCGGGGAGATATAGATTTGCATCTTCTTGTATATCACAGACCTCGCAGCAGAGCAGACAGCATTTATGAGGTCATTATTGCTTCCTCTGAGCATGGTGGTTGCTAATAGCTATTAAAGTCACATTAAACAGTCCCTTGGAAAAAACACAAAGCACACAAATCTTGCCTTCAGGATGCCTTATAAGAACATTAGTATTGACTAGTTTATGTGGCCGTAACAAAACGGAGTGTACCCTTTGTGAATGGATTTACTGTGCAGAGGACCTGCGAACTTGATGCTTATACAAAGGAAGCAGTATATTTTCATATAAGCAGACTCTCATAAACTATTCAAACCTCGGCTATTTGTGTATTGTATTGCTCTACCCCCGACATGAATATATTATCAACTCATTCATCAGTAAGCAATGTGCAGTATATTGTCCTTAGATGAAGGTCAGATGAGAAATGTCGTAGAACGTATACGTTTTCTATATCCTGAATGGATAAATAAATGAATGCACACATACAGTACTACTGGGCCCTGGTTGCATACTGGGTTCGGCCGTGAAGTCCTCCCACAGTTGAGAGGGGCCAGACTTAATCTGCCTGGGGCAATATGCATTGCAACGGCAGGTGAAGGCTGGCTACGCGAGGCTAGGAGGATATGGTATACGGTGGGGACAGGGTGTGTATTTCTTACCATCCATTGTAGCCTGACAGCAGAGGAGGACAGGATGGTTGGGCTGTGCAGATGGACCACCACGTCTCCCAGCTCCCTCTGGATGTGACGGTGGTCCACTCCCTGGATGGTAGGAGGGCTGTCTGTAGTGTTGGTACAGAGGTTAGAGTCAGAGGTTAAACCCTTTAAGATCCCAGACCAGATTCTACTAAATGACTTCGGTTTTCTGGAAAAACCTATGTTTCTATGTCAAAAACATTATTGGCCACCGACCTCCGTCTCTCTCTCTCTCTCTCTCTCTCTCTCTCTCTCTCTCTCTCACTGTCGAAGTTAGTGTAAAAAATAAAGCAGAAATGCTGAAATTATATTAAAAAGCAAACAAATGAATAAAATCCCAGCAAGGATGAGACAGCCCTGGTGTCTCAGCGTGATGTGTGGGCCCATTTTCTTTTTTACCCACACCCTCCCTCATTTTTTAATGATTTCAACTCTCGAACCGCCTGTCCAAAACCAACAAATCATTATTCTAATCAACACATCTAATTAAAGACATACAGTACAGTATTTTCATTGGAGAAATATGAAGCTTTTAGTTCACAGGCAGGCGAGTCCTGACCTTACAGTCGCTACAGATTTAAATCACCAAAATGAACAGGGCAACATGTAGTCAAAATAATCAATACATGCATCATTTTATTCTGTATTTTGTATGTAAACCCAAAGCCTATTGCGCACCTTATTATCGAGAGGCGACAGGCACATTGGTGGAGCAGACGGAACAAGATAAGGAGAAAACCAGCAGATTATACTTTTCTATTTAAATGCAACGTTTTTTGTCAAATACCTTCCTCTGGCATTTCTAGATGGTCTTTGACCAAAACGTGTCTGGGGTTTTTCCCTCCTCATCATGTTGAGTCTGTATTTTGTGAAATAAATGTGTAGACTAGTTGTAAATGTGTGAAATATTACTGACAGTAGCTATCATCTCAAATTGTGTGTGTATCTGAGGGAGAGAGAAAGAGAGGGAGAGAGACAAAAGGAAAAAGGTGAATGAGTGACAGAAAGGGAGAGAGAGTGAAATTATGCTAGTGAGTTCTGTAACTGAAGAATGATCTTTTTTTCATAACTTGCTCTGGGAAAATTGCCTTTATGTCATTCAGCAGAGTAAAATGCTTCAGTACTACTACTGGAGATTATGTGACTGTGGTCTGCTACATTGTCAGGCCATTTTGGGTCAATGAACTAAATGTGTATAGGCAACCACTGTACATGTCCAAGATTATTTAAAAATGTAGGCCCCAAGTGTATTCAGTTATACGTTTACTTTCATATTATTTTGGATAGACAGTAGGCTGACAAGAAATGGGGAGAGATGGGGGGGTATATAGCCTATTCTAAAACACGCAAAGAAACTATCTTAAAAAATCCAACAATGTTATTTTTGTAATCATTAATGAGCATCGCGTCTGTCACAGACATACGCAGAGCAAGTTCAGTTCATTGGGCCGCTTCACGTTCTCATTCCCATGATTCACTCATCCAATCACACGCTCATTTCATCTTCATACCGACTGTTTAAACTGGAAGTTTTGCACTGCTCATCCCTGCCTGATTGCTGCTGCACACTGTCTGCTTCAACTTTTACTGCTCACCCTCCTGAGACTCCTCCACTTCAGATACCATCTGTTGTTTTGGATCTGCTGTTTAGGGACGGGGGATTCTGCATTTCTGAGTCCCTATGGTTGGGACTGATGCACTTGAAGTCTAAAAACTCTCCACTCTACCGTGAGTTGTGACTGCGTCAGAGATTGGACTGGGATCACTCAGGCCGTAGGCGCTGGCAGCTCGTATCAGAAACAGGTAGGAGGCTCCGGGCTTCAGGTTCTTCAGCACAAAGCTCTGTGTCCTCACGTGGTCTGCCAGAGTCAGCCAGCTGCTGCCTGCCGCATGACTGGAGAGAGAGAGAAAGGTTTACACGGTAATGCCATGCGTCCATGTATAGCATTGGGTATGAGTATGCACTGCAGGCTCAAGCAGGAGTCATCAATATAACTCTGAGAGTGTACAAATGGAACCAAATGGTAGTGTTGTAGTCGAGTACACCTAAAGCGAGTCCAAGTCAAGACAAAGTCAGAGAGTGGACTGAGACTGACGCGAGGCCGAGACCAGAATATTTTAAATGTTTTCCTCATAGAAAAAAAACACTGCGAGAGCAGGCAGGCATGTCAGCTACACTCCATTACTTAACAAGATAGCTGTCTATAAGTGCCAGAAAGCTCTCTTATAATGTTAATGTGAATGGGCTCCTCATAATATGGGTAAAATACATTTATTTAATTGCATTGTAGTGACTCGTGACTCGAGTGGACTCGGTGGGGGAGGGGTCCCGATTTCCTCAGTCCGACACAGAGTCAAGTTCAAGTCAAAGTAACAGTTATCTCGCCATTCGCGTATAGATCTACGCCAATTAATAAATGCTACGCTTCACGCCATTGCCGTTGATGTCCGGCAATTGGTGTTTTATAAATGCTTTTGATTGATCAAGTCATAATGCTACTCATGTTAGCATCGGGTTAAGGACTCGAGTACTACAACCATTCCATTTCCATTTGAACACTCTCAGAGTTACAGACTTGTTATGGTCATCCACCCTAGAGTCGGATTCTGCTTGACATTTCTTCCAGCTAAAGGGGAGTGTTTCATTAGCACTGTCGCAAAATGTCTTGCTGAGGGTGGTATCTCAGTCGGTTCTCTGCTCTACATCTAACGTGTCTTGACTCTTGAGACAACTTGTTGTGAATTGACTCTGTAATACAATTGAATTGAAGCCAGCATGGTGATGATGACCGCTAGCCATAGCCACAAAACTGTTGTTTCTTCCATCGATAAAAAACATTCGTCTTACCTGAAGGCCTCGATGACGTAGGCGGTGGGCGTGGCCCCAGCGGTGGGGTTGGACTTCCAGGACAGTGTGACGGAGGTGCGACTGATGTCCGTCACCTCGGGTTTGGACGGTGCACTGGGTATCAGGTTAGGGTCAGTGGGGCGGCCTCCTTGAACCACCACTCCAGACTCTGCCACACACAAACAGTGTGCATCACAAACGGTGGTGGCGTCATTGTGTAATGCACACAGACAGCAGACGTCACCGTGACGTGCATTCATGTCATGTTCGGCAGTGGTGGAAAAAGTGCTTACATTTTGTACTTGAGTAAAAAGTATCAATACTGCAATGTAGACATACTCTGTAAGTAAAATTCAGTAATTTCAAGATTGACTTGATTAAAAATACAAAAGTACTGGCATTAAAATGTAAGGTACGCATTATGTTTTCAAATGTAAAAAATGCATACAAATATTTTGAAAATATCTACAAGCGTACATTATGAGCTTTTAGATCAGCTATTTTATGGCCGAAATGTATGTAGGGTTGAGCTGGTTAATGTACTGTCTTGTGATAATAAAAATGTACAAAGTAACTAGTAACTGAGGTTCACAAAATAATTGTAGTGTAGTAATAGTACAATTGCCTCTGAGATGTAGTGGAGTAGTGGAGAAGTAATTAAAAGTACTGAAAATAAAGCAAAGTTAAAATACCTCAAAATTGTATGCTATGCTTTAGCTATTGAAAAATAGCAGATCTACAAGCTCATAGCGTGCCACCAAGTGGCGCGCTACGAGCTTGTAGGTCTGCTATTTTTGAAAATCACACCCGTGTGAACTGAGTGGTGCAATTACCTACCTGTCACCTCTATGTATGCGGTCCAGGACGCCTCGCCACTAGAACTGGAGGCTACACACGTGTAGAAACCTGTGTCACCCAGCTGAGGAAACACAAAGGGAAATGGTGGAAACCCAAATCTACAAGGTAACTAGTGACTAAAGCTGTCAAATAAATGTAGTGGAGTAAAAGTAAAGAACAAAAAACCTCAAAAGTGTACTTAAGTAAATGTACTTCACCACTGCTTAGGGCCGATTCATACTCCTATTTTAGAGGCGAATAAAAGTCGGTTCGGCGCTGTAGAGCCTACTACAATGTGACGTCATTTGAGGTTCGGGGGGCTCTTCGGTGCTACTGAAAATTTCTGACGAGCCGAAATCATTTCGGCACTACAGCGCCGAAACAACGGTAAAATAGGAGTATGAATCGGCCCTTACAGTCACTGTAGTGTACAGCCTACCTTGGTGGAATGAATCTCCAGTGAGCCCGTGTCTAAGAAGGCCATGCGAGAGTCTGTTGGAGACAGGCCCACTCCGTCCTTCCTCCACTGGACTGTGGGCGCCGGGCTGCCTGACACCCGGCAGTGGAGGGACACTGTGCTCTCCACAGGTGCTGTCTGGTTACTGGGACCTTGTCGAATCACTGGGGGAGGAAGGTCTGGCACCAGACCTGCGGGGGGAAAAACAAGAAATGTGGGGAAATTGAGAAAATACAATAGACAACAGCATTCAGATGTTATCGTTATAATAAGGGCCAAATGTATAGAGAAATAAAGTGGTAAAAAAAAAACAAAGGCCAGGAGTGGGGAGAAAATGAAAAAACTAAAGGCAGGCCGAAAAGGGTAAGATAAGATGTGGAAAGATATGAAGGCGTAAATTGGCAAAAAGAGCAGTACAATAACTTGCGCTGGTAGGTACTGGGGCCGGCGGAGGAAATAGAAATCAACTTTGCGCCTCCAAGCAAGAGAAAACCAACTAATCATTGAGTGGAGAGGCAACGGCAGGAGCAGTTTTCCAATCACAACAGTCAAGCCCAACTAATAACAAATCCCATTTAGATAGCAGAGGTCTCTCACTCTTCCACTTCACAACCCTGTGGTTTGTGGATAAAGGAGAGGGAGGGAGGGAGAGAGAGAGAGAGAGAGAGAGAGAGAGAGAGAGAGAGAATGATAATGGAAAAAAGGTGCCAGGGGGTAATGTGGGTAAGTTATTTCCATACAAATCCCCACTCAACAGTGAGGGAGTGGAGAGGGTATAGAGGTCAAGAGAGACAGGTAGAGAGACATCAGAAGAGAACAGGGAGAGGGAGGGAGGGAGGGAGAGAGAGAGAGAGAGAGAGAGAGAGAGAGAGAGAGAGAGAGAGAGAGAGAGAGAGAGAGAGAGAGAGAGAGAGAGAGAGAGAGAGAGAGAGGACGGACGGACAGACAGACAGACAGACAGACAGACAGACAGACAGACAGACAGACAGACAGACAGACAGACAGACAGACAGACAGACAGACAGACAGACAGACAGACAGACAGACAGACAGACAGACGGAGAGGGAGAGAGACAGACAGGGGGAGAGAGACAGACAGGGGGGAGAGAGAGACAGATAGTAGTGAGGAACGCTGCCTGCATAGATTAAATCAAACATGCTCCAGCCTTGTTTCATTTCCATTACATATAATCGAGTGCACGTTAAGTGACTGACTCTCACTTCTCAACTCCGGTTGCCGTGGCAACCAGAACATGGTGGTGTGGTTGTGTGTGAAAAGGTGGCTGTGAAAAGCATTGCCCATTTGAGCAGATGATTATTCATTACAATTAATACGGCTACACAGACAGAGGCGACCCACAGATAAAGTAACTGTCTGTACTAGCCTCTGGCAATTATGTTAATTAACTTAATATATGTACACAGTACACACACTCCCATTGCCTGGAAGGTACTACTCGCCCTCACACAGGTGGCTTTATCAGGACCCAGCGGACTTCACTGGCGGTATGTAATTACTGGGCTGAGGCTCGCGGCTAGATTCAACATTTCACTTCCCTCTTTAACAATAGATGCAATTAACGCAGAAACCAGGGTCACTGAAGTCAGAATGAACATCCCTCGGGCACTTTTAGCTACACAAATCCACATCGTCTTTTGATTCCGTCACCCTATGCCTTCACCCACCTGGCCAAACACAATGGGAGCTCAGCGGGAGACGGCATGCGATGCACGCAGCATGCTAGAAGGTTTCACCTGTTGTGTGCTTCTACACCTAGAGAACTAAAATAGATGGCCAGCAGTGTTCCTATTCCCCATACGTTGTGTCCTCTAACTAGGTGTGCTGTTGATGAGTGCACACTGCACAGTGACCGTAGGGACAAAGCACATCATTCCCTGGGAGTATCTACGTTTTAAGCAAAAGGATGCACAGCACGCCGGCCCTCCACCGGTGAGGTGCCAGCCAACAGGAAAGTTAATACTGGGTGAGAAAATAAAGTATAGTCGCACAGCACACTCATACAGTAGCTGCCAATGCATACGTTTTAATGAGGACACAGAGACGTTTCGGACAGATAATACTGCCTTCTTCAGGGTGAGGGCTATACATTTTATTCACTCAGTATCTACGTTTTGGCATGAATTCTATAGCATAATATATTCTCTATATATAACATAAGGCACACTGAAATATAAATTCTTGTAGTATACAGACAGAATGCATTACACATACTGTAGGTATATTCCCACTGAGCATTTTTCAGGCTAGACGTCTAAAATCTAAAAGTCTTTTTTTTGTGATCTAGGGTTAGATTAGACGTTGAATAGTTTCAACAGATATTATAGCCCATTTTTAGACGGACGTCTAATAGCTGAAAATTGCTCAGTGGGTTGTATGCATAATATCCCATAGTCCCGTGTAATGTACTACTGTATGTAACGTTGTAAATTGGGGCGGGGGGGGGATGCTTTTAAGAGGGGAGAGAGAGAGAGGCAAATAAACACTCGAAGGCACTCGGTAGTCACCATGGGAACGGAGGTTTTTGTGCCCAAAATGCCCCGCCGCAGATGGGGAGGTTTCCTGAAATCATTCCATTGGCTATTAGTAACCAAGGCCAACACAGCCATACATACAGCAGCACCGAAGCATAAAAGACGCAGCACTTTGCCATCTAGTTACAACCAAGGCCAGCTCGTCTGTCAACAAAGGAGAAGCCAGTCTAATGTCACCCCAGTCTGAACACAAAACACTGAAGGTGGAGAAAATGCAAAGGAATAATAGAAAATCCCCCTTGGTTACACTCACTGTCTGTGACCTCCAGCAGGGCTTTGGTGATGACGCTGCCAGCCACGTTCAGGGCCTGGCAGCTGTAGTAGCCGGCGTCCGAGTGCTGGGAGTCTGTGATGGTCAGGCCGCCTTTCTGCGACACGGACAGGCGGCTGAACGGGTCAAGGGGCAGTGAGGAGAACAGGAGACTCTGTGCAGGAGAAAGGAGAGAGAGAGAGAGAGAGAGAGAGAGAGAGAACGCAAGATGAACGCAAAGGGAAGGCAGGCATGCGATTGCAATTGGAAGCAGCGACGCTCTATGAGGTGGAGTGTTTGGTTAGACATACGGTACCTACAGTCATGAGTCCGACACCCTACCCAAAAACCTAACCTAACCTTAAGCGCACGCGGACGCCACGTGGCCACATTTAACCGGCCACGGGTTAGTTTTAACCCGCAGCACATGTCGGGAGACACGGGTGATTTTTAAACGGCAGCGCATGCCGTAAGCGACTAATAACTGTAGGACTGTTGGTGTATGTCTCTAACCAACATATGCACTGCGTGATAACGTGCACACACAGCTCAACATGGGCTCACGGTATTTTAATTGCACAAAAGACTGTGATATTCTTCCTAATGTTTATTAGTGTGGTTGCCTATAAAAGGCAAGCAGTCTATTGTGTAAATGTGTAAATCGCCCAATAACTCTATTCTCTGCTCCGAATGGCCAGCGATTGGGAACTCTCCCCATGGCTTTTGTGCGCTTTGCCCTCATCTGATTGGACAGGACACGGTGACATACCCAACTCTGTGAAACCCTTGTCATACTTTTGCCTACAATAGTGTGGTTCCCTATAGAGATAGGTGCAATCCTGCAGAATTGCATCTTTCTAGTGTCTTTCTTTTTTGCATGCGCCTTACAGTACTGTATGTACATTTGATATTGTTCTTAGGACTATATCTATTCTTATGAAAACAAAAAGTTTGTACGGAAAATTATTTCACCCACTCTTGTACATCTGCAAACTTTCTCTTTCTGATGTGACGATGTAGTTGAAGTACAATTAAGGACTCTAGGGCTGCAGCAACGTGACATTGCAGAACATACGCTGCACTCACAGCGTAGAGGGTGAGCAGCGGTGAGCAGCCAAGTGCTGCAGAACCACAAGTGGTTGTGATAAATGGAATATAAGCTCAAAACGGTTGTGGCTATACTGGGCACACGTTAATGTCAAGGTAATGCATGGCACGCCAGTCCAGGGTTATAGATGCTGAGGATATATATATATATATATATATATATATGTAACCGAGGCTCTATGTCAAGAGCCTGAGATCTGGTCTGGGAATTACAGCCGAGAGGTCGCACCTTAGTTAGTAAGGGATAGAAATGCGATCTCTTGAGGCAGGTGGGTTCCTTCGTAAAATAAAATATATATATATATATATATGTATGAGAGCTCCAAGCTTTGGAAAATTCCATTTTCTATGATATATCCTTTCGATACCTCAAACTATCCATTTCATAAGTTTCTGGAATATATGATATACAGTATATATAGGCTATTATTATGGCACACCTTTCAATAATTGAATATTTAAACCCTATAGCATGTAATAATGTATGACTTTGGACTTGGGTTCGTTATAAAAACCCTCTCTGCATGTGGGGAACAGCATCATTGTCGCACCGATGACCTTTAAGCAGGGGCTGCACGCTGCATGGTGATTTATTACGATGAAGGACCAGGAGTATATAGCTCACCTGACTGCCCTCTTTCTGCCAGAAGATAGCGGGCTGGGGGTTCCCGGTAGCTTCGCACTGGAAGGTGACCCTCCTCCCCACCGCCACCACTTGGTTCCTGGGGCGCATGGCAAACACTGGAGGCACTGCAAAGAGACACAGACCTTTTAGCATCTTGGCCGACCTTGACTGAGAGTGCTCCACCATCCCCAGCTTTACTGCAGAACTCTAAACGGTATCTATGAGCCCACTACATATACAATCACATAGAGCACCGAAGTCTGACGTCAATATCGCTAGAGGGCACTAAGTCCACGGGTTTGTGTACTTCTACATTTTTTTATTATAATCCCCATAGGGGGATTTTAGATCGACTCATAAGAACTGTGTTTGAAAAATAAACATACAGCCGTTTCACTCATAATGGATATGAAGAATCAACTGACTGAGAAGAAACGCTAATGTTACTGCTGCCGAATTATTTACATTTTCGCTAGAAACAGACTGTATCAAATATATCAGTGATTAACTGTCGTAAGCGATACAGAGACACCTCCCCGACAATATCGCCGGGACAGTTTGTTTATTTTTGGACCACAATTCTTATATGAGACGATTTTAAGATGACCCCATAGAGAAAAACCTCCGCGAACCTGGGGATGAGCGAGTGGCGTCAGGACATCGGCGCTTTATTGCATAAACAGAAAGATATAATCAAGTGTTTACCTTTAGTGTTAAACCATACTGTACATGACAAATGACATACTGTATTGTTAGATGGAAATACAGTGCAGATATGACAGGTACTCGTGATTTCCTGTGGCTGTCGGATGGTGGGGTGAGGAACAGATGACAACTTACCAGTGATAACTACAAGGGAAAAGACACAAAACAGAGCAGCAGCATAAGTCATGGAAGTTTAATACCGGGATGGGCAAATGCAGTAATACTTTGAACATGCAATATGACATTAACTGGGTGAGATCAGATTGGCAAGCAAGATAAACAAGTAGACAGACATAAAGACGACAATCAGTGACAGGGAATGGAAGCAGAGGAGTCTGTTGTATATGTCTGGGCCAGATGGAATCTGTTTAATGACTGGTGGTTTGCGGCCCGCAAGTCATGTACGCTTGCACTGTACAATATCCAGAGAATAAAAGCACTATATAAATGCACCGTTTACCATCAGAATCGTCCTCTCACTAAAGAGTCTGCCAAGCTCCAAGCCTATAACACTACCCAGCTCCAAGCCCAAGTCATCTATACAGCAGTGGTTTCCAAACCGTTTAGCCTGTGACCCAAAAGAGAAATTTGATGTCTCCCTGGGACACTAAAATAGCCAGATATACGTACAAGCACACAACGCGTCGCTTTGTGCCTCGTTGCGAGCTTGTAGATCGGCTATTTTCACTACTTCTTAAACATTTAGTTTTCTAATTTATGGAATTTCTTTGATAGCGTCAATCATGAAAATATTTGCTTTTTTGGAAATGTTTATTGAAAATGTAGGAAACAAAAGATAAACTTAAACATCCGACCGCGGCCGACAGACGGGTCCCGACCCAATGTTTGGGAACCAGTGATCTACAGGTCTAACAACTGCAGCTCCCTCCTTGCTGCCGGTGGCATCATCGCTCAAACCACTATAACCCATCCAAAATGGTGCAGCAAGCCTGGTCTTTGACCTCCCTACATTTTCACATTTATCCCCCTTCTGCATTCCCTTCACTGGCTGCCAGTTGCTAGCCTGGTAAACCCCTCCCCCTTGCTAGACTGAATGAAATGTTTTCAAGAGGGAGGGGTTTTCCAGGCTAGCCATGCAGTCGCTGCCCACATCCAATTCGAAACACTGATGATGACCTACAAGGCAATCAACTGCGTGGCAGTTAGTGCGTGTGAATGGGTGAATGTAATGCACAATCTATGCAAAAGAGCCTTGGATGAAGGCGCTATATAAATGCACCATTTACCATTTACCAGTTACCCCCGCTACATCAGAAAGGACGCATACAAAAGCAAATCTATTTATACCATTATGGATAAAGAAAGAAAGAAATAACTCTGTTGGGTCATTTTTTTTTTCTTCCGCACTCTCTTGAGTAGTTTCTTATGAATATATTTTTTTTTGAGCAAACACACAGCAGCAGTCTACCTAGAGAAACACACAGCAGCAGTCTACCTAGAGAAAAGCGTCAGTTCATAGACTATACTCAAGAGACTGTGGATATTCCTTTCTCTTCAAGAAACTGCACCCAGCCATTGTAAGACACTATACTCAAGAGAGTGTATATATTCCTTTCTCTGTATATCTTCAAGGATCTGCACCCAGCCATTGTAAGAGACTATCTCCTTAAGATTCCCCCTGAGTTGAGCGTGCCTTCTCCAAACGGTTTTCGATCCAGTGGGATAGTTGTCCCATCTGATCAACCACAGTCTTATGCAATGATTTCCATTGGCCTAACATCAAGCATCTGGAGCACAACACAGGGCTCCGTCATTTGTATGTGCATGTGCATATTTTCCATGTGCACATTACTTTCACGTTTCTTGTTAACCTAGCTGTTTAATTAAATTTATATAGAGTTGTATATGGGAATAATACATCCAATACTGTATTGTATATTGACAGTCATACATAAACTGGACTTACAGGACCTTGTCATACATTCAATGCAGCAAAGTCACTTGCTCATGCACGCACGGAGGCATGCATGCACGCATGCGTGCACACAGTGTCGATTAGACATCCATGCTTCGATGACCCCTGACATGGATAGTCTGTTTTACTGAGGTAACTAAAGCCCTGGGGAATAAATCCAGTTGTCAAGTTTACATTTTAATTTGTTTAGCATGAGATTTATATGGTATACGTGTCTGTCTGTCTGTCTATGTTGACATAAAGGTTGAGGTACAAGGCCCCAGCTGTGTGCAGCCCTATGAGGCCCATATCGGGACCTGTTGACTTGGAGGTGTGAAAAGCCTCACATGGGAGTGTTGGCTTGAGTTACACGGCCAAGACGGCCCTGCGGCACAGTTTGGACAGACTTACGATCCCCCAGCGAGGACATAAACCTCACAGGGGGGGGACTGGGGAAGGATGCAGTGTGGGTTCTATTACTGCTAAATGCCGGGCTACATTAACTAACACACACTCAAAGATAGGAACCCCATCCTGGCAGCCATAAAGGAGAGGAATAGCGAGACACACTGGCTGGACAAGTGGCTTTTTGTCTGAAATAGAGCAGAGCTGGTGGTAATTGCAGGATCTTACACAGCAACGTCCTC
Organism: Protomyctophum bolini; assembly: GCF_963924005.1. NCBI lineage: Eukaryota > Metazoa > Chordata > Actinopteri > Myctophiformes > Myctophidae > Protomyctophum > Protomyctophum bolini. Next base: position 36,330,554 of record NC_137874.1, on the reverse strand, counting down.
TGTGTTCACAGAGTGTCCCTTAAATGCACTTACAGTATTTCAATGTGTTGTGTGAGAGTGCATTGTAAATGTAAGGGGTTAAACGTCGGAAGAATAACATTATTGTGTAATATTCCAGTAACAGAAGGTTATGGACGCTGTATACAGAAGGAGAACGTGTATGCTCAAGCGACAGCCTTCATTCATATAGAATTCAGTGCGGCTGGTCATCATTTCTGAAGCATCATAATGCTTCAGAAAACATCCAAAATATGTTTTGTAATTTATTTGAGCTACAGATTATTATCTCTGCCAGCCCTCAGGACAAGGGCAGAGATGATTGTTTTTACCCCTGTTTGTCCACAGCTAATCTTGCTACTATAGAGCACCAAAGTGTGACGTCAATATCACTAGAGGGCGCTAATTCCCATATGGGGATCTTAAATCACCTCATAAGAACTGTGTTCTAAACTGTGTTCTAAAAATAAACAACTAAACTGAATCAACTGACTGCGAGAAAACGCTAATGTTACTGCTGCCGAATTAGTTACATTTTCGCTAGAAACAGACTCCATCAAATATGAGTGACTGACTGTCGTAAACGATACAGAGACACATCCCCGACAATATTGCCGGGACAGTTTGCTTATTTTTGGACCACAATTATTTTTGTGAGACAATTCTAAGATGACCCAATGTTATTCTCCAAAGATAAATTACTTCCACAAATGTCCGTCCAGTGTATGGGATCTATATTATGCCTCATGCCTCATATTCAAGTTTGTAAGATTGCTACATCTGTCCGCATAGTCAAATAGAGAGAGAGAGAGAGAGAGAGAGAGAGAGAGAGAGAGAGAGAGAGAGAGAGAGAGAGAGAGAGAGAGAGAGAGAGAGAAGGATTTTTTGAATATTTAAATATATTCACATTATTGCCTAGTGAAACAGGAGACTTGCCTGGATGACCCAGGAGCTCATGCAGGAATATTCAATAAGAATAAACAATGAATGAAACTGGAAGTGGAGACACAAATCAATTGGAATGGGAACACTATAAAATTGAAGCTGATAAATTGATATTCTCTCTTGATTTGGCTGAAATTGGCAAACCACCTGAAAATGTATTTTCTGTTTACTAAACAACTGGAGCTTTAACTTTTTTCGTTTTAACCCCAAAAAATCACTTAAACTACCTTTAACTATATCCCTATTATGGCCGCAGCTATGAACTAAAGAGGCGAAACACATGTTTTTCATTACAGCTCATCTTTAAAGCCTGAGCATGTGTTCAAACAGTAGGGCATTTCTGGGCTCGAATGGACACTCGAGTGAGGCTAGAGTTTGAAACCATGAGAAAAGAAGAATTCTCTCCCTCAATCCAGTTATCACTGAGCTCTACGTAATAAACTATCCGCTGAGATTATATTTTTGTCAGATAGTGGTGTTTGTTTGTTGTCATGCGTCATTTCCTCAAGGGGAGAAATGTCCTCCCACACGTCTCTGTCTGTCTTCCCTCCCCCTTCTCGCCTGCTCACTGTCTCCACGGGTGGTTTGCACGCGGGAGGCCAATAAAAGAGAGTAAAAATCGTTTTTGGCATCATTATATAGACAGCACTCTTTTCCTCTCCAATAAGACCAATGCTGTTACTCTTCTATCTATCTTCTCTGCCTGCACCATTGACAGCCTGAATTAACCCTCTGCTGCAACCTGTCTCCAGCATGCAAGAGGAGCACTTCGTAGCAAGTTTAGTTTTAATTTGTTTTTAAAGTGGGTTTGCTATAGTTTAGTTATATTAGTTGCAGTGTTCGGTTTAGTTGCATTTATTGCAATATGTTCATTTTGTTAACTACAGTATAATACCCTTGGTTCGTAGCTGGAGCGGTGTCATTTCCCAGCATGCGTTCAACTCTGCCATATCTTTAATTAAGACCTGCGATCCTCGCTGTCTGTGTTACCGGATGCTGTGTTGGACTGTGTGCGTGCGTGTGCGTGCGGTGTGTGCATGCGTGGTGTGTGCGTGCGCACGTGGTGAGCGTGTGTGTGCGTGTTTGTGTGTGTGTGTGTGTGTGTGTGTGTGTGTGTGTGTGCGTGTGTGTGCACCCGTGCGTCTGTGTGTGATGCGACGCTCATTTCCTGCCACTGATTTATGACCTAAAAGGGTGTCATTGTGGCGGGGAAACATCATCTGAATGGATCCACTTCCCGCGGTCCCACAAAATGCACGCTAGCTCTGCTCGGCTATAATCTGATCTGGAGAGCGTCTGCAAACAAACTTGTTACACAGCACGCTGCACCTCTCATTATCTACGGCTAAAGTAGAGCTAAAGCTTAAATTAGCTGCAGACCGTATATATAAAGTCACTCCGAGAGGGAATAGCAAAGACAACGTATAATCCATTCTACTGCTCTGAGATTAGCAGCTAAATGCACAACTAAATGCACAAGAATTATAAAACTCCCAGCCTGTGAGCCGGGGCGAATTTAATGATAACATAAGATTAATATTTTAAAGAATAAGACATTACTTCCGTAAAACCCACCTCGATAATCGTGATATTGATACAAAACTAACTTAAATTATACTACTTTAGTAAAGTTTTGCCTCCGTTTATCTTAGCCGAAACACAATCGATAGATTGATCATCTTTAAAAGAAACATGCTCTGACACATCCACCTGACCACTGAACACGGCAGCGAAAACCATGTTCATAGATTTTCAAGAGGGCCCCGCCGCTGATCCAGCAAAGTTTGGGAAACACTGTGCTACAGTAGATACAGTAGGCCTACTGTGCAACGGCAAGGGGGTCAGAGCATCCCAAACTTTGTGGGGGGGAAAGAGTTCAATTCACAGGCAGGAGTTTACTGTGTATGCTAGGAACAGAGTCTTAATCCATTAATACAGTGGTTTTCAACCCTTTTCATATCAAGGCCCATTATTTATTCAGTATTTGAGCCATTGGACCACCGTTTGATGATATTTAGCCTCGCAGACCCAAAACGAAGGGATATTTGTGTTATCGTTGGATAATGTTTCCCCACAATTCCACGCTGTGTTGATGTTGGTACCATAGGAGAGACAACAGGTAAATGTTGATCAAAAATATTGTGTAGACGATTTAAGTCTTGAGAGTGTAAAATGAAACCAAGACTCCCAAGAGTTAAAGATCTACGTATAAGGGTCCATTTGGTTAACAACGTTCCATCATTCAGCATGGGGACCACCTGGAACTCCCTCGAGGACCACTGGTTGAAAACCACTGCAGTGACAGAACAATAGATGCACAGAGAAAGGGCTGGAGGCGGCTGGATGTACTGACCGTGTACGGTGAGGGAGGCGGAGGACTCAGACCGGCCCACCATGTTCTCCACCACACACGTATAGGAGCCCTCGTCTGCCACAGACACTCTGCGCATGCGCAGGGTGTGGTTCCCCAAGATCTCATATCTGCAAGACAGAGACAGAGAGAGAGATATGTACAGAATGTACAATACATTTAACTCTTTTATGTTTTATGTCTTTCATTTATTTGCTGTGTTTTATGTTTGGAAATGTCTTTTGGAAATCTCATTATTATAGGAAGGAGCGTTTTTGTGTGTGTGTGTGTGTGTGTGTGTGTGTGTGTGTGTGTGTGTGTGTGTGTGTGTGTGTGTGTGTGTGTGTGTGTGTGTGTGCGTGCAGTGCATGCATGCGTGTGGCAGATTGTTTGCGGATTTCAAGGCAAATCTGGAGCCAATCTGATCCAATAAATACAAAAGCGTACAGATGGATCTTTTTCTAGCATCACTTGTCCCAATCACGTTTTTTTGCTCTCCATCAGATTCCCATCATTTGATTTTGTGTATCTGCCGATACCGACTTTTCCCAATCCGATATTCATATTTTTATAGAGCACGCTAATGCCATATCACAAAAGTACAGTATCCAAAATCACAGACAATACCCAGTCTAATATCATGATATGGATATAATAGTGATACTAGGGATCCCGTTTTTTTGCTCCCGATCCGATCATTTGAAAATGACGTGATCTGCCCGATTTCCGATTGTTTTTGGCTTTTGCATTTATTTATGATAGTTATTAGTGAAGACAGACAGGAAAGTGGGAGGGAGAGAAGGGGAGAGACACGCAGCAAAGGTCGTCATGAACGGGACTCAAACACGCAACGCGCTGTCAGGCCAGAGCCTATATGTGGCATGCGCCTGGACCGCTAGGCCAGCGGGCGCCCCGTGCTAAGGCTGTCTTGCCGTACATTTTTTCTTCCCTACTATGGTGCAGTGCGTGCATGCATGAATGAATGCGTACGTAGTTGCGTACAGTGCGTGCATACAGTGCGTGCATACAGTGCGTGCGTACAGTGCGTGCTTGCAGTGCGTGCGTGAGTACAGTGCGTACAGTGTGTGTGTGTGTGTGTGTGTGTGTGTGTGTGTGTGTGTACAGTGCGTGCGTACAGTGTGCACAGTGCGTGCGTGCGTGCAGTGCATACAGTGCGTGCATACAGTGCGTGCGTGCGTACCTCCCCGTGGGCAGGTCAGAGTCTTCCTTCCTCCAGCGGACAGTGGGGACGGGGTCTCCTTTAACCACACAGTGGAACTCCACAGCGCCCTCTGCCTGCACCACCACGCTACTGGGCCTCTTCACGAAGCTGGGCCGCTCTGGAGGGGAGAGAGAGTACACAGCATATTATCATCATCACGTCCTCGTCTTCACCATCATCACCATCATCATCAGTATCAAAGTCATCCTCATGGGTGGTGTATTTAATCCCTTTAGTTAAATCCTTTTAATGAGATGGTGTGTGTGTGTGTGTGTGTGTGTGTGTGTGTGTGTGTGTGTGTGTGTGTGTGTGTGCGCGCACGCGCGCACACTCACATATATATTAAACCAAATCATTCCAGTAATGCCTCAATGTTGCGTTCCTGTCATAATTTGAGAGAGATGCCCTGAACTCCAGTGGTGACAGCACGTTCACAGATTCATACAAAGCTGTGCAAAGAACCAATTACTAGTCAAAATTGTCCCGTCAATCAGCAGCATGATTCTCCCTGCCTTTAGGTGATTCCACCATGCAGGCAATATGAATATAACATGATCATACTGGGCTGCCAAGGCCAGACCACCTGATTTGTGGGGAAAACATGTCTGTGTGGTGACGGGAAGCAAAAGACAAAAGGAGTGGAGAGTGTTTGGACGGGGAGCTTAGACATATAATAGGGTCTCCTGATGGGAAATGTCTGCACAAAAGGGCTGGTCGCGTCACCACCATTGTTGCATAATCAGCCTAATTAATGGTTTACATGCAGCTGAGATAAAGACCTCACCTAGGGGAATATGGCGAGATAATCCGGCCTTGGCAGATCGACGCTCATGGTGTGAAGGGATGGATATGAATAAATATCAACAAGCAAACAAACACACTGAACCACTGCAAACCGAAATGCAAGAATGCGATTCTCAACCTAATTCATTTCAAGGACCATCATTTTGACATGCATTAGGCCACTGCAGACCTCCATTTGATATGATTAGTAATCCAATTTGCACCGTCAATGTAAATCTGAGAGTGTACAAAATTTGTTTGTACATACTTTTAGTTACAGATCCGTAATGGATCCATTTAGTTTCCAACTACCAAATCATTAAGCTGGGGAACCTCTGGAAACCGATCGGCTATTTTCACTACATCTTAAATATTTGTTCTCATTGGAATTTCTTCAATATTAGTCTTTCATTTCTTCATGACATTACTGAAAATAAAATCCTGTTATTAATGAAAAGTTTAGCTTTTTTGGGAGTGTTTTTTTAAATAATAATTAAAACCAAATGTAGGAAACCAAAACTATAACGGAACCCAGAACAATGTGTCCACGGCCCACTGTTTGGGGAACAGTGCGCTACAGGAAATTAGCTTTTACCTAGAACGGTGAGTTCGGCGATCTCGCTCTCCCTCTCGCCCACCATGTTGGTGCCGACGCAGATGTACTTCCCGGCGTCGCTCTTCCTGGTGTTGGTGATCATCAGCTTGCCACTGCGGATCTTAGACAAAGAAATAAGTAGAAGATTGAAAGAGATGAGACGCACAGCGCACACACGGAGGTTGTCAGCTCAAACATGGCAGCCACGGTCATTATTAGGTCTGACAGCAACAAGTCATCTCTGATTATTTTCCACTTTGGGGAAAAAAAAGGATGCCGGAAAAGTAATTTGATTCAACACTTGGCACAGGGAAATTGAATGTTCCTCGTGTGTATAATCACCAGGTGTGTGTGTGTGTGTGTGTGTGTGTGTGTGTGTGTGTGTGTGTGTGTGCTTACTGTACATCTACTTATTATTACAGCGTATGCTAGCAAGCATACACGCGTGCAAGCATGTGTATCTCTGCCGATAGTCACTACTTCTGCCTGTCTCAGAGGAGCGGACTGGAATGCGTACATTGTGAAGCATTTATTATTATAAAGTAAATTGTGTGTCCTCGTTTGTGGAACCACACATGATTTGATGCCTTTCAGGACTGCAGCGAAGGTCGTTTTCCATTATGAAATGATATGATTCTTATCTGAAGCTGCACTGGCACGGAGCCCTAGAGAACAAAGACGCGGGGTTCCTTTGAAGAGAGCCTCCTTAGATGTTCTGTCATGCATCAACACCATCAGCCTTCACTGAGATATCACCCACCACACACACACGCAGGCAGGCATGCATGCACGCCGCACGCACACACACACACACGCACACACACACACACACACACACACACACACACACACACACATACTGTACATGCGCGCGCACACACACACATGCTTATCATACTGGGGGACAATGCATTAAGTTCATAAATCCCTATCCCCGCCCTTACCCTGACCTTAACCGATTTAACCCTCATCCTAACCCTATCCTTAACTTCAACAGATACATGATACCTAACCTTAACTTCAACTTCAACTCCTTTATTTTCACATCACAATAGGTGGAAAAGAATGGGTGAAGATATGTTGCGTATACAAGCTCCCAACACTTTGAGAAGAAGTCTCATAACAGGACAACAAATGTACATACTGTACAGTAAGGTCTGTGCACTGCAAATTAATAAATAAATCAGGATATCACAGCATATTGTGCAAGTACAGTAAGAGACATCACTTAGCAGCAGGTACTCTACTTATATACATACAGTAAAGTGATATAGTGTAACAGCAATGTTATGTATTCATAGGTAGGTATAACATACATAGTAGTCAGACATACAAGAACTGTGCTGTGCCGTGGAAAATATTTCACAAGTTCTGTTTTCTGTTCTCTCTCTTCCATTATTCCATACACTATATGTCTCAGTTGCAGATTCTCAGAACCACATTTTTGCCCTGCTCATATCAGGAGGTAGCTGTTTTGGGAAGCCAGAACCTCAAAATGTTTCAAAAATATAGCAGATCTATAAGCTCACAATGTGTCGCATTGCAACGTCGTATAGTAGTCCAAAAGAGCCACTATGTCTCCAAGACTGACATGGCCAGTCAGTGGCCATAACAGTGGGCATACCAGGTGGATGGGCGGTGCGACGTAGGTGGTTTAGTAGGAGGTTTAGTGGCCAGAACCTCAAGTCCAAAAGAGCCATATGCATGGATTAAAGTTATCAGTCGCCAGGACTGATTTCAGTCATTTGGATTCCATAGAAGCCAGCGTGTCTTCTGTGTAAGCACGCTGCACTGCAACGTTTTGTGAGCTTGTATATTGGCTATTTTCTGTCATTAGTTCTGTCAAACTAGCAATAGATTACAAGTTTAGATTGAAACATCTTCTATAGAAACATGAATGGTTTCTTCAGATAGACGGCCCTAAAGCATCATCATTGTATACCTTTTCAGTCTTGAGATTTTATTTTTGCTTTATTCCATTCCATGCTGTCTCCAAGACTAACATGGCAACAGAGCCCATTCAGCAGCCTGAAGGTTGACAGGGTGAAACTGTTCCATACTTCCATTGTAATGTGGAGTGGTTCTTCATAGATAAGCATCGTTTGTCTATAGCCTGCCTCACGGCAGCGCTACCAACAGATCGCGGTGAGTGTCCTTGATGATCCACAACTTAAATAACTTTACAAAAAGAAACGCACAAATCCATTAAGAAGAGATAATGGAAATTTGAATAACATAAGCATTATAATGATTTGTGTTCCAGACGGGTTGAAATATTTACTTTGGATCGAAACATCCACAAAAGTGCACTTCATATCTGATCATGGCCGTTTGAGTCTCTATTTCAGCCCAACCAGACATTTCTCTAAGCATCCAGGGAGAATAGCATTACTCCATACATCAAGGTCACACACACGCACGTATGCACAAAGTCGCGCACACAAAGTCGCACACACACACACACACACACACACACACACACACACACACACACACACACACACACACACACACACACACACACACACACACACACACACAAGGAAGGAGGATGCATTCCGTTGTTTTTCATTGGTTTCAGATTTACCTCCCTGTACAGTCTGGTCTCTGGTTCTCCAGGATGGGAGTCCTATTACACAGCTACTTAACATGTGAAGTAATGATCACTTCTTTACAGCAATAAGTAGGGCAGAGTATCTGCAGAGAAAAACCACAAAAAGCAAAACCATGCACATCTCCAGACCGCAGCAGCATGACGTTCTGCTCTGAATAGTGCAAGCAATGCCCAACCATCTGAAATGCCTTCCCTAAGGCACCAGCTTCAATCAAACTCACATGCTTGTGATTAAGTTCAACACTCACTTTTTTTTTTTGTCACCTCAAACAAGGTTATTGGAAATTGTCTAACCGTATCCACATAAGCCATATACTCAACACTCTCACTACACATTCACGTTTTTAACCCGACGTAGCGTGTGGAAAGGAACACGTTATTCCGACCAGTTCGTGTTCCTTTCCCCTCCACCAGGCTGGCCAGGGGGAGGTAGTTTAGAGACCAGCATTACTGCATGTCTTTTGTGAGGGTACCTACCCTTGGGGACACGGGGAGAACATGCAAACTCCTTCCACGCGCTACGTCCGTCCGCTACGTAGCTTGGACTACTCATGCATAGAAGGAGGTCAGTCCGCTATATACGCTCAGTCCGCTGCCCCCCCAGGTTGGCAGAGGAAGTGTAGCGCCCAGGATTACATTTGATAATTGACACTGGGTGAAAAAATTGGGTTGCAAAATCGTGGGATCAGAATTATATGCAAAAAAGGTGACACCAATGCATTCCCGGTCTTAATGGCTTAAAGAGTATACAGAGAGAGGTACAGAGTCACCTAGTGTCCCTGAGGCATGCTGAATGCTGAACATTTGTCATTTTGGCTCAAGCACACTTCAGTAGAGTTGCTGAGCACCGTGACATATACCGGCCACCGTCTACTTGCTGGTTCACACAGTTGAAACAACACATATCCTTCCTAAGTTCCGACTGCTGCCAGCAGCCATCAAACGGTCCATTCATGAGTTAGCTTCTCTTCTATATGCCAGGGGTTCTCAACCAAGCCAAATTATTTTGGGGGGTCCCCAAAAATGCAACTGAATGGGTGGAACATGGAAATTAAGAGTTTACATATAGTACACATAGTACATGCATAAACTTTCCTTGATTATATCTGGTTTCAGTATTTATTTATGAGGCTATACTTAGCCCCCCCTCCTTTTCTCCCTCTACACCAAATCCTTTCACCGAATGAAAGATGATCTACAAGATATCATAGGATTTATATGATATAAATGTATATTTATTTATATGGATTATGAATATTATATAAGAAGGGGGTAGGGGTAAATAAGTCTTTATTTCTTCTACCTCTACTCGTTTTTGACGAATGATCGCAATTTCTTGTAAGTGTAGCTTCTGTCTGAACACAAACATTAAATGCCATTGACAATGAATGGAGAACTTACGTCATATGTGTCTGAGCCAATCGGCTGGGAATGTCGATGGGAACCCTTGGCCAACGAGTGCCCACCATTCTTGATGATGATGTACGTACGATGATTAGAGTGCCCCTCACTTCACACAGGTGTGATTCTTTAGCACACAAATACATGCCCAGAATAGAGATGCTATAAGTTTTATGTGGAGAGCAAACAGTACTTTGCTTCATGTGCTGCTTAATAGAATTGTGGCTGTACTGTATGTACGAGTGCAAACCTTTTTAATTGTGCTTCCTAATAAAATGTTTTTCCATGGAGCGTTGAGAAAGAGCCCCAGGGGGTAAATCAATTAAGGGGAGCTGCCTGATAGCACTGACTGCATCACTTGTAGCAAACCGCTTTGGTGTTCGTAATAAATTATATCAGTGGTGGAAAGTAACTAAGTACATTTACTTATACTGCACTTCAAAAGTACAGTCAAAATGTTGAGGTATTTGTACTTTACTTGAGTATGTAAAATTGTCAGTACTTTTACTCCACTACATTTCACAGGCAAATAATTGTATACGTTTTACTCCACTACAATTAATTGACATCTTTGGTTAGTAGTTACTTTGTACATTTACATTATTATTACAAACACTATATACATATTTCGGCCATTTGAAAATAGACGATCTACAAGCTCTCAATGCGTCGATGCATTGTGTGCTTGTAGATCGGCAATTTTCTAAAGATTTATATACATTTGAAAACATGTAATAATGGGACATTCTGCATAATACTGTCTACTTTTGCTACTTAAAGTACACTTTGAATTCTGGACTTTTACCTGTAACGGAGTAGTTCTACAATGCCTTATTAGCAGCCTACTTTTACTTAAAGTAAAACAGTACTTTTTCCACCACTGGTGTTCGTATGAACTGACTGACTTCCATGCAGTCCAACAGTATAAAAGACCCACATTTCCATACATGAAGAAGATTTGGCAGAACAAAGAGCCAGGCTAGGGAGCAGAATAAACACAAGTACAAAGCATAACGGAGCCTTCGCATATACAGCGTCTCCCTCAGAGGACTCCCTCTCTGTGGCTCCTCTGATCCTGTCCTGTCCTTCGTTCACAGAGAGACGCTCTGTCCATCACTAGTGCCCCCAGAGACCACCTACCTGTCATTCCTGAGAAGGAGGGGCTTTGAATCTGTTCCCGCATAAGTCCCCAGGAACATGCGCAGGCATGCAAACAAACAAATCAATCCGCACGCAGGCAGGCAAGCAAGCACACGCGCAGGCACGTCGCGCACATGTGCACGCGCACGCACGCACACGCACACACACACACACACACACACACACACACACACACACACACACACTCACGCACGCACGCACAATGTGTTTTATGAATGTTGGCAATTTTCTCCCTCTTTGTTTTGTATCCATATGCATCACGTACAGCACACGCACGCACCCACGCACGCACACAATGTGTTTTGTGATTGTTGGCGATTTTATCCCTCTTTGTTTTGTAGCCATGTGCATCATGTACATCACACACACACACACGCACACACACACACACACACGCGCACACACACACGCACACACACACACACACACACACACACACACACACACACACGCGCGCGCGCGCGCACACACAATGTGTTTTGTGAATGTCGGTGATTTTCTCCCTCTTTGTTGTGTTTCCAAATCATTGATGATTTCTCTTCCTCCTCTCGCCACACTCAAATTGTGTTTGGGTTTAAAAAAAAGAAGAAAGTCTTTGGTTGAAAAAATGCACTCTTTTGTTTTGATTGATTGTAATAATGAGTTTGTTCTTATTTGTGAGGATATTTCATCATTTTGTTCCCGTTTTAATAATTGTTGGCTTTCATGTAAGTTGGACAGCAATGCTGTCTTTATTTGGCCATGGTACAGTAGTGCAGAGTGGAAAACAATGTTGTTGCTGACAGACCAAACGCTTAGTTGTACTTCCAAGACCATTACATTTCACTTAATGGAAACAAGAACCTGTGTCCCAAAGGATCCAATCTCGATATTATTTCACAAGCTGTTGTTAATACTTTTCAGTGGTTCCATAAATATAAAACCCATTCACACTTAACCACTTTCACTATAGCAGATCTACAAGCCCACAGCACGGCATAATGAGACGCGTTGTGAGCTTGCAGTTTTTGCTACTTTTGTGCAGACGGAGCCAGTCATTGGAGTGGTTAGGCACTGCTCAAAACGTTGAAAGATGGAGATATGGACTGAGGTTTCTGCCCCCGACCTACACCCAATGATGTGTGGAGTGAAAACGCTCCATCTCCTTACCGTGATCCGTTCATCTCTGCCATCTATGTTGCTGCCATCTCTCCTCCAGGAGATGGTGGGCTCAGGGTGCCCTCGGGGTGGCTGGCATTCCAGCACCGCAGGCTCACCCACCGCAACCATCACATCCACCGGGTTCTGACGGAAGTCGTCTCGTAGAACTGTGGAACAGAGAGAGAGAGAGAATGAGATGAATAGAGAATAAAAGCCTCACTAAAGACGAGAAGGCGCCAACTAAAGAAGCATCACACTGTCTAAAGTCAAGGACCCCTGGTTTGATATGCATGAGGTTCATCCCTGGAACCACAATCCACTGTAAAATCCTCAGTGTTCATATATACATTCTCAGACCTGTGAGGGTCCTACCTGTCAATAATTTAGCTGGGGAGTGGGGACCCGTGCTAGAACCCCCTCAAGGACCCCTGGGGGGGGGTCCCCGTACCCCATGTTGAGAACCAGTGGTCTAAGTACTGTTAAACAACTCCCCAAACCCATGCATTAACAGATATCTCTGTGGCATGCACTGTTAAGCATTAGGCTTCCAATCCCTATCCAATCCCTCTCCCGACGCTGCTTATTTATCTTATCTAAGATCCGTCGCAAATTATTTTATTGGGATTAAGGTCCCAGCGAGCCGAACCACTCGGCCCGCTTGGTGAGAAACGACTACAGCAGTAATGACTAATTAGGCAGAAAAGTGTTACAACGATGGAGGCGCGCCATCTCTGGCAGGCCTGAGCAACGAGAGGCAGCGCTGAGACGCTAGAGCCGACTGAGCGCCATTTGACAGTTATGCACCAATAGGGACAGAATTGTGCTTGGATTGTGATGTATCTCGACGACACTGCAAATGAGGGCAACCTCAGTGTCTTTTCGAGAATAAATAAAGATTTGAATGAACCTCAAATAAATGGAGAGAACAATTCACTTTTAAACATTTTCTTATGAAGCTCATCAAATTAGAGACAACGTAAAGTGTTTTAGAACAGCCCCCGCTCTACTGAATAATTAAAGTCCATTCCATCCGTTCTCATTTCATCTTAATGCATTTGCATTGATAAACTTTATTTTACTGCTTTTCTAATGAGCACTTCGACATCACGCCTGCTCTCTGGGCAACTCTCTTATACTCTAGTCTACACACACTAACTTACAGTATATGGAGACCTGGGATATCGACTGGAGCTGCTGAGAAGGCAACTCCTGGCTGTCTTAATGGCTGACAGTAATGAAGACGGGAAGCCATGCTGCTACCGAGCAGCCAGAGAGGTGAGATCCAGGGAGGAAACGGGGGAAACTTACCACAGCAATTTCTCAACTCTCCACATAGACAGTACTGGGCCTGTGTGGAGAGAGAGAGAGGGCTGGGGAGGGCCAGGGGCTGGACTGAACTGGAGACAAAGACAACACACTGGCACCGATCGGCCAATAGGACTGGCTGCCTTCTGGTGGTCACACAGGCAGCTCCATCCTGTCTCCATTGCTAGCCCAAGATCCAAGCATCGTAAGGAGGAACAGGGCTGCAATTAGTGGTGGAGGATTGGAGTGGAGACCCCACAAGCATTGTAAAAAAAAAATGTACTTGGGATAATCTTAGGGTTTTGCACATTAGCATGGCCCAGTACACATTAAAATTGGAAATGAGAGTCAAAGTCTTGTACGAGCAAGCTCTATACCGGCATGCCATCAGGGAAAGATGCACAATCGGGAAATAGAGAGGACGGCTAATGGGCTCCTCGCAGAACGAGGCATGAGACGGTGAGTGGGACGAAACGTATGCTAAACTAATCTCCTGGAATCTCCCTGTCGTTCCATATCACTGAGCAGCAGACTCCCGCTCCCGACATGAGGCGGTGTGCTAATTTGAATGCCCGTGCACGGGCAACCACTGCCGCTAAAGCGTTAACCACCGGTCTTAAATAACGCAGGGAGCTTAGAGAGGCTCGAACAGGCCAAGGGAGCTGAGCCAATGTGGATGGAGCAGCGGTGCAGTATACAGTACAGCACAGAGCTGAGCCCGGAGGAAAACAGACAGGAAACAATGAGGAACAGGCGTAATCGTTCCCAGATGGCTGCAGCCCTCTCACCCTTGGCTATGGATTTGTGTACAACAAAAGGCGAGGGGGGCCAAGATGCCTGATGAGCGCCATGGATATGAGAACAAATTGGGATGACCCTCTAATTGGAAACGTTTTGGCCCCCGTCTCGCTCTGGTCTGAGCCGTGCCGCTCCGAGCAGGGTTTTAGGAGGACTGGTGTACTGTACTGTACTGTAACTGTACTGTACTGCAGTTGACTGAGTCCTGATGGGAAACAGCTGCCCAAAGCCCCTTCCCCCTCTTTTTGCCATGTCACATGATAAAAGGAATTCCTTATGGGACACAGAAACACGGCTGAGGTTTCTTTAGACAGGAAGAAAGTGGAAGCACGGGAACTCTCCCTCTCTCTCTCTGTGTGTGTGTGTGTGTGTGTGTGTGTGTGTGTGTGTGTGTGTGTGTGTGTGTGTGTGTGTGTGTGTGTGTGTGTGTGTGTGTGTGTGTGTGTGTGTGTGTGTGTGTGACTGTGTGACTGTGTGACTGTGTGAAAACTGACTGACTTTTATCTGATTATTCAAAAAGTATACAGGTATGTATAACTGGACACAGAAACTCCCAATGGGGTCCAAATGTTACCAATAAAGAGCATTGGTTCAACTGATTTCCTGATCTCATTATAGGAGTATCACTAGCAGTGGAATTATGGTTAAGGGTAATTTACACTTCAACACTTTCGATGAATGATAATTTGACAAAAATGCCTTTAGATACAAAAACGACCAGATTTAGAAAATAATTGAAATGTTGTCTGTGACATGCCACAGACCTGAAATAAGAACGATGCTTTAAATCACATCCGATGCATAACACACTTGTAACTGGGTTTAGCTTTGATCTCCCGGCGATCATCACATCTCAACCTGACTGTGGCTTTCAAAAACCTCCTCACGTTATTCAGACATGCAGTCTTCAAACGGCTCACCCTTTTGTCCACGAAGGCTCCCATAATGACGCCACCCCAGCCCGCCAGGCAACACACAACTGAAGCTTTGCATGTCCTGCCCTCTTCTTTTTGCTCCCTCCATCTGATCCCTCCAGCAGAGAATCTCACAGCCCACTTCAAAGTAGCAGTGCTTGGCCTTGATGCCCTGGGATTTGATCGTGTCTGACTGCTGGCCTATATGGAGTCTTAGTCAGATCTTGTGAAGCCCTCCTCCTCTGCAGCAGCAGCAGAGGACCAAAAATCTGCTCTAGAGACACACACACACAAACTGGGCCTAACAAGTGCACAGTCTGTCGCCACACATACTGGGGCGATTGGGGCACGCTGAGCGGCCTTATCACTGCACTGCATCACAGCATGGATTTCTGTAACCATGACCAAAGATATCCCTGCAGCCGTGTCCCTCTGCTTTGCCTTCATATACAGTAGTGCTTTAATTTAATGCAGTAAAACGTATACTTGTTTGTTGTTAAATTAGACACTCCAGATTCAGCTGTGTAGTACCATGATGTGGATAAAGCAATATCTCACAAGATGTAGCAAAGGCCTCTACCTGTACCAACATCAAGGCAGTCTACTGATGAACTGATAAGGAGGAAAAGGACGATCAGGTATGCACATTATACTTCCTCATGTCATGTTGCATTTCTAGCCAGATCAATAGTTTGGTCCCTTCAAACATTTCTGATGGCGGTTAGCCATCTAATGCTTTCAACATTACGTCTGTAGTGGGGCTGATATTAAAGTATTCTTGATGTCAGTAACTTAACTTCTTGAGGAAGGTCCTTGCGACTGAAATATTGATGTGTTTTTAATAGATAAGGTAACCAGTGTGTGAGGGAATTCAGATTTGCTTTGAAGTTTGAATTTTAGTGTTTTTTATTCCCTGCTCCACAGAAGAGGAAAAAGCAATTTGGTGTGTGTGTTGCTTTCAACTTATCAGGCAAGCCAAACGACCTCATTTAAATCAATAAATTGTGTTTCTTAGCATTTAATTGCTTTTGCACTTTCAATATAGATCTCAATTGGTCTCCAGTCTGTAAAGTAGCAGCATAATGCATCATTTTACATTTCTATAGATTCTATAGAGTAACAATACAATTCTTGATAGAAAGTGTTACAGTACAGTAGCTATACGACAACGCAAACCCTCAGGGTGTATGGTGGAATTCATAGATTTATTGAAAGTGTGACTAATTAAGGGAAGAACCCCATTTTTTACTCCCACCAGTTTGTGAACATAAGGATAATTAGCTGCAAAGTTCACGGCAGCTTGAATCTTCTTAGATAAGTGGGGAAAAACATATATCTGCTGTCGGGGAGAAACCACCTAACTCCAGGAACTTTTCAGGAAATTAAGAAATCTTATATTTTTAAAATAAAGCAATACTGCCTCATTAAAGTTGGTATTGTGACTCTATATATTGTCAATTATTTGCATGAGAGGGGGAGAGGTGGTGTAGTTTCCTCTCGTGGAGCAGATGTTTTCTGTGATCCCTGCACGGTTAAGTGAGCAGTGCCCAGGGACCAGCTCCAGCCCTACGGTCAATACCTGAGTCAAGGGCACTGGTAGGAGTATGTCCCACCAGGTGTGGGAAGAAACCCTTAACACCTGGAGGAAACCAACGTGAACTGGGAGAACGTTCCAATTCCATAGGCTATACAGAACGACCCCAGTCCAGTTTGGACCTCCTTGCAACAGTGTGCCATCCATTTCATATATAGAACATCACACTTGATCCTATTTGTCTTTAGATTAGCTACCTCTTTCATATTATGTGTGAATAAAGAAACAAGAAAATGAAGAAGAAAATGTCATAACTGCCAGGTGCAACAAGCTCTTGTAGTGCCCGTTTTCATTAGTTTTAGAGATTTGTTCTAGAGAGGTCGCTATAGGAGGCAGCCAATCATGACTATAGGTGGTGTTTAGAGTGGTCTTTGCGGTCGTCAGTAGTGGTGCGTGCAAATGTAGGCCAGGCTGCTTCGCACCTGGCAAAAAGTGAAGGTGGCATACAGTGCATACAGATGAGGATAGATGTAAGGTCGTGCTCATAAATACAGTACACCCAGAGAGTAATAAATTCACACATGCATCCACTATAAATGCACCACACGCTACTTCCATCTCCTCCCTGACTGACGTTCAAATTCCCTTTTCTACCAACAGATCATTACTCCATAAAAATGTACCAGGGGCAAAAATGTCTCTCTTTCATGCATACAGAAAGACTTTTTAAACCCACTTTAAGGCAATTACGTCAACAACAGGGTCAGAGTCCTTTTATATTATATATTATATATTAATAACCTGTGTTGAGTAGACTATATCTCCGAAATCATCAGACTGGGGAAAAAAGCTGATGTAACGGTGTGTCATCATCATCACCGCACTGTACAATAACAGGAACATAAAAGAAGCAGAATCTGGCACGATGGGCGAGAATAAGAAAAGAAAAACAAGTAAACATCAGTGCTGCTAAAGTATGTCTTGTACTGTACTGTACTGTACTGTACTGTACTGTACTGTACTGTACTGTACTGTACTGTACTGTACTGTACTGTACTGTACTGTACTGTACTGTACTGTACTGTACTGTACTACATAGGATCCCCATTCCCATCCACCCCACAGTTAGTGTCGAAGTGTCCTTGAGCAAGACTCTGAACCCCTAATTGCTCCCGATGTGCAGGTTGGTGCCTTGCATGGTTTTCTCCACCATCGGTGTATGAATGTGTGTGTGTGTGAATGGGTGAATGTAATGCACAATCTATGTAAAGCGCTTTGGATGAAAGCGCCATATAAAATGCACTTTTCTGTACTGTACTGTACTGTACTGTACTGTACTGTACTGTACTGTACTGTACTGTACTGTACTGTACTGTACTGTACTGTACTGTTCAAACGTGACCCAGTCGGCACTGATGGAAATACCCCCGAGCTGTGAGCGAAGCCGATAACACAATATAACAGATACGAAACTGCACCCCCTTAAAAATACACAGATAATCCCTCCGGTCCCTGTAGAATTGAAGTCCTTGCTTTCTTCCCTCTCAATCTGTGGTCTGACCTCTCTCTCCCCCCTACACACACACACACACACACACACACACACACACACACACACACACCACACACACACACACACACACACACACACACACACCCACCCACCACCACCTCTCTGCTTCTGGCCATCTCCATCCACCTCACCCCTCCTCCTCCTCCTGTGTAGCCCTCCACTTCATTCCAACTCCTTCCATATTATCCCTCCGGCCCCTCCACCTCCAGCTCCCTCCCGTTGCATACATCTCCCTCCACTCCCCCCCCCCCCATCTCCTTCACACAATCATGTGTATCAATATTTATATATATATATACAGTACCAACATTTACACCTTGTTTTATAGGTGGTCGTACAGACAGACAGACAGACAGACAGACAGACAGACAGACAGACCCGGGATGCATGAGTAAGTTACCAATTTGTACACTTTGTGGTATACTGTAGTATAGGAAGACAGGCAGGCAGGCAGGCAGGCACGCTAACACGCGCCCGTACGCACGTACACACACACGTACACACACACACACACACACACACACACACACACACACACACACACACACGCACACGCACACACACGCACACGCACACACACAGGCGCTGATCCTCCAATATATGAACTGCAGTGAAGCAAATCCAATAAAAAGGTAAGGTTACTGTACAGATGAGGATACATGTATAAGGTCACACTCATAAATACACCCTCAGAGATTTTAAGAATTCACACACACACACACACACACACACACAACAAATCCACAAGCACACGCTACTTCCATCTCCTCCCGGCTGAACGCATTCACATTTAATTTCCTGCAAACAGATCATTACTCCGTAGAGATGTACCAGGGCAAACTTTTCTCTTTCATACATTAGAGTAAGCCTTTAAATCCACCTTAAGTTTGGAGCGCCAATTACCTCAACTTCATGGGTGCTGTAACAGGGTCAGATTCATCCCCTCAGCCCTTCATGGGTTCTGTAACAGGGTCAGATTCATCCCCTCAGCCCCTCATGGGTGCTGTAACAGGGTCAGATTCATCCCCTCAGCCCTTCATGGGTTCTGTAACAGGGTCAGATTCATCCCCCTCAGCCCCTCATGGGTGCTGTAACAGGGTCAGATTCATCCACTCAGCCCCTCATGGGTGTTGTAACAGGGTCAGATTCATCCCCTCAGCCCCTCATGGGTGCTGTAACAGGGTCAGATTCATCCCACTCAGCCCCTCATGGGTGTTGTAACAGGGTCAGATTCATCCCCTCAGCCCCTCATGGGTGCTGTAACAGGGTCAGATTCAGCCCCTCATGGGTGCTGTAACAGGGTCAGATTCAGCCCCTCATGGGTGCTGTAACAGGGTCAGATTCATCCCACTCAGCCCTTCGACTACACTCCGCGTTCAAAGAACATCCTTCTGTACATACTGTACGTAATGCTTATACTTTAGACTCATATATCATACGACGCTTACGTGTGCCAAACACGCACATCTAGAAGCTCTCAATGACTCGTTGACTCGTTGTCGTTGTACGATAAAGCATGAATCAGACATAGGATAGTATTAAAAGTGTATGGTGTGTGTGTGTGTGTGTGTGTGTGTGTGTGTGTGTGTGTGTGTGTGCGTGCGTGGATTAAAAACGCCTTTTTGAGTCTGCATTGCACTGCGTGCGTGCGTGCGTGAATCAGGATGTACTGTACCCTTGTGTTGCTTGGGGGAGAGAGAGAGAGAGAGAGAGAGAGAGAGAGAGAGGCAGAGGCAGAGAGATAGTGAAATGAAGATTTGAAGGAAGGAAAGAGATTCGGCAATTCAGCAGACCATCAGGTAAGTTGTCAGTACGCTAAATGGACTCTCTACCTCCATACTGTATGATCCTCTTCAGTGTATTAACCTATGTGCCAAAGCCCTAACCAGCTGTCACGCGAGCTGTCCAAAACAAGCCATGGAAAGCATTGGTCCTCGCTTCGCCTGGCAGCTTAGTGTGGGAAAAGAATCTGCCACTGGCATCAGTTCTCACTGTAATTGAAGTGAAACGCTAGAACATTATTCACATTGTTAAATAACATACTGCAAACAATATAAGTTGGCCATTAGGGTGCAGCCATGCCAGACAGCAACATCAGTGGAATGACAACAAGTCTAAGGTAAAGGTTGCTCGACTGGCAATTTCTTGTGTGATACCATTCCACGATGAAGTATAAAATAGCGCATAACCACTTGAACCCTATAGCGGCCCTATAATATCCTGGGGATATAACAGCGTTGGGCTGATATACACACACACACATTCCTGGCCAATCACTTTTCTGTCCCCACTTTTTATCCTCACTTTTTAAGCTCTCAGCAGGCTCAGCCAATCAAATCATCGCTATGGGGCACACACACAAATGCAATGGCGTTAGAAATGCTCGTTTCTGTCTCTAACAGTTTGTGTTGTGAGTGACGTCACTCACAGCTCTATATAGTCTATAATATAGACTGTAAGATTCTGCAGGGTGAACAAAGACTCAGGACATTGACGAAAGAGGAGGAACCAACGGTGAGAAGAGAGACAGAAAGACCGGAGAGATGCTTCGGTGGACGGTGACCAAAGAGGATGGAAGAAAAGAGAGAGCTGTTCAAGCTGCCGTTGCAGCTGGACACCAGGTTTATTCCTTTACAGAATCCCGAAGCTTCCTATAGACAAACGTTGGGATCATTCAGCTTCTACCTACAATGGGGCGCTGTACATACTTGGTGGCTGGAACCTGGAGCAGACCTTTGATAATCTGTGGGAATTCAACCCAGAGACCTTCTGGTGGAAGAAGGTTGAGATCAAGGGGAAACGGCCACCGTTCTGCGGTAAGTATAGGATGTGCTGTTGCATGGTGGGAGATCGTGTCATCGTCTTTGGAGGATACGACATAGACGACGGATTTACACCCGTTCTACGGAATGACCTGAACATCTTAGACTTGAGTCCTAGTCTGATGACGCTGTGCAAGCTAGCAGTTATTCGGTACGGTGTGGATCAGTCTGGACTCCCACACAACATCAGGTGGGAACTGGCAGCCATGACGACCAATAGCAACACATGACAATGATGGTTGTTCAAGGTTGATATAGTTAACTAAAACTAGTGAAAAGAAATCACACCCGTGTATCATCGTACATCATCTCATTCCGGCCAATCACAATTTGCGACCTCACCTTCGTCATCAATGTTTGTGTTTACACAAACACTCAAAATTGTCCATTCATTGTCAATAGCATTTTAATGAACACACCATTAACACATCATTAACACACCAAAAGCTGGACATACAGTAGGAGAGGCTAGCGCCCCTCAAAAATCAGTTGTTTTGTTTTATTGGTGTATAAAAATCACACCTGTATGAAGTGAGGGGCACTCTTATCATCGAATGTCACAACCCTATTATATTTTATATTTGGGGGTCAGCCCTACTAGAGTGACGAATTGTCATAAAATGCAGCTTCACAAGAACAAAGTTGGAGTAATTAACTAAGAGATCTGTAGAATGTACACATTGTCATTGCTTTGTCATATGCGCCTCATGGTGTAAAAGTATCAAGAGATCCTTCTCTTGTGACATCCTCTCCAAGAATGGGTATTTATTTATCTATCTGTCTCCAAATCACACACCAAGTAAAACTGGGATGGTCAATACCTCAAAATTGCAGTGAAAGGATGTGGAAACGTATATGATAACAAGGTAGCAAAGGGAAATGAGAGATGTGTAGAGATTAAGTTGTGATTATTAACCCATTCTGAACGGGAACCCGTTTTGGTGTTAGCATCATGTTATGCTTTAGCTATTTAAAAATAGCAGATCTACAAGCTCATAGCGCGCCACCGAGTGGCGCGCTACGAGCTTGTAGGTCTGCTATTTTTGACATTTTCAGAATCTGATCTCAGGTCAGAATGGGTTCATCAGACCAGTGTGTGTCCAGTGGAAACCTCGTATGAATCTGATCTCAGGTCAGAATGGGTTAAAGATCCATCTCTGTGGACAAACTTGTGCCACGTAGAGATTTTCCAATCAGTTATAACGGAAAGAACGAGAGTCCCGTCCGAAATGTGCGCACAAGCATAAGTACACATACTAAATACAACCACATACACTTTCCATTTCATTCTATGCTCTAGGTTCATTGTGTTTTTAGAGAAAACATTCCCACACATAACTTACACCCATTTCCTCTGTGTGTGTGTGTGTGTGTGTGTGTGTGTGTGTGTGTGTGTGTGTGTGTGTGTGTGTGTGTGTGTGTGTGTGTGTGTGTGTGTGTGTGAGAAAGGGAGCGAGAAAGGTGAATTCTGCGGTTAAGAAATTGTAAAGCCAAAAGAGACGGTTGCCCTTGAAGAAACATGTTTGTTATTCAGACCATGGAGGAGTAGCCCTGATAGCTTCTATTAAAGTGCTATGTATAACCTGTAGTTTAACTCATATTCTCTCCACTGACACCAACAGTAAGGAGGAATTCAAACCAATTCAAACCTTTTTTGACAATATACCATTGCCGCTGTGTGGGCTAAATTCCCTTCCTTTCCCCATTATCAGTGTTATGATCACATGACAGTTATCAGTGACTGAGCAGCAAGTGTAGCGAGCTCCGACATGCTTCACGGAGACGCGATAAACCAACCCACATGACCGCACTCACTCACTGACTCCTGTCCACACAAAGCCAACCTCTCTGTCTACAGAAACTACTGACTCCTGTCCACACAAAGCCAACCTCTCTGCTACAGAAACTACTGACTCCTGTCCACACAAAGCCAACCTCTCTGTCTACAGAAACCACTGACTCCTGTCCACACAAAGCCAGCCTCTCTGTCTACAGAAACCACTGACTCCTGTCCACACAAAGCCAGCCTCTCCGTCTACAGAAACTACTGACTCCTGTCCACACAAAGCCAGCCTCTCTGTCTACAGAAACTACTGACTCCTGTCCACACAAAGCCAACCTCTCTGTCTACAGAAACCACTGACTCCTGTCCACACAAAGAAACGGCAATCCTGCCTGAGTTTAACTTAGGTCTTTACACGATGTCCTGAAAGTGGCATTGATGTTTTGCAACAGCATCACAGTGACCATGGGGTGCAGATGGCTCTATAATAAGGGACACAGCAGGGGATACTCTGCCAGACATTGCATTGTTGACGGTTAGTGGCAGGTAGACTACAGCTGATAGCTAGAAGCTGTTGGGCTCAGAGTGACCTGTATACATACTGACAGAGTCCCCGTTCACTATGTGGGCCTGTACAGTATAGTGCATGGCCTTCTGCAATCGAAGAGATCATGCCGGGATCGTCCACAATAGGACAAGCTTTTGTTACAGTACCATTAACATTAGTGCCCGACCGATATATTGGCCAACCGATATGGCCTCATTTGGCATATCAGCTCATATCGTAACGGTGAAATGTGAAACACAGACATAATGACAGATTTAATCGATTTGTTCTATAATTGTAAGAACACACACATCAGGCGATTCACTCAAGATGCAGGATTTATACTAAACAATTGCACAGTGTCTCTTCCAGGGAATTTGGATCTTGCAGAAACTATTTGGATTGTAGCACTCAGCTGTTTGCATTTGGTTACAAATGGTGAAAACAACAACTGTGGATGAAGAAGGAATCAGCATGGGCAGCCATGCAGTAAAGATTTCACAACACAAGCTGGAGGTGAGATGCTTCCCAGTCGACTCGCGGTCATTGGCTGTTGCAGCGTTCTGCTCAATATTCCATCAATGCTCCTTTCACACTGCAGGATTTCAAGCTTCAAAATGGGTGAGACTCTGATCCGGCCGGTAACGTTAAGATTACGTCTGTAAAGCCCTCCCATTACAGAATCATTTGGGCATATTATCGTCGAAAGGGGAACGCCCCCGGCGATTGTCAGGACAGGAGGGGCGAGTCCGACTTAAAATCTGCCCAATTCATCCTCTATAGTGTCATGGGGCCAGCATAAATTAAGATTGTAATTTCAAAACACACTCGACACAATGAAAAGCCCAAACAGGCTGCTCATAGTTTCTTCTCTAACAGCTGTGGTATAGACACCGTTAGATGGCAGGAGGAACACACTAATGAGACTATGAGAATGTAGTCTATAGCAAACGGTACAAAACTAAACAGAGTCCTGTTCTGCTGAATAACAGACAGACAGACAGACAGACAGACAGGCGGGAGAATTGTGACACATCCTCGCAGGGCCGAGGGCCCCTCCCGATTAATCCATTCTGACCTGAGATCAGATTCTAAAAATGTCTTCTACATCCTGACAGTTTTCATTCTGACCTGAGATCAGATTCTAAAAAATGTCTTCTATGTCAGTCGCTCTTCGATTTTTCAAAAATAGCAGACCTACAAGCTATGAGCTTGTAGGTCTGCTATTTTTCAATAGCTAAAGCATAACATGATGCTAACACCAAAATGCGTTCCCATTCAGAATGGGTTAACGCAGCGAAAGGCCACGCACGCGGCAGCCTTTAACCCTCTCATTAGAGGAATTCTACATCAGAGAAGGGCTATATCACCATGAATAAATCCACTTAGAGGCCGCTGAATGAGAGAGTCCCGCTTTGAGATGGTGGCATTACCATTTCAATAAGCACGCCATACGGCAAAAACGCCAGCGCTGTTAGAGAGAGTAATTGGGATCATTAACAGGAAGAGAAAATATGGGTAGGCCAGCGGAAGGTGCGTGCGTGCGTGTGTGTGTGTGTGTGTGTGTGCGTGTGTGTGTGTGGGGGGGGGGGTCTGGGCGGTACACGTTTATTTTGTATGATGAAAAAATACCTTTATTCTTCCCCTTTCCTTTTTATTTACTGATAAAAAAAAACTGCTAGACTTGGACCTAGACTGACAAGGAGGAATGCATTTTTTTTTTTGCCTGAGATTTTCAAGGCTTTGTTCAGAAAAAAACAAAAGAATGGCCATGCAGACAGACAGCAGACAGACCTTGAGACAAATGCATGCAAAGAAATGTACCGTGGAAGCACTGCTTTGAGCAGTGGGACCTCATTGACGGTGATGGGACTGAACACCTTGGGCTAGGCTGGAAAATTGACATTAGCTCCCAATGCATGGACAATATACACACACGCACTAACACACTGCAGCGTGAGGCAAGCCCCAGGGTGTGCACGTACGTACACTACATGCAAATCCAAACAAAGAGAAAATTCAGTTTTGTACCGAATAGGCAAGCCTCCTGTTTAAGTGTTTAAGTGCATTATTCCTGCTTAGCAAAATCCCGAGTGTTCATTTAAGCACTAGATGCATGAAGCAGGCTGCCGCTGTTTTATTACTTATTATATAGGTGAAAATGTACACCTTTTTGTTCGTGAAATGTCAAAAATCACAAGCTTTTCCTCAGTGAAATCCTGAGCATTCATGTAATTCGTATGGTGTACCTGGCCTTTGTTTGGCTAGAGACAGAAAATAATGAAGGAAAACACCCCAGGAGAGATGCTCCGAGCACGCAGTGCACTGAGGTCACAAAGAGAGGCGAGGAGGGGAGAGGAGAGGAGGGGAGGGGAGAGGAGAGGAGAGGAGAGGAGAGGAGAGGAGAGGAGAGGAGAGGAGAGGAGAGGAGAGGAGAGGAGAGGAGAGTGTGGTAACAAAGAGAGAAAGTGTGCAAAAGCAGAAAGCATACAATACACACATCAACACATCAACACACACACGCACACACACACACACACACACACACACACACACACACACACACACACACACACACACACACACACACACACACACACACACACACACACACACACACACACACACACACACACACACACACACACACACACACACACACACACACACAAATGAACGCATGCACGCACGCAGGAAAGAGTAAGAGACAAAGAGACAAAGAGCTAGTATACACACATGTGCGCATTCATCCAACACTCAACTACAGACAAACACAGATTTGCTGTATAGTCCCAAGGATTCGACGGTGCTTCCGAAATAGCTTCCGAAATAGCTAGAACCACCCCTTAATAGATGGGTATGCTACACAGACAGAGTAGTACAGCACAGCATGCTCACACCCACACACAAGCATTGCTCACACCCACACACAACACACATGTGCACATGCTCAAATCCACACACAACACACATGCTCACACCCACACACAACACACACATGCTCAAACACCAGCTATATTTTTCACACACTAATGTACAGTACATTGAGGTCCCCCTGGT
This sequence comes from Protomyctophum bolini, assembly GCF_963924005.1. Taxonomy (NCBI): domain Eukaryota; kingdom Metazoa; phylum Chordata; class Actinopteri; order Myctophiformes; family Myctophidae; genus Protomyctophum; species Protomyctophum bolini. The sequence goes on along the minus strand of NC_137874.1, from coordinate 36,304,010 downwards.
CATTCCATTGTCATCAATCTAAGACAGTATTCAGGGCCCCAGAGGGAAGGATGCTGCAGCTGTAGGCTTGTAATAGCTGATTTATTGAGCATCTGCGACCGACATCATGCATGTTGTGAGCTTGCAGATCTGCTATTTTTGGTGTGCACACAATAGCCATGTATAAATCACATCTTTAACCCATTCTGACCTGAGATCAGATTCATAAGAGGTTTCCACGGGACACACACTGGTCTGTTGAACCCATTCTGACCTGAGATCAGATTCTAAAAATGTCAGTCGTTCTCAAAAAATAGCAGACCTACAAGCTCGTAGCGCGCCACTCGGTGGCGCGCTATGAGCTTGTAGATCTGCTATTTTTCAATAGCTAAAGCATAACATGATGCCAACACCAAAATGGGTTCCCGTTCAGAATGGGTTAAACTCTTTCCATTGTAGCAGGAATATGAAACAAAATGTAGCCTAATTGAAAAGAAGAGGAAAAAAGAATCTACAGTGTGAGCAAATGGGTGCCTGATAGAGCCCCTGGGCTGTTTGCTTTCCAAAGGAAGCTACTCTGATTTACAGAGAGAGATACGTACAAGAATGCAGTCAGATAACGGAACGGAACGGAACCGCGCGATGTTTCATTGCGGCGGAGGGAAGGAATTCCATTATCATGGAATGGGAGGATGCTGACAATGCAGAGTAGACACACCGATTGTAGAAACACTTTTGAGACGTCGGGTGACTCAAAAGTCTCGTGCACAGGCTGCGTTTGACACAATCCCATGCACGATTTCCTCACCGGAGAACGGATCAGTGATAACAAGAAAATCATTATTTCACAGAGCCAGCCAACCACCAACACTATATCCAGGTATATGGGAATAAAGAATATATAGAAAACGTCACCAACGGAGATGTCACAGGTTGCTGTCATGTGTGAGCTCGATTGGAAGGTGTGTGTGTGTGTGTGTGTGTGTGTGTGTGTGTGTGTGTGTGTGTGTGTGTGTGTGTGTGTGTGTGTGTGTGTGTGTGTGTGTGTGTGTGTGTGGTGTGTGTGTGTGTGTGCGTGCGTGCATGCATGCGTGGTTTCGTGCACTGATTATGTACTGTATGAACACCACATTAGCTCCACCAGTGTGCAAATAATGATTATTTCCAACCATTCTGAACAACTGGACACTCTCTTGTCTCTTTCCAAAAATAATCATGTAAATACGTGACTGTGAATGCCTTTGTGATTACAATTCTATCTGAAGGCATTCAATTGTTTTTTTTTTTGTGGAGGAATAACACACAATGCCCCCTTCCCCACATCCCACACATACGTACAATAGACCCACCAATCACCAGTTACATGGAGGCTAACGTCTCGCAATTACACACAGGCACACAGTGCAGTGTAATTCAAGTAACGCAAGAAGCCTGTTTGGTTTGGACCAAGCTGCACCACGGAGAGGAGGAATGGAAGAATGAATGGGGGGGGGTTCTGGGGCAAACAAGAGACAGAGAGAGAGAGAGAGAGAGAGAGGGTTTGAAGACGCAGCGAAAAGGCCGGGGGGAGTGTGAGAGGAGAGGATTCGTCCTCCGCGGCCTTGTTTAGTCGGTGGGAAGAGGAGAGAGACAACAGACCGGTCCCAGGCGAGACCCCTAGAGAAGTGCGTGACTCCCTCGTTTTCTCCCCTCCGGCCTCTTCTCCTCCAACGACGGAACGGCAGTCGAGCCGTGCCGTCGCGCATCGTTTACACCTCTACCTCCTCTCCTCACTTCCCCTTCACCTCGTCAACCCCTCCTCCGTCCGCTGCGCCTGCACGTTCGCTCGCAAGGTTCCCCCCCCCCCCCCCTCTGGTGTAGCAACAATCCTCCTAACAGCAACTGCACTGTTGCACCCTCCACCCCCACCCTTCCAACAAGCCCACATCTCAGCACCTATTACTCTCTCTACCTCCCTCTCATTTTTTCTCTTCATTCTGGCACATACTCTCTGCTTTATTTCTTCCCCCCTAAATATTCATGGGGTTGTGTATCGCCCCTAACATCCCCCGCAACTCTACAGCCCTGAACCCAGAGACCCTGATGAATAATTCACAGGCTAGGTACTCTAGCGTGCATCTCTCTCTCTCTCTCTCTCACGTCTCTCTCTCTCTACTCTCTCTCTCTTCTCATCCTCTCTCTTCTCATCTTCTTCTCTCTCTCATTCTTTTATCTCTTCTCTTCTCTCTTCTCTCTCTCTCTTCTCTCTCTTCCTCTCTCTCTCTCTCTCTCTCTCTCTTCTCTCTCTCTCTCTCTCTCTCTCTCTCTCTTCTCTCTCTCTCTCTCTCTCTCTCTCTCTCGTTTGCTCATTTTCAAATTGATTATTGTAGAGCAGGCCAGCTTAAAAAGCAGCCCACGGGGTAATCTGTCTTTCTGAGGGCCGCCTATAGGATAGATATACAGTGGAGAAGGTGGAAAGCACCAAATCATATGCAGCAGGCAAGAGAAAACCTGTGATTATATGAAAATTCATACTGGATGGATGCTTCTGCCTGTCTTGTTTCTGACAGAGTATTCTGTTTGATGCTGTGGTCAGAGAAAAGTTTTGGGAGACTGGACATTAGCATTCAAGTTGCCGTGTGTGTGTGTGCGTGCGTGCGAGCGCAGTGTACACTTTGTTGATGAACTTCCAACATAGCTGGGTTTGGAAACATTTCCTGCCATGTTCTGTTTCGTAAATCCTCATCACTAGTGGCTCCCGAAATGAGTGGCAGGTTAAAACTAACCCAGTGGCTCCCGACATGAGTGGCAGGTTCAAACTAACCAGTGGCTCCCGACATGTGTGGCAGGTTAAAACTAACCCGTGGCTTACTGTGAGGTTATGGTTGGGGCCAAACACATGCACCCGGACTGCGTCCCCATGGCTACGGGCATCCATATGTCAATGTTTGATTCCACGTTGAGACTGAGTGATGTGCGGCTGGCTATTGCTATGGCCTCCAGGTGTTTTTACCACCATGTTCCCACTGGTTGCCATGCCAGTCTTCAGTGATGACAGTGGCTTGTTATTTGCTGCACCACAGGAATGAACGCTTAGTATTTGAGTATCAACACCCATGACTTGTCCTTCCTGGGCCTCAGGAACATGCACTGATTGCACTCCATGAATTAGGTATAGATTAGGAGATGTGTGTCACCCTAAAGACACTAACAAGAACATTAGGTGACTCAGTGCACTGTATAGAGGTAGGCATGTAACGATATATCGTATATCGATATTAATCCCGATGATATGAATCGATTTTAATAAAATAAATAAATGTGGGGGGGGGGGGTGTTTTGGGGGGGGCTAGTGAATCATGGTGTGTGTGTGATATGAATTGTGAGCTTTGATTATATTCCATCATATTCAAGTGTTTTGGAGAGAAATTAGACTGAGTCACTTTCAGTAGTAGAGCACTGTAGAGGGGAGCTATAGTGCGTCTGTGACTGTGCCCAGGTGATGGTCGTTGATGCTCATTAATACATCAAGTTTCTGTTTCTGCACTATCAAAAGTAATGCTACTTATTTTGCAATGTAGTTAAAAAAAAAAAAAAAAAGCTCATATAAAAGCTTATATAAAATTTAAAAAAACGGTAATTTGTCTGGGAAATATTTTTTGTTTAAAGTATTGTGAAAAAATCGTATGGTGAACGTCATATCGTGATACGAATCGTATCGTGAGTTGAGAGAATAGTTACATGCCTATAATGACGGAGACGGGGCTGTCCAGGAATCATGGCGAGGTCAATGGTGTGTGTGTGTGTGTGTGTGTGTAAGAGATGTAGTATTAAAAGGGTGTCCGAAATGGTTGAGAAATGACAGAGTTACCATGTGTACACAGAGTTACCACTGTACTGTACTGTACTGTACTGTACTGTACTGTACTGTACTGTACTGTACTGTACTGTACTGTACTGTACTGTACTGTACTGTCACTATACTCTACTGTCACACCCGAAATCATCATACAGTTAATATGTGTTCTGTCTGTCTGTCTGTCTGTCTGTCTGTCTGTCTGTCTTTCTGTCTGTCTGTCTGTCTCTCCGTACTCATTTCTAGTTCATTCCACTCGCCAACTTCAGTCTTCCCTTTGTTTCTTCTGCTGGGTTTCTTTGTCTCTCAAGGCTCGGCTCCTCCCATATTCTTCCCTATACTTTGTCTTGCCCTGATCCTGGATTTCCTTCAGCAATTTTACTCCCTCTCTCTCACTCTCACTCTCCCTCCATCTCTCTCTCTCACTCTCCCTCCCTCTTCCATCTCTCTCTCTCTCTCTCCACCAGTACTGCTGTGTGTTCACCCTTCCTGCCCCCCCCACACCCCCCCCCCCCCCCCCCCACCTAATTTCTCTCGTGTCTGTGGAATGCAATGGTGAACCACACATCTGCTCTTTGAGGTTTCACGTCTGTCTCAACATTTAAAAGAAGAAAATGGAAGGAAAAAAAAGGAAAAGCGGCCTCATTAACGTCAGCAAAGAAATGAATTTAATTTGCCTGCTGGGAGTCTTGACAACTTGCACAAAGCCTATAGCAGGAGGAACCAGGGGCAGACAGTATGGCACACTTACCCTGTCGTTGATTCAGGGATTGTGTTTCATTCTATTACAGTACAATATGTCCACCTCGGTTTGCAGAACTCATTCACTGTTATACCTGCTAAAATAAATAAACTATTTGAACAGTTATAGGCGTGGGCCGATTTCCAATTTGATCTCAGACAGGCCGAAGGCAATGGGGAGATTACCCCCTGTTTGTTTGTTTGCTTGTTTGTTTGTCTGGAGCTAATCTCACAAACTGCTGGACGTTTTTTGTATTTAAGATCTTGCATTTATCAGGAATCTGCCTGAGTTGGTGTTGGAAGGCAGATGGCGGCAGGCAGGATGATGGTTGCAGGGACTGAACTGAATGAATGGATGGACGGTTTCACATGGGGCTGATGTTGACAGACTGTCACCCATCAGCTGGCTCCAACACGCCACAGGTATACCCTGCAAACCAACGCAGGCCACCAGGCAGCACGGGCACTGACAAATGGACCCCATTTCCATTTATTTATCTGTCCGTTGTGTGGACACAGAGCAACACATGCAATCCTGCCCCCCTCAATAAATCTTTATCATGCTAACAGGGCTCCCAATAAACAAACATATCAGCCTCCCCCATGCAGATTAATCACGCATGCTGTGCACACACACACACACACACACACACACACACACACACCGCTGAATAAATAACAGCACCACACATTTGCCGCACAAATCTCCACACAACACAATTAAAAATGCATGGCAGGCAGGAGACCTCACAGACACACACAACACACACACACACACACACACACTGCACCGAACTAATGTGCATGATGTATGGCATTGCCCCCCCCCCCCCTACCATGCACACTATCTTGGTACGTGTATATAACGGTGGAAAGAACAGGCGTGGCTGACGCGCGCATGTAGACACATTCACAGACCACAGTGTGAGGCTAAGGTCACGCCATTTACAACGCAATAATTTGTTTCTGCTGTTGAGCCGGAAGGCTCCGTGAGAGCTGGGAGGAACGATGGAGCCAGTGGGGTGGGACAGCACACACGCACAGAGCCGCACAGCCACACACACACACACACACACACACACACACATAGAATATACAGTTTATATTTGCTGAGATCTGAAATGTGGCGGAGAGATGCTAGGGGACCGGAGCAGACTGACTCTGTGTCACGGCTCAGTGAGGAGACCTCTGATGACATGAAGGCCCTGCTCTATTAGCCTGCATGACTCACTGACACTCACACAGTGTCACACACACACACACACACACACACACACACACACACACACACACACACACACACACACACACACACACAGATGCGTGTGCATCGCTCCTCTCTGAATGCCCTCTGAACAATAACCCACACCATGAGAATGTGAAAGTGTTGTTTTAGAGGTGCATACTCTCAGAGTTCCAAATGGATTCAATTTCCACGGATATATTTTCTCTGCAGGAGGAAAGAATGGATGGCCGGACGGACGGACATACAGACAAACAGAGAACTGTGTTATCTGTGAAACCCAATCGAATCTCTGAGAGTACGCCCTGCGCCGCAACGACGCCGATGGCGGTAAGCGTTGGAAAGCGTCGGTTGGCGGAAAATCTGCTGCTGAATGGGCGGTGGTTACACTGTCACGTCAGGCGTTGAAAGGCCGGCCCGAAGCATGCTCGCTCGTACACGGTCGGCTTTCGACCATCGGGTAGAAGCGGACTGGTGGAGAGGAGATAGAGCTCTCTGGTTGGCTGCTAAGGACCTCCTCGATTTTACAATACACTCCCTGTCTCTCACCACACACACACACACACACACACACACACACACACACACACACACACACACACACACACACACACACAGGGCTATACGTCTACAGTTGTAAAGACTTTATGTGAGATCATTTCATGATACGGATTGAATGTAAATTCAATCCGTAACCTTTAAAACCAACCAACATCACCACTATTGGCCTAACGTTAACCATAAGCAGAATAACCCTAACTCTAAAATGCTAACCCTAAAACAGCCGACCATCATTTTCCCTTGTCTTTCTATATACTTCACACAAGCACACGCATGCACACATGTCACGCGCATGTGAACGAACGCATGCACGCACGCACGCACACGCGGTTTTATTGCCTTACAGAACACCAACTGACTTGGTGCCAGGTAGTCAGTGGGGTGAATGGGAGCGCTGGTGGATTTAATTAGACCTGTAGCCATATGGAAATACTTTCAGCTGCTCTCTCTCTCCTCTCTCTCTCTCTCTCTCTCTCACTCTCACTCTCTCTCTCACTCTCTCTCTCTCTCTCTCCTCTCTCACGTGCACACACACACACACACACACACACACGCATGCACGCACATGCACACGTGCACACAGGACGCGTGCGCACACACACACACGCACACACACACACACACACGTGTGCAGACTCCGGGGTGCACCCACAAGCACACAAAATAATATTTGTCACGTTCTAATCCAATCAGTTTTCTATTTTCTCTGACGCACACATGCACATGTATAAACAGTCTGGGGACTCCGAGTGATAACCTCGACAGCTTTGCAATTCTGTGTGATCAGGCAGTTTGTTTGTAGCATATGTAATCAGTAATTTAGTGAACACATAGCTTTGCTGCAGGACCAGCTGTTTTTCGTTGGTTGCGGAGGCACGGCATGGATTTGTTTTTAAACAAGTCAAGTTGACTACTGGGTGTCTGGGACGGCGCAGGCGTAATCTTCCTACATACCACTAAGGAGACGGGGGTTTGACTCCTCCTCCCCAGAGCCTCAGACATGGCTGATATATCGTCATGTGAAAAGAAGTGGCTTCATGGCGACTTGATGTGTACTATCGTGTACCAATGTGTACCAATCCAACTATACAAATGGGGCGGAATTGGCAAAAATAGTTGATCAAATTATTGCTGCAACAATGCGTGGTTGCGTGGGGTGGTGGAGTTGTACATACGTGCGCATTCATCCTCACACCCTCATGTGACTGCACTCTCTCCTGGGGGGGGGCCTGGTCTCTTACCAATTAAAATGTTCTGAGGACTGCTGGAGCACAATCTTCCTCCTCTCTATATCTCTTCCCCCAATTTGAACAGCACCGTTCCCTTCTCACTCCTCTACCTTTTCCCTTCATTTATCCCTCACTCCCTTCCCTTCCCCACTTCCTTGTGTAATTTGATGCGAATAAAACAGCCTTCTTCACTCACTGCACGTCAGCTAAATATTATACCAAATTGTTTTATTGTGGGGAAACGGGCAAACCGATGTGAAACTCAGTCAATGACATGGGCATGTGACGTGGCCACTGACTTTTGGGACCAGAAAGGGCAGAGTACCCACGATGAATGGGTGTGTTGCAGGTGCTATCAATCATGGGCAATTAAATTACCTTTCACAAAGTTATGAAAGTTCAGAACAGAAGGACTGACCACATCAGCGGCCACGCTTTGTTGAGGTTATATGAAAACCTCTTTTACAAGTGAGACCTGGCCAAAAAAGGGCCAAAGCAGTAGAGCAAAGTTACAAGAATGAATAACAATGAATATCAAATACAATTAAAAACTATAAAGTACAACAAAATATTAGCCAATACCACATTAGGACCCTTTAAAGGTAGAGTAAGTGATTTCACTCAAAAAACCGTAGGTTTCGTTTTTGGCTGTGGGACCTAAGCCTTCGTCCAATCAGGATAGAGAGTCAAAAACGAAACCTAAGGTTTTTTGACCCCCAGGGGTTAACTGGGGACAGGGAGGAACTCCTTATAATGGTCAGCACACTCTATAGTAGAGAGGATTATCACAACAAAACAAAAAAATAAGTGATATTTGAATTAAGTGAAATCACTTACTCTACCTTTAAAAACAAGAACAGGACGTGCACAGCATATCTATTTTCCGACTCACTCTTCAAATCCTGAATGGGATAAGGTGATCCAATTTAAGTTTTGCCTACAAATCATTCCAGGGCCATATTATAGTCCATGGTCAAACAAGCTCATCTCGCCTGCCTCAGTTTGAGCAGCAGGTACCATGCAGGGCAAGTTGTGCAACTACAGTAGTTCTGAGAATGTAAAGTGAGACTGTTCTGTGAAAATGTTAATGTACTACAGTATTTATGTATAATCAGAATAGCCTAGACCAGTTAACCAGCCAAATCCGACTGAAGGTTAGTGAACGCTAATTCAGCAGAAGGAGCACATGAATAAAGGACTGTATCGTATCGTTAAACTCCTCTCAGCTGTGAATTTCAAGTTCTATAAATATAGACACTGTAATTCCAACTCCCATTTCTGCTTCAGGCTACTGAGAGGCCACCAGGACTCCAATCCAAAGAATTTAACCCCCATCTCACTCCAACTAAACCAACCAATCGACCAATCAGCCAGCTAACCTAAATTCCAAGACTATAACATAATTTGATCAATGTGGCAGCTTTTTCGGTATTGCCTCAATAAACTATCAAGAATATCAAGTTATGGACCGTCCTATAGAACAAATTCACACCAGAAATATGATAATCACACAGACAAGGGAAAAACTCGCACCAATTTGCTTTCACGAAGGGCCCTGACCTCAGGGTTAAATGAATGCTGCCTGTTGACCATTGAATATCTTCAGCGGTGTGATGGGGTGCTTTGTTCAAAGGCACACCAGCCAGTTTGGCACATTCCAGCCTTAAGTTCACCTCTCTAGCCATTGGGTTATTGGGTCGTTTAAAGAGCAGTGAGGAGATAAAAAGGGGGTTTCTTGATCAACTGCTGAGCAAATCACAATCTGAGTAGAATTCTAGTGCATACTTAAAGCGATAAGCAGACTCTCCTCTGCAGATTAAGTGGATTGTTATTCGGTCGGGGCAAAGTATTCGTCATCTTCTTAGGGCCAACCTGATGTCAAATCACACGGTGGGTTCAGGATTAACCTCACCTCCCGTTATCAGAATGGACCAGGGCATCCCTCATCTCGGTACAGTACGGTGTCTGCTGCAAGCCTGATGAATCATCACTCATGTACAGTACAGTGTTACGCTTTCACTTATACTTTGTCGTCCCGAGATGTTGCATGCTGAAAACAGCCAATCTACAAGCTGACAGCGCATTGCATCGTGATGCCTTGTACGAATGTGTGGCTACTATTTTCCGTCGGAGAATGGGGGACTCTAATTTGGTTTGCTCAATCCAAGGATGGGGTTAGATCTCACACGTCGCCCCTGGCAGGGTTACATATGTATGATCCCTACTAAATTAATTCTCAAAGAGAGAGACAAATACTGAATAATGTATAGGGATTTAAGTTAGTTAATCAAGGCACTATATCGAATAAGGGCCTCCCACTCAGCTATGCCCAATGAATAATAGCATAATCCACTTTTTAAATTATAAATAGATAACATATATTAGCTTGCTGTAATCCCTCCAGCTGTCCTCTCTGTACATCCAGTGGATGTACGACTGGGTCTAAATAGCACATAGAATGTAAAGGAGAGACTGTAATGTTATGGGAATAACATTTCCCCAGAAGACGTTTACAGTATAATAGGGTCAAATAGAATATTTTCTGGGTGCAGCCCCTGGGAAAGTGGATGAGTCTGCAAAATAACAGTAATCTCTAGGCTCCAGCAGAAAACCCAATGAAAAGCAAACGTCCCACATATCTCAGCAGTTTGGAGGAAGGAAGCGCGCGGTCCACTCTGGCTCAGTTTGAATTAATTACTTGTGGTCTGATACCTTGCTTGTTAATGGCAACATATCCCTGCAACCAAACCACAGAAGAGATAGAGCCGGGCTCCCTGGCCACCCATGCTTGGCTTTCCATTTTGTTAATTTAAATTCAACGTCTCATTCGCCAGCAGGAGTCCAAATTAATTGGTTTGTTGCATGATGCACTATGGTTTCCATTCTGTTTGGCTACACAGGCGAGCGCTTGGGGGTTTGAGTTTCTTTCTGGGATAAAGGGCCCGGCGTGCTCTTGGTGTTGTTGTACAGTAATTTACAATGAAAGATGAGGGTTTGTAGATATGGAAGCGCCTTGATTAGACCTGCTCGGTGTCTGGTGTTTAATGGAGTTCATACAGGCGTGACGTCTAACATTCATGGACTGGTGGGAGTTTCGTGTTTGTGAGCATCCTCTCCTGTTCTGGGAGGGGGGACTGCAGGGGTCCGTGGGGGAGTGACATGGAGGCGTACCAAACATGGCAGAGATATGTGTTCTGTAAACAATGCACAGCACACTCCCTGCAGTGTGAGCACTGAACTGTGAATCTGTCGCCATTCATCTCCCATGCACCCACGACCAGATCTCAGCCACACAGTAAAATCCTTAATTTATCCATTGTGTGTACAAGTATATAATCAAATTACCTGTAGCAGGTTACACTTGTACACTCTGGATTTTACTGTGCAGTTGTGCTGCTCTCCAGTATCCACATACAGTATATCCACGTGTATGCCTCTTCTCAATGCACTTTGTGGTGAATTGAGAGCTTTAATTACAAAAAGGGGAGTGGGGGGGGGGGGGGGGGGGGGGGGGTGCCCTTGAACTGAACAAGAACCTCCATTGATTTTCTGTTCTGGTATCAAGGAAACAGGGACAGGAAATTACAGATTTGCTTTTTTCCCCCTCCCCTTTGTTGTAATATCAATATGACAAGAGAGTCTCTAACTCTGGTATAATAAGTGGAGAATGGCTGGCTTCCTATAGGGTTCCCAACACCTCCCCCGTGTAGCAGAACGGGTCCAAGGACAGAACATTCCCACCACAGCTCTCTTGGAGAAGTACAATTCAATTATCTCAAGCAGGGCAGATTTGCGATGTGAGAGAGGGAGTGAGAGACCAGTGCAAACAACAGACTGAATATCATTCATATCCTCTGCAGTAATGGGTGCCCCCCTCCCCCCCCCCCCCCCCCCCCACCCCACACCCCACACACACACACACACACACACACACAGACAGACATCTTTTTCCCAATCCTCCCTTCCCTCCATCTCCAATGGCCATGTAACAATATCCCACTCTATTAGTGAACCTCTGGAGGGTTCTTGCCTTCTCGGCATGCAGCAACTACGGAAGGCGAAAACACACACACACACACACACACACACACACACACACACACACACACACACACACAAGACATGTATATACACACACATACACATTATCCTCCTCGGATAAGCAATACCTCTGGTCTGAGATAATCAATGCGAACTGAGTAGGACAGAGAATGTCAATGCCAACTGAGGGGGGGGTATACGTCAGGTCTGAGACAATCAATGCCCACTGAAGAGGGGAGAGAGCAGTGTGGGTGGTGGGGGTATACATCAGATCTGAGACAATCGATGCCAACTGAGGAGGAGAGAGAGAGGGCGAAGGTTGGGTGGGTGGGTGGTGTTATCTTAAGGATCGAGATACGGTCAAACAAACAAAACCCAGGAAAATCTAAATAAACCGAAGAGTTAAATCTTTATTCTAAATCTAGATTAGCATGGTTGCTTATAAATAACACAAAATAAAACACAAATTGAAATAGAAACAAGCAAATGAACACATAAATTAAGTTCTGTACACAGAGAACCCTAATCAATATGCTGTACCATTACACAGATTGAATCAGTCTAGCTGTGTGTGTGTGTGTGTGTGTGTGTGTGTGTGTGTGTGTGTGTGTGTGTGTGTGTGTGTGTGTGTGGTTGTAGTGACCGAGTGACAGAGTTTGACATGCAGAGATACCTTGCGCATGAATTAACTAAAGAAATGAAGGAGCGAAAAGTATAGAACATGAAAATGGCATTTTGTGGTCTCTATGTAGAAAATGTCCCGACGAAATATATACTTTGTGACGACCAGCCTCCCTCAATCTTGGTCAGAGTCACAATTGACTCTTAATTGACTAATTGGATAATTAACAGGCGATCACCACTTAATGATAATTGACACCTGGCAATCTCCCTGCTCAGGACTACAGGTGTGTCACTCGGTGTGGGAGAAACAGTTTGCATGCTGGCAGCAGCTCTAAGACAGTGTCCAGCACTCTCTCTGCATTTTTTTCTCTACCTGTTTTTTTATTGTGATCATTTAAGTGGCTCGAGTTGGAGCATGTTTTAAAAACAAATTCACTCACTGCATAAGCAGGCCTGCCAAGATTCTTCCAACTCCACTGTGCTGAAATCCAGGGAGGAGAAGTAGCCGCAATTTGCAACGCTAGATTTCTTTATAATGGGATGAATCTAGAGTTGCAATAGCCTCCATTGACTCCCCACTCATCCAATTTGGTTTGCGATCTGCTTGTCTTAAACGACGTTAAACTCACCAACATTGCAGCTGTAGTCCAAGCTTGAATTATCCTCTTTCAATCTGCCGAGCTTGTTTTTCATAAAAATCCACCGTAGAGCTGGTATGAGTTACTTTCTGTCAAGACATCCTCTGCAGGTGATTCTTTTTCTAAGTGTTGCAGTTTGGAAGCACTCGTTTTTGTTAATGGGTCGCGCTCCTGCATTATGTTCAAATTCGAAAGCACTTAGAAAAAGAATCACCTGCACAGAATGTCTTGACAGAAAGTAGCTCATAACATGTCTACGGTGGATTTTTATGAAAAACAAGCTCGGCAGATTGAAAGAGGATAATTCAAGCTTGGACTACAGCTGCGATGTTGGTGAGTTTAACGTTGTTTAAGACAAGCAGATCGCAAACCAAATTGGATGAGTGGGGAGTCAATGGAGGGTATTGCAACTCTAGATTCATCCCATTATAAAAAAATCTAGCGTTGCAAATTATGGCTAGGAGGAGAAGTAAACTGAGGAGGTGATTTGTTTGCAGGAGGATTGTTTCCCTATTTTTGAGTTGACCTAGTGGGACCCTAAACAACTCACAGGTAACACAGATACTGTCACTGACAACAGGAGAAATACAAACACTTTAACATTTGGATTAAAACCACTTAATTAACAGCAAGAGGATCATTCTTAACCACTCCCTACAGCAGGAGGATCTGTGTCCCTTTGTTTTGTTTGAACTGAACTCTCAAAGACCAATTTTGCTTTATTTCAAAAGGAGTGGTGGATTGAATTAATAACCCCATTTGTGCCCAAGGTTTTGAGTTGAACATTTATTGAATAGATTTAGTTGGGGTTTCGTTATTAGTTAATTTTGGTCCTGAATATTGAATGCCATTTGATGCTTTTGTTATTTTTATTGAAAAGTGAATAATGTTGCAACCTAACCCACCCCTGGTGGTTTCAATACAAAGACCGTTCCAATCCAACACATTTAAGGGTTCTTTATCTTTTATTCCTTTAGTCCTTTGTTAGTTTTCCTTGACACCACCTGGCTACACAAAAAGGAGAGGCAAAGTTCCTCTCTGGTACTGTAGGTACACGCCTGCCTGGCACCCCAAATAAGCTACTGAGGAAACCATTACAACTTTTTTTACTTAGTAATGTCCACTCTGGAGCTAAGTATGATAAATGCTGATTGAATTGTTTCTAAAGCATGTGACCTGCACCTGTTGTACACTATAATAATTATATCACATGCCTCCCACTGTGTGTCACTCATGATTCCGACTCTGATCGGAAACATTTCAAAGGACCCGATTGTGCTCCAGAACTTTAATTAGTTGTTTTTTTGCACCAGCTCATCTCCGCATACATTCACACATTCAGATGGTTTGTCTGAGCACAACGCTGCAGAGATGACAGCGGAGTGAAACATCAGTAGCCCTGCTGTAGAAAACTGCCTCCCTGTCAACAAGCCTGAAGCACTCAGGTGTCCAGCGGCCGTAACTCACCCATCTGTCAGCGAGCGGAGCCAGTTAGTGTACCAGCTGTCAATTACACAACCATTCATCTCGAGAACCTTTTCACTTCTGTACCTACATGACAGGGTTACAACCGACACACACATACATACATACGCATGCACGTGTGCACGCACACACACACACACACACACACACACACACACACACACACACACACACACACACACAGTTACACCATGTTTGGCTCCATCAGCCTCTCATTTGTGGCAGATTATTAGTTTCCATTGGACGACGCGCGTTGAGAGTGACAGTGTGCTCAGGTGGTGCAGGGGTAAAGTAGAGCGGCTCGCCACCACAGAGTCTAGAAGGGGCTCAAACCCACCGCAGTGCATCCATGGTTGGGCCGAGTGTCTATGCCAACACATGTGGCCGTGTTTGGGAAAGGGAAGCCAAGGGTGATGTTTGTCGTTGCACATACTCCCATGGGGGGGGGGGATGCTGAACGGGAGCAGTAGGATGGAGGGAGGCGCTACGTCCTCCCGGTGGGACCTCCTCACTGACAGGTCCAACACACAGAAATGTGTGGGGAGGAATTCATTGGTATAACGACTACATTGGGAGAGAAAATTGGCTATTCTAAATTATAGTAAAATAAAAGTGTAATACACGCTGCCAAAAGCGATCCATCCGGTTATAATTTCAGAGATGAATGCCATCTCCTTTATCTCCACTCTCAGTCAAATTAGCCTGAGATGAGCAGTCTGATTTCTGCATGTGGAGCGCCAGCGGGACAGACAAACTTATACACACCAGTAATTCCGATGTCGTGTATCTTGTATGACACACAACACACACATCGAAAATACTTAGTTTCTAATCAAATTAACAAGATGGCCAATGAAAGGTTACCATTAAATGATTTTATAACTTCTATACTTGCAGTCATTCACTGTAAAGGAGTGATGTGTGAAATATGGACATTTATGTGCAATGATCATAATAAATAACCCTCTATGCACTGCTATAACTAAAGCCAGGGATCCGGGACCCCTAGGAGGTCCTCCTGTATTACTACAGGAGGGCAGACAAATCTTTTCTACATGAATCACTTGAACCCAGTTCTAGGCAATCTTGTGAGGCTTTGTGAGCTTGTAGAACGGTTATTTACCGCAAAGAGGTTTGGTGTAGAGAGGAAAAGGGGCAAACCAAGTACAGAGCCAAGTATTGAGGGTGTAAGTGGTTAAATGTATGAAATAAACAAAATAAAAAACATTAATCTACACTGCAACCCTGATGATAGTCACTGAAGCTATCTATGAAAACTATGATAACACAATTTCCTACAATATCTCTCCGAGTTAAGCTATCACACAACCACACACCGTCCTCTCATACAAGGACAAACTCTAATGAATGTAGTTATTCTGAGAGTCCGACAGAAATGGTTCACAATAAAGAAAGAATGACCATTGACTGAGAATGAAGAGACAAACGTGTGCACGTGTGTGCGCACACACACACACACACACACACACACACACACACATAAGAGGCAGTCCAGGTTTTTTTGCAAAAAATATATATGTTAATGACGTTTAGAAGCTTTAGAACACTTTCCTGGGGGTCTTTATGTGTGTAATATGTGTGATATTTTAGATTGTAGCAGTGAGCCCAGTGTCTCTGATGTCATGGACACTGGGCTCACTTACTTCCTGGACTACATGTTGTCTCAGTAAGACCAAGGGGCCAGCTAGGCACTCCAATGTTGAAGCGCTGGGCCCTAGTGGTAAGAGGAAGGACTGCAGGCGGACCCGTGGATTCTTGACGAGGAAACCCCGTGCAACCGAGTGCTCAATGTTAAAGCCCAGCTGCACTTCCGCATTTGGGCACCAAAATGTGGTGCCCAAATGCTGAATCGGCGAAAAAAGGCGGAAGTAGACGGTCCTTCCGGGTGCTTCAAAACGCCACTGAGCAACTTCCACTGACATGAATAGCGGAGGGGGCGGAGCTTCGCGCCAGATCAGTCTCTATCCTTTTAATACTCTATGAGTAAGACAGCCCTCCCCTATCCACAAGGAGGAGCAGTGCACCAAAGTATTATGGGAATTGTAGTCCAGGAAGGAAGTGAGCCCAGTGTCGATGACATCAGAGCTCACTGCTACAATCTAAAATATCTAAAACCACATATTACACACATAAAGACCCCCATATATTTTTTGTTGCAAAAAGGGTGAAGTGGCCCTTTTGGCTACTTTTGTCAGCAAGTATTTTACAATTAGCGCCTGAAGTACAACAGCGATGCTGCACCCGATTTGACTGGGAGTTATCGGTTGATTTTCGGTCGAAACGGCTGGATGTTTTCAGTAATACATTTCCATCCTACACTAGTAAAATGCTTCCACTCTACATATCCTTTCACAAGTCTGAATCCGATTATTGCCTTGAAATAGCTTTTGCATAAAAATGTGTATGCTATGCATGCATACAATTCCAGGCCACACATTTTATCCTCGAATGAAACTCCTGCTCTCTTCCTCCAACCTTGCAACCTGCATTTTTCTCTGATAAGTCTCAAGTATCTAGTATTTCATTCCCAGAATGTTGAAGGCTATTGCAGTACGTCCCCCCCGTTTCTCCCAGCAGAGCAGAGCAAACATGGACAGCTTGAGACCAGGTGCTGCATGGGAGTGCATGGGAGAACAGAAGTGCTTAAATAAAACTGAAAGGAGAAGGTAAACTTAGAGACATTGAGGGGGAGAGAGTACTGTAGATAAGAGATAATTAAAGACAATACTGCTCCGAGCAGGATAAAACCTTGCTCTGGAACACCTTACCCCATCCAAAGAGTACACACACGCACGCACACACACGCACACACACACGCACACGCACACACACACACACAGACACACACACACACACACACACACACACACACACACACACACACACACACACACACAGACAGACAGACACACTGACACAATGTGCCCACGCCTTAAGTCTGTATTGTGCTCTATTTTTCATAGTGTATGAATGAAATAAATATGTGCCTCTCAGCTGTAATATGCTGTAAGTGTTAACTGTAAATCTGGGTTCAGATCTTTTTCATAACAATAGGACACAGTACCCTGCATTCATATAAATCCCGCCGCCTGCACTGGAAAAAAATAATATATACCAGTAATGTATTCTAACCATCATGAACAAACATGAAGCCACTATCCCGCTAAAATGGTAACATTATATTCCCTATTCTCTTTTGCGATGTACGTATCTTAGAATACTTCTCTGCTGTGTACCTGTGATAAGATGTGGATTGTATGACAATATGTTTTTTACACAGTCAGAGCAACAACAGATATTCCAATAGAACTGCATCATATTCCTGGAGAGAGTACAGTACATTAACCTGCAAGCATGCAGCTACTGTACACGCACACACGCACACACACACACACACACACACACACACACACACACACACACACACACACACACACACACACACACACACACACACACACACACACACACACACACAGTAACTACACATGCCTGTTGTGCTTCTCTCTCACACAGACTGAAGACCTTGGTGAGCAGGAGAGAGGGAGGATTTGGGGAGTGGGGGTAGGGCAAGGAATCCTGTGGGACAGACGCAGCTAGCTAAGCAAACACAAAGGCTTGAATATGAAATATTACTATACTGTACATCCACACACTTGGATTGCATAATTCATTGATTAATTAAAGACAGAAAGATAAAGCGGCTTCTGAGAATCTGGCCTACACGTCTTTAAATGAAATCATCCCTATACCATCAATGATTGTTCAACATTATGAGCCTTCCGCAAAAAAAGTATCACGCAGAGATATTAGGCTTTCTATTCTTCCACCTGTAAAATATTTATGACAACATGCACGTGCTTGTGCACGCACGCACGCACACATGCATACGTTACGTATGTATGTATATGTTTGGGAGATGTAAAGTTGTACAGTACAATGTTGAATTCCTAGTTGGTTGCCAGGTCCTTTCAATAAGCAGCTCTGTCATATCACCAACAACAGTAGCTCCATCACAAACGTGTCTGAACATGCCAAAGTGTTCCCATGGGAGAGCGATGAAGGGATGCTCTGGAGGTGGAGAAGAGGGGGATGCAGAACTGACAGACAGATAAGGCAAGCGCAGGAATTTTAGAAATGCAACGGAGCCGTTCCTCTCATTATTCGTCTTCCTACTGAAGCCCCAGCCTCTCCCGTTCTTGCTCTCTCTGTCCCCCTATTTCGCTGCACGTTATAAATCACCCCAGTCTGCAGCCTATTAGAGACGATGCCAGAATCCTTTGGTGTTGGTATGGAAGCATCGGAAACAATACCGGGCGCACAAATAGCCTCCATCTCTCCTGCTGCACCGTGCGCAGATATGGGCTACACCACGGTTAACGCTGGGTAATTTCTGTCATCTCCTGTATGGTACCTGACTCCTTTTATATTTCTCTGCCATTTTCCAATAAGTCAGTTAATTACCTCTGGAGCGTCCCTGGACTGGTTTTTCATGCACATTGATTTTGTTTCTTTCCACTAGTATGATTGTATTCCTGAAGCCTCGCAGGACGTGTGGTGTGTCTCAAGGCTGTGTTCTTGGACCATACTGTTCCCTAAAAATATATACTATTCCTTAGGTCCTGTTGTTTGTATATCTGCATCTGTATTCATTGCGAACTACCCCAGTTGTACTCAACTAACTCCCTAGCTTTAAGTGAAATCTAATTATTTCAGTAAGATGATTGTCCAGTGGTTGGTTACTCTGCCGTTTCAAAATACATTTGATATACTTTATTGTCAATTCTCACTGAAATTTGTCTTGCGACCCAGCAGCCATGTATGCAGAACACATATACACACATTTGACATAGCACAAAAAATATTACATACATAAAGACATGAAGACAAGAGCAATGTCCACCGCTTAGAATGATTACCCCATACTGTAGCTACTATAACTCCTGAGTAAGCCTCAAAGTCGACTGGTGGACAAAGGACCTCTTTAGTCGGTAGCAACCTATATTCTCCATACAACACATGGCTAGTGTTTGAGGTGAGATTCCTTGCTAACCTTAGGATGCTGTTATCATACATGGATGTGTAAAGTTTCTGAAGTGGTTGTCCAACAATCTTTGAACAATTAAATGTTCAGTTGTTGCAGCAGTTATAACTTTAGGGCTTCAGACAAACCTCCATACCAGGCAGGTGGTACTACAGTACTGAAGAACACTCATAATAACAGAAGTGAAGAACAAAAGAAGAATCCGTCTACTAGCACCGAAGGATCTTAGACGGCGAAGGAAGTAGATTCTTTGCTTTGATTTCTTACACACTGATTCAATCTGATCTTTCCATGACAACAGATGGTCTATTACTACTCCTAGGTATTTGTACGAACATACCTGGTTGATCGGTTCACCATGAATAGTAATGGGATCTGGTGGTGTACCAAAAACAATCTCTCTTTTTTGTGTTAATGATGAGAGCCACCTTATTTACTCTGTGTTGGTGCAGTCCAGGATCACTGGAACTATCTAGGAGAGAAATCAAAACTGTATCATCCGAGTACTTTTCAGCCACATATTGACGGCCATCTCTTGGGAACATGAAAGGATAGTAGTTGCACACTGTTTTAGGCACTAAATTACCTAACAGGTGTACAATACATAAAGCCAAATTGATGCTTTGTTGCACAGCGGAAATATGGGTCGGCTATTTAAAGCATGCGATACAGTATGAATGAGGCTTAAAGCTGAACACGCTTGCAGTCCTGATGAAGAGGCCTAAACAACACATGTACTGTATCAATACAACTTCAAATACTGTACATCATTCTGCCACCTCTTTGTAACTTTTAAAAAGTTAACTACTAAAACATTTCTGGAATCATAATAAATTCGAATTAATTCACAATTAAAATACTGGTGTCATTAAGCAATAGTTCTTATGGCTTTGTTCACTACGGTAGAATCAAATACACATTTTTGCTGCCACTGAAAAGTCAAGAATGATACTTTTCTAAAACCAAATAAAGTGTGGGGAAAAAAGGACAGGAGAGATGAGCTCTTTGGGACACCCTTCATTACCATGCACCCAGTGTAAAATCATATGCATTAAACTGAACCATGAAATATATCACAGGGATCTCTGACGGCAAGTTCAAATTTGCTATTGCATACCAGCGTGAAATGAGCACTGAACCTATACATTTAAAATAAATCAATTCAAATCCTCACAAGAGGGTAAAATACTTTTCAGTGTCAATGGTAATTTATATTCACACCATAAATGACACGCGTTTCCTTTTCCATTTTATGCATGACTAGCTTCCCACAAAGGATAGAAGCCCAGACAGCAATAAGTGTTGACATTTAAGATTTTTGGACTGAAAATGTTGATTAAAGCAGAGATTTCAGCTAAAGAGAGAGTAGAAAGTTTACTAAACGGCTCTTTTACAACTGTGACGGACATTGTGTATGTGTTTGTTTAACTGTATGTAATGTGTTTTAATTTCGTTTTATTTTTCGTTTTGTCATTATTTATTTATTTTTGTTCTGTTTTTATTATTGTCAAAACATTTTGTGATAAGATTTTATTTGTATTTGTGCTGCCATGGGGATGTGAGGGGGGTAAAAAAATATATGTCAATTGTTTTGAATATACTTATTTGTACTGTAAAGAAAATGAATAAACATATGTTTAAAAAATAAAAAATAAACGGCTCTTTTACTTCTTTGGAGATATGTTACTTTTCTTTTTACAGTATAGGTGTACAGCAGTATAGGATAGGTGTACAGTATAAGGTGTATGATTGTGTGTCAGTGTGTGTGTGTGTGTGTGTGTGTGTGTGTGTGTGTGTGTGTGTGTGTGTGTGTGTGTGTGTGTGTGTGTGTGTGTGCGTGCGTGCGTGCGTGCGTGCGTGCGTGCGGATACTAGGGGCCAGAAATGAATCCAAAATTGGTATTATTACCACGACATGACATGTGGGCGGAGAGACGAAAGGGATATCAGAAGAAAAATAATATAAAGCTAGGAAAAGGGGCTGAAGGGGCTTCAGACGACCACAAAGTACAAACAGCAGAAACCACAGATGGAATGAGAATCCTTCACATCTTGAAAATAACGGAGTTCTTCCTGATTGTTGCTAAAGGGAATCCAATCCATGCAGCTGGAACGTTATAGGAGACATTAGAGCATAGAGCTGGAGTTGCTCCTCCATTGTTCAAAGTAAACAGTGAATAAATAAAGTATCTCAAAGGAACTTCTCATTTCGCCTAGTGGTTAAAAATGGTCTTCAGAACAGAAAAGCGCACCAACGAATTCCCCAGAAATATGGGTATCTGGTGTGAAAATATCACTAGGCTTATTATCTATTTTGGTTCTGATCACAAACAATAGGTGTATGTTAACACAACAGAAACCCATGTCTTTTATCAATGGCCGTAATGCACTGCATATATTGATTGATGGATTAATTCATTGAATACTATATTAGTCCGAAATTTAAACAGCACGTGTTACAGTACATCAGTGACACCAGAATAGCATGTTACATTTGTGATGAGACGTGTTCTCCTCGATGGGTCAGGTCTGGTTGTTCTCTGTTTTTAATCGCATCGTAGCATTATGATGGGTTTTTTGGCCTGTGAGTCCTTTGTATTTGTCTGTAAACACAGGGTTAAACAGGAATGTATGATGGAATTACTTTTGTGTTTTGTCAATGTCACCTGACTGAATGTTGATTGGGGACTTATGGTGGATGGGCCACAGGTGTGGTGTGTCACACTGCATTTAAAAATGTATTGTCTACACATTGTGTGAATTAAGGAAGAGCTTCGGCTTGAAACGTTACCACAATATATCTGTTTTTATTCTTGAACTACATTTGTGACGTCCACATTCCACCATCGACCCACAAGGCAATTTAATTTTAATATAAGAATATTGCTCATAACTTCTCTGCCAATTTTTCCACGAAAGGCTCTAAAGTTATGAACATCGTGGTGCTTTCTGGCACCAAACTTAATGGAGAGTGTGGTTACGACATATGCCATACTACACTTATGAGCGTATTTGTCTGCTTCAACTATAAGGTAAGGGTGCATTTGAAAAACACTTAATGAACAGTGAAGGTCTTGGACAAATTAAAACTGACATGACGAGTGTAACTTTGAGAGGTGGGGGCACGACCTTTGACCCGAGAGAGAGATGGCATTAACCCTGGCCACTGATAAGGCTGGTTGGAGGCTGTGAACTGCATGTGTTTGGAGTGACAGCTAGAGGACGGATAAGGCTAATACCTCGGCAAATGCACAGGCGTCTCTCCCCTGACAGCAAGATCACTCAGCCATGCCGGTACAGCCGTTAGACATCCACACTTAAGAACTGGAAACTAATACCGTCGCCACACACGCCTCAGAGGTGTCCAACGATGTGCATTGAAAATGTGCATTACGGAGAGGATACAAATATAAAAAGTCAATTAAATGGTAAATGGTGCATTTGTGTAGTTCCATTATCCAAGGCACTTTACAATGATTGTGCATTACATTCACTGAAGGTCTTTACACACCGGACTCGTCCGGAGGCAAATTTTCGACACAGATAATTCACTTTTTTTTTCAAGCTTCCACCTCAGCAACGAATTTCCATAGCAGATAGCAGAGCGAAAAAATAACAGACGCATTTTCGCTCTGCTATCGAATTTTACGGACATTCGCTGGTGAATGATACACCTTGACCAATCAAAATGTGTTTTGGTCCATAAACAGCGGCGTGCGATACAGTAGTTGTGAGCGTATGTATGCCTGCTGCGACTGTGAAAAGAGCAGCAGCCGGCCCCATATAGCTCTGTGAGGTCCGGAGAGCCCACTGCACCCTCGCCTCTTCTGACGTCCTCCACATTAATATTAACCTACCCTCCACCCACCCTGGGCAAGACCTACGCTGGAGAGTGCCTTGCTGGAATTTGGCAGAAGTATGTTCGGCCTGACACTTCTGGCTATGCACTCTCTGCCTTAGGTTGTGACCAGGCTTTTCTCTTTGCAGATGAGTAAGGGTGGGACCGAGGCTACCCTCCACCAGTGCTGTTGGGGGAGCGGGGCACTTGTGTGCTAGCAGCAGCATCCACCAACAGAGCTCCGCCAAACTTTGGTCAGCTCAACTGTCATTGCATCTCTGACTGTATGTATTTATTATTGTATTTTACCGACGGCACGGGTGGGCGGCCGTGGATCTGGACCATTACTCTTGCACAATTGCGTTGTCTGCATCACGTCACGGTAGTGAAGATGGTGGAAAGATCTGAAGGATACCAACGACATAAACCTTTAGATGTGGATAGGCAGACGTGTCAAAATTCCCTGGCCAAATACTTTTTTGGGTCGCATCGCTAATTCGCCGGTGTGTAATGAGTGAATCAGAGATTGCTAAATGGCAGCAACCACAACTGACTAGATGCACTTCATTGACTAGTTGCCCTTTTCAAGGGAATGTGTGCAATATCTCTGTTTTTTATGTGTTTCATTGTGTTTTTCTTTTTCTTTTCCTTCTGTGAATGTGTATGTTATTTGTATGCAACTGTGACTCTGTCTCCAAAACAAATTTATCCTAACGGAGACAAATAAAGACAACCTTGAACCTTGAACCTTCATACTGTACAGTACACCGATGGCAGAGGAACCCATGCAAGGCACCAACCTGCTCATCGGGAGCGATTAGGGGTTTTTGCTCAAGGACACTTGGACACTAACTCTGGTGGAGCCCGGGATCGAACTGGGAACCTTCAGGTTGCAAAGCGGACGATCTGTCTCCTGAGCCACTGCTGATAATGATGTAATCTCATCATCAAATCATAATCCTTCATAAAAGCTTTTGCTAGAACATGAATGGATCAATGTTTGGAAAAGCATGAAAGCATGAAAGTTTCATTGGACAGTGAATGAGGATAAAGATTTATCATTTATCAAAAAAAGCAGGAAAGTGTTTTGGGGCAGGACGCAGGAGAAGTGGACACAGCTAAAGAGTTTGGAAGACATTAGTCATGAACTAGCAAGTAGCAACTCTTCATTAGACATGGTTCCTTCTCTGATTACAGGAGGCTATGGAGAACAGGGAAATAATGCAGAACCAGTAGAGAACTACTTAAAACGTGTGCGCTCGCACACACACACACACACACACACACACACACACACACACACACACACACACACACACACACACACCCATTCCATCTTCACTGACTCCCCCTGTCTTTTATTTTTCCTACACCCATTTCAATTCCCCTGTGGCTTGCCTTTCTCTCCTTGTCAGCAATTTATTCTCCAAAGATAGGCATAAAGAGAGAAGAGGAAAAAACATGTTTTCTCACTCACACACACACACACACACACACACACACACACACACACACACACACACACACACACACACACACACACACACACACACACACACACACACACACACACACACACACACACACACACACACACACACACACACACACACACACACACACACACACACACACTAATACTGCCCCCGTATATGCTAGTAAAGTCAGCTTCATATGTGTGTAATAATGTGGAGGTACTGCCTACAGTGCTGTTCCTAGTAATTCCTACCTAGTGCCTGTGAGTTCAACATCCCGCTCACAGTAGCAGGCACTTCCAAGCACCTCTGCTCAGAGTTTGTGTTCTGGGTGAAAAGCTTGCCTTATAGCTCTTCTGACACCACAACGACTGCTAGATTGCTAGAAGTAATGTTTTGTGTGGCACTGCCGTCTAAAAGAAAATACTGTCTGTCAGTTTGTCTTTTCATGGTGTACAGTATAGTGCTGAAGGGGCCACGGTGTTCAGAAAAGGGTGAGTCTGTATGTCTGCTGGGCTCTGCCTCTGTATGTGTATCTCTGCATCTCTGTCCCCACATAACCCATTCTGACGTGAGATCAGATTCTAAAAATGTCTTCTACATCCTGACAGTTTTCTGAAAAAGCTATATGTTTCTGTCAGTCGTTCTTCGATTTTTCTAAAATAGTAGACCTACAAGCTCGTAGCGCGCCACTCGGGCTTGTAGATCTGCTATTTTTCAATAGCTAAAGCATAACATGATGCTAACACCAAAAGGGGTTCCCGCCTAAAATGGGATAAGTAGACCAGTCACAGCTCAGCTCAAGCTGTTCACTTTTTCTTTTTTTTAGGGCGTGGCTCCACGACACCGAGTTGGACCTCTGACGTTACACGAAAGAAGAAGAAGAAGAAGAGTGTGTGTGGGTATAACGTCATCAACATTTACATTTTAAAATGTATAGGCTATTATATTTAGAGGGATTCAAGCCAGTTAACTAGATAACTGCTAATTCATTTAACTGTTAATTGAAAGCCTTTTCAATTTGCGCAGGGAAGACTCTGTGTCTGGTTAACCCATTCTGACCGGGCACCCATTTTGGTGTTGGCATCATGTTATGCTTTAGCTATTGAAAAATAGCAGATCTACAAGCTCATATCGCGCCACCGAGTGGCGCGATACGAGCTTGTAGGTCTGCTATTTTTGAAAAATTCGAAGAACAACTGACATTTTTAGAATCTGATCTCAGGTCAGAATGGGTTAATCAGACCAGTGTGTGTCCCGTGGAAACCTCGTATGAATCTGATCTCAGGTCAGAATGGGTTAATATATTCAGCTATCATTGTCCACGCACACTCAATGGTGCCACATACCCCGGAGCCACAAGGTCTATATGTCAGAATATCTGAACTACCCTGCAGGGCCAATTCCCTAAGCCCTGGCATTTTGATGGAAATGCTGAGCCTAGGGGAATATATGGGGAAGGAAACTGTTTAGACAATACCTGAAGCACTTTTGCCCTGGTCTGTCCACACTATAAACAGAAACCAGCTGTCCCCAGACCGCGATACTCTTGGCATCCTCTGACTGATAATTTCCTTAATGTAGACTGACCGGAGCGAGAAAAAAGAGAGGGGGGGGGGGGTGGGTGACATGATGGTATAAACAAGGTGCAAAATGTCCTGAGGACAAATAAAAAACCACTGCATGTTATCTGCCTTCATGGTGAGAAACGGTGACAACCTGTCAATGTATCCATCAAGTTATCACACACAATCAATCCATCAAGTTATTACACACGAGTTAATCCACACAAAGAGTTAAGATTCGGTAACCATATCTCATCTAGCGGCCATGTTGTTCTTATGTCCTATACTTGGGTGGGTTAACCCCTTAGTGACAGGGCATGTGGACATGGTCAATTAGAACCAATAACAATTGGACAACCAATTACTTTGCTTTGAGTGTTTGCATGTTAAGTCTCTACAGAGTCTTTGGTGCATTTAGATAGGATGTTGTCAGAAACAGCGACATTTAGTGGCACGGACAAATATTTGAAGTGGGGGGGGGGGGGGGGGGGGCGTCTGGAGGCGCATTAGTTAATGGACGGTGACAGACTAAAGAGGGACTTTGACCTTTGAGGATGCTTCTCTGCTAGCTTCTCCTGTCATCGTCTGTAGGCCACTCCTTTCTATGAGGGAGAAGGGGATTACAATCAGAGGGGCTCAGAACGTCACAGGGGTTCCCACCCTGCCTGAACTGTCAGTCACAACTCACAATACAGACATACATTTACTGCACCTATTGTCACTGTCAGGTGGAAACCTTGTATCTCCATATATCTTTATTTATTTTCTCTTGTTTGTCGTGTAACTTCTATGAGTGGTGCAACCACTCCAAGGAACAGCTTTATCCCTCCTATGTCCCAACCTATAGTGACTATGTCCCTGTGTCCCGAATCCAGATGTTTAGAGTACCAATAGGGGGTGCTGTTGCACCACTCGCGTCAGACTGGTCTGATTATTTTCTTTTAAACAAAGACCAACGTCAAAGTGGTTCAGTGTGTCTGTAGAGCCTGAAAGTACCTGAGCTTTTCTTGGCATGGAGCGGCGGATCAAGCTAGCGCTGGAAATAGACGCCGGCTCCCTATTGATTCACCAACCGATGTTGATAAAAACCAGACTTTTATTTGATTCACTTGAAACAAACTCGCCTGCATGCAGGGTCTCCGAGGCTAGTATAGTTTCTGTGGATTTATACATACTAAAGCATTGAAGAGCATTAATCCATTCTGACCTGAGATCAGATTCATACGAGGTTTCCACTGGACACACACTGGTCTGATTAACCCATTCTGACCTGAGATCAGATTTAAAAAAATGTCAGTCGTTCTTTGATTTTTCAAAAAATAGCAGACCTACAAGCTCGTAGCGCGCCACTCGGTGGCGCGCTATGAGCTTGTAGATCTGCTATTTTTCAATAGCTAAAGCATAACATGATGCTTACACCAAAATGGGTTCCCGTTCAGAATGGGTTAAAGAGCATTAACAACAGCTTGTGACTGAATAATAACCACAAAGGATCTATTGGGATACGGGTTGTATTTTTTTGGAAAGTGACATACAGGGTTTCCACCTGACCAGTGCAACACACTAACATCAACTTGAAGTGATGTCGGGGGGCTAACATCAATACACCCCGTCACTACAGTATTTCCACAATCAACCCAAGTGGTCCTCCTCACTCAGATGATTGGCTTTCCTCCCCTCCCCACCATGTCAGTGGATTGAGGAAAACAAATTCCATTCCACATGAAAATATCAATATCTGGGGAGGGGAGGGGAGCCATCTCTTTGCCATCGCCGTTGTTGCATGGCAGCTACACTGAATGACTTGAGATGTAGGGCGGGGTCCAGGGGAGGAAACATGTCTCCATTCTGCAGCCTACACTGAATGACTTGAGATATAGGGCGGGGTCCAGGGGAGGAAACATGTCTCCATTCTGCAGCCTACACTGAATGACTTGAGATGTAGGGCGGGGTCCAGGGGAGGAAACATGTCTCCGTTCTGCAGCTACACTGAATGACTTGAGATATAGGGCGGGGTCCAGGGGAGGAAACATGTCTCCATTCTGCAGCCTACACTGAATGACTTGAGATGTAGGGCGGGGTCCAGGGGAGGAAACATGTCTCCGTTCTGCAGCTACACTGAATGACTTGAGATATAGGGCGGGGTCCAGGGGAGGAAACATGTCTCCATTCTGCAGCTACACTGAATGACTTGAGATATAGGGCGGGGTCCAGGGGAGGAAACATGTCTCCATTCTGCGGCCCCATTATGGCATACGTCTATAGCAGGATAATGAAATTTTGCAGGTACAGTATACAAAAGCACGACTGTGTGTGTGTGTGTGCGTGTGCGTGTGCGTGTGCGTGTGTGTGTGTGTGTGTGTGTGTGTGTGTGTGCGTGCGTGTGTTGTACACTGTATATGAACAATATAGTGAGACTGTATAGACATCTATGGTTTAAGAATCTCGTTGTTTCATCAGAGGAGTTTTATGGCTAAATGTTAATCTCCGCCACGGGCCTCAATTTTCCTCTAGCAAATGCCAGTGTCCAATTAGGTCAGCGTTGTCATTTGTTCCCCTCGTACGCTCGCTGGTCCTATATACAAACAATCCGGCTGCCGAAGAACCTTAAGTGTACACGGGCAGTGACTTTGCTTTCACCTCAATAAAGTGCTACTTGATTGAATCAAGTGGCCGAGGTCAATAGGACACATGTTCATTTCCCAGGGTCCTCTGGGGGTCCCTGCAGGCAAGAGAAATATGCTGAGTGTCTTCCCTGACATTTATTGGATAGGAACTAGGTTATACATCTTTTTTTTTTTCTCCCCTCCTTTTTTCGCATCCCTCGCCTTCAGAGTAAAAGGCTTCACCGGGTCCATGTTAAGTGTGTGGGTGCGTGCGTGCGTGCTTAAACGTCTGTGCGCATGTGTTTCTGCTTAGGCAGTATTCCAGCCCACGGTCACGCTTCAGGCACCGGTGCACGCGACATCTGTCACTGTCTCTGCACTGTCACCTCGCTGCTCTGTCGCCGGAAAGAACAAGTCTCCCTCCTCCGCCACCGCAAGGGCGGCAAGTGGTGCCGAAGCCGTTCCCTCGCTTCCCCCGTCTCCCCTCTATCTCTGTCACTTATTCTCTGCTGCCATCATTTTGTATTTGTCAGCCCAGCGCAGGCAGCGCTGTCTCTTTGTCAGTCGTTCCATTCACTTTTCATAGCCTGTCTCCGTTACCTCATTCCCCACAAGGTCTTCCATCGCTCAACACTCCCAATGCAATCTTTATGTCATAACACACGCACAAAACACATACGCGAGCACACGCGCGCGCGCACGCACGCACACACGCGCACACACACACACACACACACACACACACACACACACACACACACACACACACACACACACACACACACACACACACACACACACACACACACACACACACACACACACACACACACACACACACACACACACACACACACACACACACACACACACACACACACACACACACAATGGGTCTTCCTGATGATTGCACCATTTTCCTCTGGTTGACTGTACGTAATTCTTCTGCAGGTCAGAGGATTCTTTCACCTGTTTCTATACCAGATCATACATTTTCTACACTTCAACAGTTTGATTGATTCAAGCTTTGCTATACCAGCCAGTAACTGCATAGTTTCAGAGATTGAAATGTAATGAGCAAAATTGTTTTATATTATTTTTCCTTCGCGGAATTCATTGCTCATAATTCGGTTTGCTGTGTCTTCTCTGTCTCAACTTGACATCTGTACTGTGTTTCTCATGAAGCCCTTGGGAACTTATTACAGTTTATTATTAGCAGAGAGGATGGAGTGAACTGAGAGGGTGATTTTGTTGTTGGCTTTTCTGCCTTTAGATTGACAGGAAAGAGGGAGAAAGAGAGAGGGGTAGAAGGTTGTCATGAACGGGACTTGAACACACAACCAACTGCCATCAGGCTATATGTGGAATGCGCCTGCTGGACCGCTAGGCCAGCGGGCGCCATCCTGAGAGGGTGATTAAAGCCATGTATTCTAGAGATTATATGGAAGCTGACCAATCAGCGCAAGCTAAATCAGTATCTTCCATAAAGCTGATATGACAGCTGACCAACTGAAATGCGGTTCAGTTTAACCCATCAGGTCAAACATGGATGAGGTAAACTGCACCACTAAGAGTCTCCAAAGGAATCAGAACACAGTTGAACGCAGTGACCTTCAATGGTTCACAGAACCGCACACATCATCATCAGCCAGTATCCACTGCCCTCCCTCCAACCTCACCTTAGAAAGAGAGGGAGGGGCTCACGTAAAGGTTTCAGTCAACATATATCAAGGACATCATCGAGTTATTAGGATATTGGCACCGTAATGTAGAATTGAAACTCTTATATTTACTGTACCGTGACGACCTGGAACTGTTTCTGCTCCGTCCGCGCTCGTTATAAGTGCGATCTTTAGCGGCGTTTTTCTCGGCATTGAGGCTCAGATTGAGGCGATTATACAGAACATCAATGTTTTAGGAGCTCAATAAAACATCCCAGGGACCTCAGGTACTATAGCAGCGCTCCTGACCAAAGCGCCCGCCCCGGAAATTATGACTTCCGGTTCACCGGATCAGCTTTTTGGGGTCTTCAAAATAAGACAGCGCGGCTGAAAAGCTTGGCGTGCCGAGTTTATCTACAAAATAAAAGCCTGTAAAATAATATTATGAATAAGCCACATTCTTCACCAGACAAACAAACTGATCCCCCGAAAATCTTCCATGTGTGTCAACCATGGTCGGGTCAATACCCCCACTAACCCCCGGCTTCCCGGCCCTCTTCTAAACTCCTGAACTCAGCAGTGTATTCGCCAGAGAGGGCGGCTCTGTTCCACTACCTCACGCTTCGCCCCTGTGTGAACCCTTCCTGGCGGTGACCCCTGAAGGATGAAGCTAGAGACACATAATTCACCCAGCAGGCTCAACAAGTCGGCTTTTGTGCTTCTCCTCGACCTTGAAGCCTGACAATAAATGTTAGTGAGCTGCTGCTATGCACGCACGCGGGGGGAAACGACTGAGCCTCGGCGGCGGGTCAAACCCTGTACCCGGGTACCATTTCGACCACGTCTTCTTCATTACGATGACGGAAAGAAAGAGG